>NW_024882236.1:0-350080 GCF_019059575.1 Amphibalanus amphitrite | reverse complement strand
ATCCTTTATAAGATTTCTACATAATTTATGATGCGATTTTGTTTTCTTGAACGCTGCGAAAGCCAGTGGTGGTTTCCCAGGACGTGTGACTGGTCTGCCCATTGCGTGTCATATGAGCCAATGATGTGGCAGTCGGGTGCCCCTAAAACCAAAATCATTAATTGCCGTGTGTGTACTGTGTACCTACAGGGTGATTTTTTTTAACTGTTAAAAGTAAACGTCAATGGTGGTCCCTAAATCGAAAAATCGCGTGCAAAAAAGCAATGCACGTGATAGATAAATCTGGGACATTTTGTATGGTGTCATCATTTGTCCCTTTTGACCGACGGCCTCGGCCCCAATGGAGCCTGAAAATGCCCACCAATCGGGCACGCATGGTCCACCGCCGTTCAGTAAGGAACGACACAAAACGATGATTCTGAAGCATTGAGGCAGTTCGAAGCATACGATGATCAAGGAGATACCTCAGAAGACGTTAAATAACGCATGAACAAGCTTGTAGTCATAAATAACCTTCAAACGGTCCATCTGGCGTATGAGCAGCTTTTGAAGAATCAGTCTTCAGGGGAAAGAAAAACAGCGAGTCAGACACCATCAGGGCCGCCAGTATCAAAATCCTCGACCTGCCCTCCCTAGACTTCTAGTTTTTGGACCCAGCTATGGCAGATATAACAAGAAAACATTGGAAATATCTGGCAGAGCTGAAAATGGGCGATAGGAGCCTTTTCAGTCCGCCTAATGAGTATGAGAGTCCATGGTACTGTTCAACACGTGCTCAGGCGGGCTGAGTCGTGTCGGTGAGAGAGGGGGTAACTTCAAGCACGAGTAAAATACACGATGGACGTTCCTTCGCATCGTGTCTGCATGAAATCAAAATGTCCCAGAATGCTCGTCATCCTGGCATATAATTTTGCAAGATATATTTGCATTTTAACCCCACTAGACCTCATTACTTTTTAACAAGTAAAAAAAATCACCCTGTATATTTGTGCCTTGTGATTGTGTATGTACAAGGGGGGTGTTTGAACACCCCTCCCCCCTGTGGTTTTTCGCGAATATCGCCGCCGTTTTTGGCACACCTTATCATACATCAATTCTACACATGTAAAAATTTCAGACCAAGGTCGTTCAAGGTCAGGTCACCAAATCACTTGAAGTGACCTCACCTCATAAAAAGTTTCAATGTCTGCCACAGCTACACCGAGTGACCCATCGCTTTGAAACTTTCAGCGATTCCTAAGATCAGTAGTATGTATAAAATGTATATCTCGGAATTTTGATATCGGTGACCTAAGGTCAGGTCAATTTTGCGACCTCCCCATCATAAGTCAATGGGAGAAAATTGAAAGGCGCCTCTTTTGGACGAAAGCCATTATAAACACTACCGAACACTGAATTACAAGGAACTTAGACACACTGAGCATTAAAATGGTATCCATGACCCCTGTTTATGCCCTTGAGGTCATCTCAGGTCACGAATGGTATCTAACAGTTTTTCGCGAATAACTTTGATAGAAGCATGATAGGGCGATGAAAACGCCTTAGATGTGTTCAGCTCGACGATACGGATCGACTGATATGCAACATGACCCTTTCCGGTCAGGTCATGACCTTGACCTGAGGTCAAATTTTCAAGTTGACCTTCCAAGGTCAAATAATGGTTCATTCGATGCGCTTGACGAGAGGAACACGATGCCGGTAAAAGTAAGCTAGTGCAAAGCTTGGGTCAAAAGTTATTACAGAAAAACTGTTTCCGAAAAAATCGGCTATTTTGGCAGTTTTTGCCCCCTGCAGGCCAAAACCGTTGACGCTAGGTCAAATCTGAGAGAATTACTCAGAAATGGCGCTAATAGGGCTATCGAATGCGTTTTCCGCGGCGCTCTATTGCTTCCCGAGTTATGCTTTGGCATTTTGGAAATTGTCGACATTCGACCTGAAAATCGGCGAAATTTTGACTTCAATGACCTCTGGTGACCTGACCTTTGACCTGACCTTTGACCTGACCAAAAAGTGACTGAAGTGATGTTCTCATTATTTTTGGCGCGCTTTCGAACGCCGCCTTCCGCGTATCACTACGTGGTCCAGGAGCCGAGTTAGAATGGGGGTGTTCAACCCCCCCCCCCCCCAGCAGGGCGTAGAAATCCAGGATCCCCAGCGGGGCGCTGGTTAAAGGAGCTAGGCGCGGATACAGGATTTTCCTTAGGAAGGACACGATTTCCAAGGGGGGGCTTGACCTTCAGGGGAGGGGCTTGACCTCCAGAGGTCCGGGGGGCTTGACCTCCAGAGGTTGGGGGGGGGGGCTTGACCTCCAGGTTAGGGCAGTGGACGGAATTCAGGGGACGTGATCGACATCTGTTTTTGTCTATGGCCAGGGCGTCCAGGGGACCTGTCACCTGTGCTGGTGCCAGGGACCCGTTTTTCCATTGGGACCAAACTAGAGTTCTGCACGGCTGCAATTTTCCACAGCCTAGCCGCCCCGCAGCCATGGCTCCACAGCCACAGCCGCCCACAGCCGTGGCAAACTGTGGGCAGCCAGCCGTCAGCCGGCCGTGGATACTTTCAATGAAATGCAACCAAATAGTATATAATAAGTTGTTTTTAGTTGAAACATATAGCCAAAGGCACATTGCAATGGGCTATAGATTTTCAAGCTCATGAAGCATCATAGGTTAAGTGGTTGTGTATCTGGCTTTAGGCGGAAGGCCTGAAGCCTGATGCGCATCGCATGCCTACACAAGCCCTTGCAAGGGGTTAAGAAAGATGGGTAGGTAGGTAACAGAAAACATAAACAACGAACCAGAATAGAAGCACTAGCAGTGTGTAGACATCTAATGCCAAATCCTGAAGCATGGTTGTGGGACAGAACAACAGACCCTGATGCTTTTCATTATCAATGTTAGGTATGGAAAATGAAACTGAAGTTGATGGACTGTCAAACAGTGATTGTCTAGTCAAAACTCTTGCTTCTTTCTAACCTTGCATATTTTCTGGGGTGTGATATGCCAGGCTTGAAGCAGCCTTCTGAGCAAGTCTCAAACTAATTTGATATGCAAGGCATCAAAACACTAGTGAGCATCCAAGAAAGAAAAAACATTCATCTATTTTGATTTTTCCAAATAATGATCTTCGCTCAAATCCCCAAGGACGTGCGAGCCACAATTGCCTGTTTCAATCAAAAATTTTACTTAAGTTTTTAATGACGTCAATAGAAAGGAAGTGGCAATAAATTGTTTTGTTTCACTATAAACAGCCATAAAAATTATAATTTTTTTAATAATAACGCTATGCAGTTAAAAACTTGCTCTAAAACAAAGATCAAGTATCAAATTTTTACATTTTTAGAAGAAGACGTCATTTTGTTAGTAAAGTCAACAGCTCGCGTAAAAAATATTGTGTTCAGGGTTTTCACCGTCATGTGAATTACGTGTTCAGGGTTTTCACCATCATGTGAATTAACCGTAAGTAAGGTTCATGCTCACTTATAATCTACTTCCATTGGCTTCATTGATCGGCATTTTCTGGTAGCGGTCACTCACACACCAGTTAGAACATAAAGCGCCAGTTTTATATTACGTAATTGGACTTGCCCGAAAATCCAGAAATTCATCTAAGAGGTATTTAGATAATATTTTATTAAGCCTTTACCTGCCTTTACCTAGGCATGATTTCTTTTTCTATTACCTGAAAGAATTATTGAACGCTCGTCTTCAATAGCTGTAAGGTGCTCTCCTAATGACCAGGTGAGATTGATTTGAGAGGGATGTGACAATGCAACATGTTGCATTTTCTGAAACTGTCAAGCTCTTGATGATGAAGGAACAATTGGTACCTATTATTAGTATTCTGTACCAGAGTGCAAACTCCCCTACAGCAAATGGTAAAACCATTACAGGTTCTCAAAGGCTTCACCACTTTCAATGTTGCTGGGCATCCTTTGCATGATTTTTACAGGCTAGACTGCTTATCAGAATGTAAGATTAAGGATTTAAAATTTTATATTTGAGTACTTAAGATTGAGCTTGAAATCTCACAGCCGTGGCCACAGCCGTAGCCGTGTTCTTGGAGATATTTGCAGCCGCCCCGGCCCACAGCCGTGGGGCTGCAGCCAGCCGCGGCTGCAGCCGGCCGGTGCAGACCTCTAGACCAAACAGTGAGGGACCACGTGAAGGGGGTCCTTGATATACCAAGGACCCTGTATTTCTAGGAGTTAGTAGTGGCTCAAGAGGACCTGCAGGCGAGGTTAGGGGTCCCGGATGACCGGGCGCCTGGCTTCTGGGCCATGTGCTGCTAGAGGCCTGGGCTGAAAGGGGTCCTAGCTACATGGGGCCCACCCTTCTGGTTACCCGAACTGGGTCCTTTCGGGGAGCCGGCCAATCAGGGGACCCGTGCCGTTGAGTGCCCAAGTACCAGAGACCCACCCGTCTTCGGGGGAGGGGCTTTGACCTTCAAAGGGCCATGTTGGCGGGGAACTAGGCCTGCAGTGGCTCGTTCTTCCAGGGACCCGGGCAGCCAGATGGTCTACATATGTTATTACACCTGTTTGCATTTGCCTTTGACAGATCTGGATAACTATACAGTATCAGTTCGGTAAAAGTCATTCATCGTGACTATACCTCCATAACCAGTGTCGCCTCCTATATGCATAATGGTTAAACAGTTAAATCGGTCAAATGTAAAGGTATAGTAAAGGAATCGACCTGTGCTGCTGGGCCCGTCCTCGAAGGCCTGTGCTGCCGGCGTTGTCGGGAGCCCTGGATGCCAGGTGCCCGATAGGCGAGAGCCAAGTGCCAAGCGCTTCTGGGGTACCGGGCCTTTCGGGGGCTCGTCGGTCTGTGATACCCGGGGCACGGACTGTTAAGGATCCGAGCTGCCGGGGATCAGAATACCAGAGGGGGACCAGCCATCAATTACGTAGGGGCCAGCCGGTCAGGATCAGGGGCCCGCGTCCTGCTAGTGCCCGTCCTGTTAGGGTCCCGGTGCCAGAAGATTTGCATGAGCCATCACCCCTACCCTTTTGGATGTTAAAGCGGGCGTAGCCGGAATGGCAGCCTACTACCTACTGCATCCTAGTGACGTCACTGGGAGCATTCAGCTTTAACCCGCGCCCTGGTGGGGTCTGTTTATAACGCGACCTGGTTGGGGGGGGGGAACTATTCCCCCTCGTATCTCCGAAACTACTGGACGGATCCGCAAAACTCAAACGGCGTTCGAAAGGCCTGTCAAATTTGTCTACGGAAATCAAATTTCATTGACCTCGGGGTCACCGATGACGTCACAGGTCAGGTCAAAGATGAAATGTTTCACCGTTCACGGGTCTTCTAGGGAATGCGCTATAACACCAAGGAAAACGCATTTTGTCGAGAATCAGCGATAGGGCGTCAGTTGCCTAGTAGATATGTTACTATTAGAGGTCACTGACAATACCAGGTCAGGTCACCAAGGGTCACAGGTCAGGTCACATGAACCCAACTTTACTAAGGTTGTGTGATGCATGTTTTATGGCCAATTTTTCATTTCCAACTCAATGGTGTTGGTTATAAGACTATCAGGTACGGCTTAGGTCACTTTCTGGTGAAGGTCAGGTCAAGGTCAGGCCAAAAAGGTCAAATTTTAAAGTTGATAGTTTTGCATAAAATGGGTATTGATTCGATGCAGCTCGTCACGGGGGAGTCTAATGGTGGTCTTTGTTTTGCGCTACGGGGTCTAGAATTGCTAAAAATTGAGTTTGAAAATTTGACATCATCAATTTTGAACAGTTTTTTCGCTATAACTTCGCCAAAAAAGAGGTATCAATCTCAAATTTGGTATGTGGATAGAAGGCGGTAAGGACTACCACATATATTCCGGTTTTTGCGAAATTCAAAAAACGTTTTGGATTTTTCGACTATTAAATCCAAAAATTTTTTTTTTGATTTTTGGGATCAAAATCCAAAAATTTTAAAAATCCGAGATGGCAGTTTTGTAGCCCTGTCAATTCTACAGCTTTTATGTCATTTATGTTTATTTATGTTTTATGCTTTTTTATGTTTATCATTTTTCTGTATTTGCAAAGCTATAGGCCTGACAGCTCTTCCCGCGAAACCTTTTTTGGTTCGAAAACGGCAGAACATGATGTTACTCTGACGTCATTTCCGGCCAACCTATCATAGCCTTTGGAAAAATTTTTGGTCACAATGTGTAAAATTGATGTCCGGGAGGGTACTGAAAGTTTGGTGACGATCGGCGCAGCGGTTCTGGAGATATATCGAAAAGTCTGGAGGGGGCAAAAAATAGCCCCCCCCCCCCCCCCCACCAGGTCGCGGGTTAATATTGTGTACCCTAGACGCTAACCTACTAGTTGAATTTTTTTTTTTTTTCATAAGAGTTTTTTAGTTTTGACTGGTGTACTACTTAAGTATAATACCAAAATGGTATCCTTTCAGGCCAGATAAGGTCAGGTCAAGTCAACCATTATTATGACTAAGATGTCTGAATGACATAAAATCCCTAAGCCCATCATCGTATTTCCCTTCAGTTTTCCTTCGTTCCAACGATACCCATGACGACCTATTTAACAAAGTTACTGTAGAGGGCAGGCCAGGTCAGGTCAGGTCAAGTCAACACTTATTATTACGCATATATCTCTGCATAACTGTATTTTAGTACAAATTGTCTCTACTTTTATGCCAAGGAACATCTAAGCTTTATCTGGCAACCCATTACACTTATGGTAAATCACGATCCTTAAATCTGACTTCTGACATTGCCGTGATCTAACCTGACATTTGATACTTCCAAAATTGTGTACACATTACCCTAGGTGTGCAAAAGTTTCCTGTTGTGTGCAAACTTTTGCATCCTGTTGTGTGCAAAAGTTTTGTTTTGATACACCCAGACATTTAGAAGATTTTTGGGAAAACGTTAAGGGGGCAATAAAGTCCCCCCACCGCGTGGAAGGTGGCCTGGAGGCCCACCGCCTGCTGGGTTAACTTCGCTATCTCTCAAATATAATGTTAAGGTGGGATACTGGTCTCGCAAAACAAAGACCACCATTAGACTCCCCGCGACAAGCTGCATCGAATCGATACCCATTTTATGTAAAAACTAAAAAAATATCAACTTTCACCTAATTTGACCTGACCTTGACCTGGCCTTCACCAGAACGTAACCTAAACTGGCCCCAAATGTCGCCTAACCCACATAATCGCATTTGTCATGTAAAATGGACCATAAAACATGTATCACACGACACTTTTATTGTGAACCTCAGTGACAGTAGCGGCGTAACACCTTCAATTAAGGGAGGGCACTGCCGACTTTTGGTCCCATTCTTTCCATGCAACGCCCATAGGGCTAATGTTAAAATGCCAAAATCAAAGGGGGGCACGGTGCCCCGGTGCCCTCCCCGTTCCGCCGCCTATGCTCAGTGACCTGACCTCTATGATCTGACCTGGTATCAGTGACCTCAAATAGCAAAAGATGTGTTTGACGGACAATGCCCAATCGATGATTTTCAATGGTGCTCCTTTTTACTCGTTTTTACAACACATTTCTTGAAATGCCTGTAAACGGTGAAAATTCGAACTTTGACCTGACCTGTGACGTCATCGGTTAGGCCGAGGTCAATGAAATTAGGTCACAAGGTAGTTCCCTGTTAGCGCTATCCAAAGCCGTTTGAATTTTGAAAATCGGCCGGTAACTTTCCGAGATCTAAGGGGGGTGGGTAAGTTCCGCCGATAGACCTACGGGCGCGGGTTAAGTCTGAACGGTATAGATGGCTCTTTGTAAACTGTTTTAGTAGTTATGAAACGCAGCAGTTTAGGCCTGGTAGTGGTACCTGTCCCGGAGCTGTCTATTACGTTTTGGTGGGCGACCTTCCTGACTGACTGGTGTAACTGTACCAATGCAAGTATGATGCAGAAAGAATGATGTCAATATAATGTAGAACGATTTAATGCAGAAAAGCGTCCTGCGAACGTTAACTGCTTTGGTCAGATCCTAAAAAGAGGAAGTCTGTCATATTACAGGGTCATAACTTCGAAACCAGAATTTGCTTATACAGTGTCCCAAAATTTGTAGATGTGGGTGGGAAACGACATCGAAATGCAGATCATTTTCCACTCTCACCTCCAGTTTTCAAGCCCAATTTTCCACTCCCAATCCCACCGAGAAGGAGCAATTGCGGGAATGGTTGTTTTACATCTGTCACAGTTGTAGATAGATTAATGTTTTTGATCATTTTCCCACTCTTTTTGGGCCTTACCTGACCGACAATTTTCACTTTCATCCTTTTTTTGGTCAGCAATTTTCCCCTCTGACACCCAAGCAAAAATATGATTTTGGTACACTGTGCTTATATGTATCCCCACGGTGAAAGGCTGGTTCGGATGCCACTCATTATACATTTTTTTAAGGCTTTGTGCAGTAACACTAAAATTGGCCTTTGTTTTTATTGTTAATGTTTTGCGTCTTCCAGAAAACCTCGGCATTCCTGTACCGGACTCTGCTGGCGCTCACCTACAACTGGACCTGGACAAAACGGTGGCGGGAGCATCAGCTGCAGACGCACCTGTACCGGACTCTGCTGGCGCTCACCTACAACTGGACCTGGACAAAACGGTGGCGGGAGCATCAGCTGCAGACGCACCTGTACCGGACTCTGCTGGCGCTCACCTACAACTGGACCTGGACAAAACGGTGGCGGGAGCATCAGCTGCAGACGAACCTGTACCGGACTCTGCTGGCGCTCACCTACAACTGGACCTGGACAAAACGGTGGCGGGAGCATCAGCTGCAGACGCACCTGTACCGGACTCTGCTGGCGCTCACCTACAACTGGACCTGGACAAAACGGTGGCGGGAGCATCAGCTGCAGACGCACCTGTACCGGACTCTGCTGGCGCTCACCTACAACTGGACCTGGACAAAACGGTGGCGGGAGCATCAGCTGCAGACGCACCCGCTGCAGACAGACCAGCACACTCGCCCGCTGCAAATGAACCTGCAGAGGACGCACCTTTGATTGAAATGCGAACGCCTCCGCTACAGCGGCACAGAAATCGGATGGTGGCCACGCGTGAAAACATGTCGTCATTTAACAAGGTTGCGCAAGTTCTCCCCACGATACGTGTACAAAATGATTCCAATGATGACAGACTGGATGACGTGGTGTCAGACACAGACTCTGATCCTGACTGGATGCCTCCCAGCAACGAGTCTGCTGACATGCTTGACCGGACGTGGTCCCTCGACGAAGTGTGTGAAATATTTCCTGAAGTGAGAGGTGAGATTCTTCCCAATTCACCCGATCACGCAGATTCGAACCCATCACTGCAGTCACACGCCACCTACTCACCTGTCGCGGGAGCATCTGCGGACGCCCTCTTGCCACCCGCACCCGCAGCTGCAGACGCTTCTGCCGCACCTGCCGCACCCGCACCCGCTGCAGATACTTTGACGACCCAACCTGCAGTGAATGTACCGACAGCGAGTACATCTCGCGAGGATGAACCTCACCTGGAAGGATCCCCCAGTCATGGTGTCTTTTATAGAGTGTCGCCTACTGCTAAAACGTACGATACAATAAACTCATGCCTGTTTTGTAAAAAGAAAATCAAACAGAAAATGCGCCGCCATTTGAAAACAAAACATTCAGACAAACAGCAAGTGGCGCATGCCATGACGGGGACAGCTGATCAACAGGACAGAAAGTTTTCCCTTCTTATCAGCCGGGGTAACTTTGAGCACAACTTGGAAGTACTGGAAGCTGGGAAAGGGGAACTTATGTTGAAGAGGAGACCCAAGAAGCCCGACATACCAGTCACCAAGTTCCTGCCATGTCCTGGATGCCTGGCGTTTATGTTGCGTGAGGACCTGCAGCAGCATCATCCAGTTTGTCCTGCAGACAACATGGACAGTCTGGACAACGCAATGATCACCACCAAGGCGGAAAACCTGCTGCGCAGGTTTGATCCAGGAGACGTACCTGAGTTCGTAAGGGAGATACGAGACAAAGCTATAAGGGACGTAGTTTGTGGCGACAGAACGTTGGTGGCATATGCCAACTACACCGTAGAAAGCAAAGGAAAAAACGAAAACCACTTGAAGCCAATAAAAACCAGAGTGACCAAACTAGCCAAAGTTCTCCTAGATGTACGGACAGGAAGAGTCAGCCAAACCTCACTATGGATGAGCTTTGTGACGCTCGATACTTTGACGACATTGTGCATGTGACAAAGCAAGCAGCGGGATACAGGGAAGGCACTAAGCTGACCCCACCAACGTTCCTAGTGCCTACTGTGCCAAGAACAGTGGGAACTGCGTTGGGGAAGGTTTGCCATGTACTACTGGGCGTCAGTATGCGAGAAGGAAACACGGAGATGCAGAACCGAATCTCCATCTTCAAGAGACTGCTAGAAAACGAATGGGGCGATAAAATGGGGCGCGCCTCACTCGAAACATTGAATTTGAGAAAACAGAACGCAGAGAAACAGCTGCCAACCACCGAAGATATGAAACGGCTACAGAACCACCTTCAGACCAAACTGGCATCCACGATGGAGTCTGTGAGTAGAAAGCCTAGCGTCAAGTCATACAACACCTTGGCGTGCGTAACAGCCGTCAGCCTCATGGTGTTCAACAAACGTAGAGGTGGAGAGTCCATGAAGATTCGTGTCCGTGATTACACTTCAAGAGCGGCGTACACCCAAAACGAGACAGTCGTCAATTCGCTATCAGACTTGGAGAAACAGATCATGGACAAGATGTGCCTGATCAAAACGCGTGGCAAACGTGGAAGGACTGTGCCGGTTCTCATACCACAGATGGAGAAACGGGCGATCGATCTTCTGGTTTCTCTCCGTGAGTCGGTGGGTCTGCGTGATAGTGTACCAGAAGAGGCGCTCCTCTTCTCAAAGGCTCCGGAAGGAAGACTCGTAAACGGGTGGTATCAGCTGAAGAAAGAATGCAGAGATGCTGGTTGCCGAGACATAAACGCCATCACTTCAACAAATATGCGCAAATATCTAGCCACGATCGCCCAGATCATGAACCTATCAGAAAATGAAATGGATCAGATTGCCTCACACCTCGGACACGATATAACCGTTCACAGAAAATATTATCGCCTACCGGACAGCACAGTAGAACTCGCGAAAATAGCGAAACTTCTACTGTCTACCGAAGAAACGCTTGGAGCCAATCTCGACGATGATGCTGAAGGTCAGTACCATTTACCATTCAGAATACGTAATTTGTCTGAATAACGCATAAATAGCTTGTTGGTAATTACCGGTTGTTCTTATTTATTAATTTTACCATTCTCAGGAAATACATGTAATTGTAAACGCTAAAGCAAGCACAATTGAGCTGGATGTCACCGTGTTTTTCGGGTCGGCCCCATACATGTCCGCTTTAATTATTGTCGTTCTGTGCTTCAAAACAGATGTGCACCGCATGTCAAATCCTAGCATGTACACCAGCATGCGTGGCCTTGTCCACTACACCCGCGCAGCCCGTGGAATGAAAAGTGAAATTTAAGTGAGGGCCCATTTTCGACGCGACGATTTTCGACCCGAGGCATCAAGTGCTGCGGCTTGTTTATTCAGAAGCTGTTCTTATCTCCGTAACTGTAACACATCTGATTTACATACAATAGTTGCGGCCCAGTAACACTGTCCGCAGTTCGTAAGGTATCGAGATATTTATCCTTAGTACTTTCTGTTGTGTACTTTCGGTTGTGTTTGCTCTGTCACACTGCCACCAGCGGTCCTCGTGTGCCCTATCACTGTGTTGGGTCATAGTGTTTTGTCTGTGTGGCCGCCAGGAGCGTCAAATGCAGTCGGCGCTACGGCTGGCCGTGTCAGCGACCCACCTGCTCGGCCACGGCCAACAGGCAGCCGGCTCCGACGTCAAGTAGGCGCTACGGTTCCTGACGCCAGCAGGAGCACTTGACCAGCAGCTCACCGCCACCGCACAGGACCTGGCACAGCTCGGCACAGGTACACGATCTTATTGATCTGATGCTTCATAACGCTTGTCATAGTTTGTTTTCACCTTCGTGACCTTTACTTAAGGTAAATACTTAAGGTTAATACTATACTGATAAGTGCACTGATTGTTTATGTGTCCCTATTAAATTAGATCATGAAATGAGAAACTTTTACTGTTCGTGTGAATCGTGATCGTTCACTCTGATCCAGCACGGCAGACCAAAGTGTTCGTGTAATCGTCAAGTTCACTAATAATTGCGTATCTGATCGAATCGTTTCATTAACCGGAGGACCAAAAGAGTTCTTTGGTGAATGTCTATTTCTTGAATATTCACCACACAATGCACGTTAATCGTATCGTACGACGCCGGCGCCGTTGCGCCGGCGGAGCCGCGTCGCCGTCGTCGTCGCGTCGCGAACTGCCGAGCCGGCCGGCGTCGGGCCGGTCATCGCACACATGTGCCCCAGATGACCACGCGGGCCCCAGTACACCACGTGGGCGGCGAGGCTCGGCTGAGCCCGCCGATCGCTGCCGTCTCCTCCACGGCACAGTACGTTTTCTCTCAAACATGGCCGGCCCGAATTTTCGCCTCGCTCGCGGAAATTCTAAACGTAAGAGAGAAAACATTAGCGAAACAACAAACAGCTGCTCGCAGGCAGTGTCTCTGTCTGTATCGTACAGCAATAAACGACCACTAAAGCTAAGACTGTAAACTACGTCGGCTGCGCCGCGCGTCGGTCCCGATCTAAGGCTGCTACACTCTAAGGCTGTAAACTTCTAACTCGTACAAGACCAACCGGCTAAATGAGCCAGGAGCGACACTGCGACAGTGTGAACGCTGGCGACTGTCGGACGGCTCACAGCTGTTGGCTAATGGCTAAACACCAAACACAAATGACCGGCGCACAGAATGAACGACTCATTCTCGCACACGCACACGTTAACACCGCGAATGGCGGACGCAGTAAACACTAATAGATGGCCAGACTCCGACACTACTCGCCGGCGGCACAGAGGGGTCGTAAACGACTCACCTCAGTCGTCTCACACGCGCACATTACCACTCTGAGTCCATTTACTGTCCGTCACCGTCGCGCTCGAGACGGCAGAGACCAGAGACCGACCGCCTATTCCGAATTTCCGACCAGTGGCGGTGGCCACTAACACTTTGACCACCTGCACTCGGCTGTCGGCGCCAGGGAACACGGTCACCACTCGCTCCAATAGCCAGTGCCCGCGAGGCAGGTTGTCCTTTGTCACCAGCGCTAATTCGTCGAGCTGCACGTCTGCCGGGTCTGCGCGTCACTTCACCCGTGTGGTGAGCGTCCGGAGGTGCGGCCCGGGGCCGGCTTGCCCACTTGGAAGGCTGTAGGTCACTCGTCGGCGTCGGCGCTGGCTGGGCTGACCGTTTCCGGCACGGCATGCAGGCAGGTGTGTACCGCTCCGCAGCGGCCCTGCCACTGATGACCCAGAATTGGTGCCGCAGGTGAGTCAAAACGTGCTCTGCGCCAGAATGGGAGAGCTTCTTGTGTCGATCGGTGACTATCAGCCGAGTGATGTCTCCGCGTGCAGGTAGAATCACCCGGTGCTTGACCTTGAAGTCTAGCTGAGCGTGGCGCAGCTGGCCCCCGACTCTTAGAAGGCCGCTCGAGTCCAGGAAGGGGTTAAGCCGGTGCAGCTGGCTGTTCGGGGGAAGCCGCCTTCCGTGCTGGAGAGCGGCGATATCATCGCCGAAATGCTCGGCCTGTGTGCTGAGCAGCCAGACGCGCTCAGCTTCTCTCAGCTCTTCAGCAGTCAGCGGTCCCGTCCGCCGATCAGCTGCTGCCCGGCTGCGGCTGTTGTAAGCGAACCTGCGCACCCACGCTGTCACACGCAGCAGCCTGAGCCACGATGAGAACCGGCTGGGGTTTATGGCCGGCTCAGCTCCCCTGATGACGCAGGCTGGTGCTCTCATTTCGGCCGTTTCCTCGTCTCTCGGGCGCTCTGTCGGGCGGGGCGGCGCGGCGGGCCGGTCCTGAGGACGGCGCGACAGGACGGCGCGACCTTGGCCCCACTCTTCGCCCGGTGCCACCTCAGCCACCGAGCAGCCTCGGCTGCCTATGTTCGATGAGTTCAGTGACCCTGGCACGTTTTGCCATCGAGTCACTTCCGAAGCGTCCTGGGTTTCCTCGCTGACACGGATATGGTGCACGTCCTTGTTGACTGGCAGGTTCTGGTACGGCGCGCGGCCGGTGACCGTCCAGCCGAGCAGTGTTCTCACGGCGCACGGCGCACCCGGTGGTCCGTCGATCACCTCACGTGCCACGATCAGTTCTATGACGTCAGCGCCCAGAAGTACTTCTACTGGACCTCGAGTCGCACTCGGCAGATCCAGGTCAGCGAGATGAGGCCATTTGCCCTTCTCCCGTGACCAGTCCATGGCGTGATTTGACACACTCAGCGTCGGCGTCGTTTGGGCGTTCCGTATTTCGTGACGTGTGCCACCGCTGCTGACAGGCTCGATCACGAAGGACACACGGCATGATCTGAGTTTCACTTCCGTTTATGGTACTCAGGACCGAACTGTCAATGGGTCCAGAGATGCCGAGACGGTCGCTCAGGCCTTCGGTCACCAGCGTTACCTGGCTCCCGAGGTCGAGAAGCGCGTGGGTCGTGCAGCGCCCAGCAGGACCATGCACCGTTATCGGCAGTGTCTGCAGCAGCACCTTACAGGGTGGCTCGACCACCGCAGTGCCGACATGTTTCACTGGTGACGGCGCGCTGCCGGCAGCACTGCGCCGTGGAAACACACGGCCTCCGTTGTGCAGAAGCGTGTGGTGACGTTTTCCACAGTTCTCGTGTCCACAGTTTGTACCGGACGGGCACGCGGCGCTGATGTGACCTCGCGCGAGACAATTGAAGCAGAGTCCGTTACAACCGGCAACCTCTGCTCTCTCGCTCGCTGTCAGCTGTAGGAACCTGTCACAGCGCTCTACGACGTGTGTCCCCTGACAGAATACACATGCGTCCTCACTCGCGACCGGCGCTGCCTTTATTGCACTAATTTTCTGTTTTACGACCTCTCGGGGCGCGGCCGGCGCTAGCGCAGTCGCGTAAACACGCCGCTGCCGGCTCTCCCCACTGTTGACCTCGGCCTTGGATTGCTGGTGGCCCGTCAGGGTCAGGGACGCACGCCCAGCAGCCACGTAGCCGCGCAGCCAGCTGTCCAGGTCGGGGAGCGTGGGGCGGACGAGTCCGTTGTGCACAGAGTGCTCGCCCCATTTCAAAGCCAGCGCAGCAGGAAGCTTGGAGATCACGGCTGTTACATTGGTGGCAGCCGAGATGTCCGCGTCGTAGTGAAGGCACTGTAGCACACGAACCGCGGTGCGAAGGTCACGTGACAGCTCTGTCACAGCCGACATATCACCATCTTTCACCGGCCGCGAATCGAGCAGTTTTTTCATCGTCGCGTGAATGACCCGTGCAGGGTCACCGAACTCCTCCTCTAGCTCACGCATAGCCTCACCGTACAGAGAAGAGTCGCACAACATACCGCGCACTGATTCCTTGGCCGGCCCGGTGAGATGAGCCTGGAGATAGGTCAGGCGCTCGACGTCAGTCAGGTCGTCTCGATCGTGCACTAGAGCCCTGAACAGCGCGATCCATCTCGGCCATTCCAGAGCGGAGCCGCTGAACTTATCCAGGGTCACTCGAGGCAGCTGTGGAGTCGTTTGCTGTCTCACGGGCTGTAGCGGACGTCGTGCTTCCTGCTGGTGACGGTCGTCGTATGGCTGCGCGCTCACCAGTTGTCCGTACTGGGAGGACTGCTCCACCCAGTCCCGGGTGCGTGAGGACCTGTCACCCGGCTGCAGCGGCTCACGCAGCTGGGCGGCTGGCTCACTTGGAGCTGCGGCAGCAGGCCGAGCTAGAGCCTGACGGTCGACGGCAGATGGCTGGTGATCATACTCCTCCTCCTCGAGCAGCTCCAGCTCCAGCTGACGGCGTTCCGCTTCGTCGGCGAGCTGTTGAGCTTCGAGAGCTGCCCGCTGTCGTGCCAGTTCCGCCTCTTACCGCGCCCGCTCCGCCTGCGTCTCCGCCTCCTGCCGTGCCCGCTCCGCCTGCGTCTCCGCCTCGCGACGCGCCCGCTCCGCCTGCGTCTCCGCCTCTTGCCGTGCCAGCTCCACCTTTGCTGCGGCCGCTCGCTGGCCCTGCTCCGCTGCGAGTTTGCTCAGCGCGGCTCGGCGGCGGGCTGCGCTGATGGTGGACGACGCTGCGCTGCCGAAGGTCTCGCTGCGGGTATGGCATGTCCGCGAGCTGCGCGTAGATTTCGCGTCACACTGTGCGACCGCCCTTGCGTCCGACCTGGCGTTCGATTTCGCGTCGGATTTTGCGTCTGACATCACTCCTTCACTGCACTCGCGTCCGGACTGTACGTCCATTCACTCACTAGTTCACATACATCCGGCCCGGAGGACCAAAATGTTCGTGTGAATCGTGATCGTTCACTCTGATCCAGCACGGCAGACCAAAGTGTTCGTGTAATCGTCGAGTTCACTAATAATTGCGTATCTGATCGAATCGTTTCATTAACTGGAGGACCAAAAGAGTTCTTTGGTGAATGTCTATTTCTTGAATATTCACCACACAATGCACGTTAATCGTATCGTACGACGCCGTCGCCGTTGCGCCGGCGGAGCCGCGTCGCCGTCGTCGTCGCGTCGCGAACTGCCGAGCCGGCCGGCGGCGGCCGGCCCGGCGCGTCGGGCCGGTCATCGCACACATGTGCCCCAGATGACCACGCGGGCCCCAGTACACCACGTGGGCGGCGAGGCTCGGCTGAGCCCGCCGATCGCTGCCGTCTCCTCCACGGCACAGTACGTTTTCTCTCGAACATTTACCAAAAATACAGTCAAAGAACTTCACGAAAAGTAAATTCAGCTTGCCTAAAACGCAATGTTTTTAGATGACCTAGGTTGTACAGACACACAAACCCACAGACATACAAACACATATCAGTGACCTTGACCTAACTTGACCTGAAATGGCCTCAGCCAGCCAAAACCTAGTCGGATAGTGTAACAAAGAGGTTCTTGCTGGCTTGGCACCACAATACGTCAGCGTCATCGGTATATGATAAGCAGCGCACTTGATATCCAACGGTGACCCCAAACAGCAACATTTTTTGTTTGACCTGACCTGGAAGGTCACTGACTGACCTGAGAAGGTAAAACTGTGTATCATTGGATTCGTCTCTTCCCAAAAAAATCTTTTTAGTCTTTACCGCGAAGCTCTATCTCCAGCAGGAACGAAATGGCGCGGGGGTGGCAACCCCCCCCCCCCCCCCATGTGCGTTCTAGGATGGGAAAGTGGCATGTGCGGGCGAGGGTTAAATTGCGTAGTTGAATTCACATGCTGAACGAACTTCATCATCGGAACTTGTAGATCGTATAACAAAATGTGACCCGGGTTGCAATGTACAGTACATTCTAGGTATGTCAAGGCGTTAGTGTGACTGGTTAGTCAATCTGGTTGTGAATTTATCGTTGGTGGGTCCAGTGAATAATTATCAGCTTGTTTACTTTGTGTCTCTTGTTCTGGTGTAATTGCCTGCATTATCTCTAAGTCATTCGTTCCATAGATATTTTATCTACATGAAGATGCCCATCCAATGTCGAAACACTTTATTTTCTGCCGTCTGACTGCTTTACACTCGTGATCGATGGTATCAGCATTCTCCTTGGTAGAAAACGAGTAAAATGAGATGTTCAAAGGTCATCGACCATCACTGTCGTCAAAATATTTCAGTAAAGTCGTACCCTATTTCGTTTTCGGAAACCTCCTTCGGGGAAATAAATCCAAAGTAAAGCTAAATTTGTCAGTTAAAAGTCGTGAAATCAAGCTCGCACGATGTTTCAGCTCACATTCCCTAACTTGAATTCCTCCAATGAAACGGCAGGATAATAAGCGTCAGGGCATCTCTATGTATATAAGACCTCTATGATCCGTTCTACATGAATGGAAAGATGTGTTCTGGAACAAACGTTGATATTATATCTCTTGATTCACAGGCATGCACATTGACCCAGCAGTGGTGCAAGAATGCGAATGGCAAGCTCTGCACTGATTCCTCCGTTTTTAGCATTAGTGTTTCGCGTAACTTTCCGTTAAACGGACGGGGCCGCCGCCGGCCCCGGCCGCCGCCGTGCGAGTCGGCCGCCGCGCCGCTACGGACGACTGGCACACGCCACAAGTGTGATGGATTTTCGGCCAACGCGGCGACACCGGCGTAGCGTTCAATTGGCCGCGCTGCCCTGACGCTCCGGTGACGGACAGGTGGACCGAGGGCGCCGCCCGCCCATCCCTCCGGACCAGGCCAGGCCGGCCGATCTGAGGGAGGTAGGGAGGAGCCGCGTGGCTGGCCGAATGGACGGCCGCGCCGGGCCATTGTCACTGATTGTTGGCCATTGTCACTGATTGTTCATTGCCGCACCGAGGTCCGGCGATGTCACCGGAATGCCGCCACTGGTTTGAGTTTCCGCGAAACCGGCTTGCCCAGAGATGTTTGTCACTGGCATTGCTATGTGCTATTTGTGATGTTCATATATACCATTCCCGTTACGGAGTACATATCTTGTTTTGAACGTTAAGTTCCGATATACGAACTGGCCGTCTGAAAAAGAGCCGCACGTGCACGATGCTTGTAGATATTCCTGACGACCACGAACCGACCACGAATCAGAACTGCGCCTCTCGTAATGGGAGTGCGAGTAGTTGTTGCGAGTTAGAGCTCCTTGGCGAGTGGCTGACTCTGAACTGACTGACTAAACACCGGTTAGCTGTTTCACCAGCAGTCCCAGTGGAGGGAAGTAGGCCCAGGCGAGCAGGGTGTCGCAGCGTAAGTCCGACGATGGCGGCGCAGTAGTCGAATGGCGTCCACATTTAGCCGACGAAGGCTGCGCTGAGCGCCATACCCGCCTCACCTTATCTCCGAGTCACGTGTTCATGACTGACACGGGCAACCATACGGCCCGTCGTTGCCCACGCGCACCCCAGACGGGGCCGCCAGTCGCGGCCCCGGACACGTCAGTCCCCAGATCTGCAGTGATGTCGCCCGGCTCTGACGATGGCGCACAGCCGCCGTGTCCGCGGTCTCCGTCGCCGCCGCGGTATGCGGCGCTGGGCGGCGACTCGTACATGTCGCGGTCTCGCCATTGGGGGCCGAACGATTCGCGGCTCCCGCCGACCCCGCCGGCGACGAGTTTCCTCCGGCGAGTCCTGCGCCGTCTGGCGTGGTCGACGCTGCCCGGGAGGTTCCTGGCTGGCAAGCTGCTGCTGTGTCTACCGACGCACAGAGGTCAGTAGCTCCGGTGCCGGCCCTGCAGTGCTCTGAGAGAGCGTCGAGACCGCCTAACCGATTCTGTCCCTAATTAAGGTCTTTGTAAATATGTGTTCATCGTGCATCGTTTGTGATGTGAGCCGCGTGATCAGCTGCTAACTGATAATTTTTACTGCGATTTTGCTGTGGTCGTTGCTGGCGAATTGTTTAGTAATGTCGTGGCAAGCTGGTTGGGGACGCCCGTCTGGCTGTTCTGTTGACGGAACGCGCCGATCGACATGGCATGCAGCCATCCAGCGCCTCAAATCGGCGAATCTGTCCAGCGTGGTCTCAATGGAGTGCTGAGCGGTGCTAAAGGACATGGTTATTTTCATGCGTTCTGTTCACAGTTTTGTCGTGGCTGTGCTGTCCGCGGCCGTGCTCCACGGTTGCGACGTCTGCGGCCAAGCTGCCCGCTGCTGAGCTCCGCGGCCGAGCTGCCAGCGGCCGTGCTCTGCGGCCGTGCTCTGCGGTCGTGCTCTGCGGCCGTGCTTCCCGTGGCTGGGCCCTCCGTGGTCCCGTGATCGTGGCCGCGGCGAGGGTGCCGCGACCTGCGCGATGCCGTGCGCTGCAGTGATGGCGCCGCGCACTGTGCAGTGATTTTGCCGAGCGCTGCGTACGCGGTGGGTGCCGCGCGCCGCGCTGTTGAGCGTGCCGTATTCGGACGGTGGCTGCCGCGCGCAGCGTGGTGATTGCTGCGCTCTGCCATGAGTGCCGCTCACTGCCGTGGCCTGAGTGCCGCGCTCGGACGGAGTGCCACGCGCCGTTGTGTTGCGTCGCCTTCTGCCTTTTGATATGTGCTATCTCCGAATTTAATGTTGCTTGTTGCCGATGTTCGCTTCTTTTCGTTAAGAGGGTCGGGTATAGTCGGTCGATTTATTCGCACCGTTTGATTTCGTACCGGCTTCTCTTCTGTTTCTTATTGTTTTCTGCGATGTCACTTGTCCGATTTTATATCTGATTAATTCACGTCACTTAAGTATTTATTTTATATTGTCATAATAACTTACGGCGCTGTTCCTTTATTTTCTGTTTAGTTGCAGCCCTAGTACCTTAATTTCCGATGTCTCTTCGGTTTGTTGTCGCTCGCATGTTCAGAGAGTCCTGGTTGGCCGGCGCGAGCGGCGGTTGTGGAATACAAGCTCGTCTGTGAAGGTTGTGTGTCGGAGCCGGGTTGGCGAGGCGGGACCCGTCTACATTTCAAACACCATTGCATTTCTCTCATCAAGACGCGTCGAATGATGAATAATGTGACCTCAAACATAGGCGCGGGAACCGGGGAGGGGGCAGTAGGGGCAGCTTGCCCCCCCCCCAACTCTGGGGCCGTGGGGCCGTGTATCTTATGGTCAGGGCGCGTGTTTGAATTTATTTTCGGGGGTTGGGTCACTTAACTTGACCTGGTGACCTGACCTTTGATGACCTGGAGCTAAAATTTTCAAAGCCTGTACGGAAAAGACGTATAATAAGCTGTACCAAACCGTTTTTGAGATGTCAGCGAAAACCTGGGGGGGGGGGGGGCGTGAAAACGCCGAGCGGGTTAATGAACCAGTAAGACGCCTTTCGGGGCGATACGCGAGCGAGCAAAAGGATGAGCCCTGCAAGTGCGAAACTGAGTGGGGGTATTTCCAACTGACTTTTGCACGGCACCCTGCCAACCGGTCGCTATCGGTGTATCAAATCTGAGCACAATCGGTCCAGCCGTTCCTGAGATCTGGAAGCGGCACCCTCCACGTGCGCACGTGTAGTACACTTCAACGTTGGTCGTTGACGCATTGAAATACATTGCCAAGTTGCTCATAGGTACTCAGAATTTTCCGCCATTCTACGAAAGCTTGCTTCGCTCGCTCCGCTGGCTCGCTTGTAATAAAGCACGTAAAAAATATGTCAACTTAAAGTGCAATTTAAAAACAAAAATGTACGTCCACCTATGCACTACATTTCAAAGCAAAAAAAAAATGTCCACTTATACCGTTATCTCAAGACAAAAAAAAATATGTCCACCTAAAAGTACAGTCCACCGAAACGCTTTTTTGCACCCAAATTCGACCGGCTACCACATCAAAACTAACCGGCATAGGACAGCGGCCAGTTGATATTTTCTTGCTACCTACCTGACGTGTGCTGCCATCTAAAAGTCATCCTCCCAGCATGCGTAGTTTTCAAGTCCACCGAAAGACGAAATACGCTAAAGTCCACCCATCCCGGAATTTGGAATATGTGTGAAAGCCATGACAACAATTTCAAAAATGTGGCTGCTAGGAATCATAGAGACATCGATTCTCTACACAATCCTGTAGTATGAATCATCATTGCATGCATCACTATGCAGTTCTATTCATTTGAAAGTCATTGCACAGCTAGTTCATAAAATCGCCGAGAGATGTCTCTGGCTGTATGGCCCGCGCGTTTCGGCGGTCCCCTCGGCTCGTCACTCAGCGGCGTTTGTTGACACAGTGTCACACCCATTAGTTACGGCGCTCCGCTGGCGTTCGGCCGCCGTCGAGGTACTCTGAACCCTCCCTGCTAAGTTTCGCCGTGACCAGATGGGCCGGAGGACGGAGACTCATCCCACGATCTATCCATGAGCGGTGCCCAGCCAGGCGTCTCTCACCTATCCGTGCTTCTATCCTCAGGATACTGAAATCCTTCTCCTCCACGCCGCAACTCCCCTCCGGGCTGGACAGGCAACTTTATCTCATGCGGGCTGCTCCCTTGGAGCGGCACCGCTGCTCCCGAGGGAGCGCACCCCGTAGCCGGGTGCAGTGAGTGCCTTGGGGCTGGGTGGCCTGTCCTCTGGACGGGCTCAGCCCCGGCGACTCACTAGGGTGCCTGCCCAGACCAATGTCTCCCCCTAATTCCTATCATCCTTCCGGCTCTGCAATGGTCTTGTCGACCGAAAGGGCCTAACCCAACAAAACAAACAAACAAACAGGCGTCTCCTATCGCGCGCCTCTCACTCTTGATCTGGAGTACGCCGGGAAGAGCTTCTGAGAAACTGACAACTTTGAAAGAAGTCACAAGTTTGTGTGAGTGGTATTACGAACAGCGACCAGGTATATTTTCACAATAGGTATTTGACTTGACCTGGGCAGTCGCAACTGAACATAAATAATGAAAATAACCAGCAATACCTACAAATTCCATGGAGACATGGACCCAAGTGACGTGAGACCAAATATCAGTTCGACTGTTATGTCAAAACCCTCGCCCTAGCAGGGTATTTTTTTATACCCCTCCCCCGGCGTTTCGGAACTAAGCGTCGTAGATCGCTTCGCAACAAAGAGCAGTCGATTGCTCTCAACGAGTACCTGCTCGGCGCTCGCGATTGGAGGTATATTTTCACCCTAATTTAATATTTGACCCAGCAGTTCAAAGGTCAAATTTCGGGAAAGCTGCAATTATCCAAATTTCTTAGCCAATATTGCTGAATCATAGCGACATGAAACCTTCTTGACCGTGTTTCTCAACGAATTAGCAACAAAGTGATATATAATTGATTGCATTTCACAAAATAGCGTCTCTAGAGATAGATTTTCACGTATCACTTTTGAAGTAATAAAGCTAGGCAAAACTGTATAATAGCAATTAGCAGCATCGTAGTCCTCTCGTAATTTCGCCTCGTAGCATATACCTATGTGTTGACTTCGAAAGAGGTCAAAGGTTGACCTCGGATCACATAACCTTAAGCCTCACACTGGCGGGGGTAATTTTTGCCCCCCCCCCCCCGTATCTCCGAAACTATTGGACGGATTCGCGAAACTCAAACGACGTTCGATAGCCCTGTTGCATTGAGAAAATCAATTTCATTTACCTCAGGGTCACTGATGACGTCACAGGTCAGGTCAAAGTTAAACTGTTTTACCGTTAACGGGCCTTCTAGAAAACGCGTTATAACATTGATTAAAAGGCATTTTATCGAAAATCATCGATAAAGCGTCGGTTGCCTAGTACAGATGTTGCTAAAAGACGTCACTGATACCAGGTCAGGTCACAGAGGTCAGGTCACCAAGGGTCAACACATGAACCCAACTTTATTAGGGCCGTGTGATTCGTGTTTTGTGACCAATTTTTCATTTCTAACTCAATGGTTTTGGTTAGACGACCATGAGGGACGATTTAGGAAACTTTCTGGTGGAGGTTAGGCCAAGGTCTGGTAAAAAAGTTCAAATTTCGAAGTTGATGCTTTTGCATAAAAAGGGTACCTATTTCGATGTACCTACCTCATCACGGGGAATCCAATCGGTCTCAAAACGTTCTCAATTTTGCGACCGATACCCCCGAACCCGATTACGATACGCTGACGAAGTTTTGTGATCAGGGGCGGTCGCAGACTTGGAGTTTGCGGGGGGGGGCAACTTGTCAAAGGGGCCCCTGCGCTGACCCGGGGGGCCCGGTGCTAGCTTAAAGGGGCCCACGGACGTAGTGCACGGGTGCAGAAATCCAGGCCATGGCCGGTGAAGCGGGGGGGGGGGGGGTGGGGGTAGTGAGCGGCACCCGAGAGGAGGCTCATTGCGAAATGCGAGCTTTGAGGGTGTACCTGGTACACTGAAAACCAAAATGAATCTCCTGATGCCCTGATCATTGAAGTCTATACCCCAATTATTCCCTTTTGATCTCTTCATTATACCTATGGGGTATATTCATGGAATCGCAATTGGCTTCATATTCCCATGATATTCCCTCGTCCTCCATGAATTATTGATTCTCTTAATAAGCTCTTGATATCACCCTGTGAGAACCATATTATGCCATTGATACCCCAAATGATTCTGCATGATTCCGTGCGTATAAGATGCTGTTGATACCCCAGTCGCTGATAGTTATGCCTTTATGATTCTCTATCTATTCTTGCAATATACCCTTTCATTGCCCAGAGGGTATCTTGCCGGAATCACAGGGAGGCTCATATTCCCTTGAGATGCTTTCATATTCTTCTGTTATGCTTCCTTTGCCTGATTCTTTCATAATACTCTTGATATCACCCGAGTAGAACCATATTATTCCTCAATGATTCTTCGTTGGAAGCATCAGGAACGCGCCAAAGGTCCGCCATTTTCTCCGCCATTTCCGGTGATCAGTGAAGAGCGGTGTTGACTGTTGGGTGCTGTGTGGTTGCGAGTGGTGCCATTTTTAGGCTGGAATTGAGCCTTATTGAGGGTGAGTACCATCCTTAGCAGGAGCTCATATGACGATGAACTATATGACGGGAGACGAGTTTCGACATCGTGGTCGAAGAAACAGTGGTGGCCAGCGCCCAGTGCCTTGAAGAGGCACTCCTTCTCTTCGGGGTCGCCCACTACGTCTTCAACCAGAAAGTGTCCCGTGCATCGCGCTCCACGATGTGGTTCATCGTCCACGACATCATGGGGCTGCCCGTGCCGGCAGAGTCAACAGCGACGGCGGACGCGATGAAAAATCTGTCGGTGCTGGCAGCATAGTGTGCCCGCGCAGTGAGGTAAGCCCAGGGGCGGAGTGGAGACGGAGTGATGGACGGAGATGATGGAGACGGCCGTGATGGCCCGCCCCACAGGGAAAGGGGTCACAAGCGGCATGGGCGGGCCTGTTGACATCCTGTGACAGCCCCTGGGCTACGTTGTCGGACTTTCTTGAGGTCAGGGAGGGGGAACTCGTAGGAGCCACACGCTCAACTTTCGTTGTGTAGCAAAGGTGGGAAAAACCACGCCATTTGAAGGGGCACCGGTTGTTTTGCGACTCCTTCGTAAGAGAGAACGGTCATCGTAGAAGAGCCAGCGGCGCTTCTCGTGTGTCATCTGTTTTTTACAGCCTGGATCTCAACATGTGATATGACATTTGTTATATGAGGCGTGTGCGTGACGTATGTTTAATATGGATAGTACAAATTGAATGTCTCTTGGCAACTAGGAAGCTGTGATTTTGAAATGAATGCAGAGGCAGTTGTCTTTCCAATCAATATACAGTACGTTTTTCTTATACACACAAGCGTATCGTGGTTGCTGTTGGTGTGGCTGAGCATCGATGGCATGGGCGGATCCAGGAAATTCAGAGGAAGGGCGAAGGTGGTTACATAAATGGCGTTTCTTACCCTTGTGTGGGTAAAGAAATCAGTGCGCTAGGTATCTCATGGGGACCTCACGAGGAATAGCATGACCCCGCGAGCCCATCCCTTGATCCGCCACTGCGGAACGAAGCATCAATATGGGGTATATAGAGAGCATTAAAGGAGCACCAATGGGGTATATAGAGAGCATCAATGGGGTATGTAGAGAGCATCAAAGGAGCATCAATGGGGTATATAGAGAGCATCAAAGGAGCATCAATGGGGTATATAGATAGCATCAAAGGAGCATAGATTGGGTTTAGACGGAGCATCCGAACTATGCTAGGGGGCATCAAAGGGGCATAGAGGAGAATCAGGGGGAATACACTAGGCATTTCGTAAGAATAATGGAGGCATAACCAGATAATCATTTTGATTCCACTTAGCCATCCAACAGGCATATTAGGGTAATAATGTTGGGATATTGGGGGTATCTAAGGCCAAAAAGGTGCTACTTGAAGTATATTACGGGAATAATTGGGGTTTCGTTTTAGACCATTCTCCTAATATCACCCCCCCCCCGGAATCATTTTAGTTTTCAGTGTACCATGTCGAAAAGGCACCGATAAGTGCATTTTGAAACATTGATGTTGTCAATAATTCACGCAACTGTGAATGGACTACCGCAAAAGTAAAGGCGGCGCGGCTAACTTTGCCATTTTCTGAGATCATCGTGCTAAAACTTTTGACAGTGGGTCATCGGTATCTGTTCACTGTTCAATCACATGTGTTCCGTTTCATCTTCTTTTTTTACTTGAGCACAAATGTAAGTTTTGAAGGCCATTACAGTAGCCAATACTGCGGAAGATGGATAGTGGGCCAAATATCCTAAATTTGTCGTGCTGCATGGAAAGTAGTGTTGCTGAGAAAAGGGGGTTTTGTTCCAGATTACTGTGGATGTAGAATACATTGTCTGCACCCACTGCAGAATTATTGTTGGTGCAACTGCGCCCACTGCACCCATGGTTCCTACACTTATGGGCCCATCGATAGCGCTTCGGCGATACCTATCGCCTAGAGGCTGCAATGGGGCCCTTAAGAGTACGGTGTCAGACCCCCTCAGAGGCCGGCGTTGGACCCAAGGGTCAGCGATGGGCCTCAAAGGCCCCAGGTAGGGCCCAGACGCTGATGTGGGCCTTCGGAGGCAAGTGCGTGACGCCCAAAGGTAAGGCTTCAGCCCCCCCCCCCCCCCCAGAGAACATAATAGGGCCATCAAAGGCCGGTGTGGGACCTTTAGAGGCTGGTTTGGGCCCATAGGGGCCAGTTTAGGGCCATCAGAGACCAGTACAGGGCCTGCAAAGGGCAGTTTGAGACTATCAGAGACCGAATTGGGCACTCAAAGGCTAATGTGGGTCCTTACAGGCCAGCATGGGGCCCTCAGAGGTCAGTGTGGGGCCCTAAAAGGCCGGCATGGGCCGGCATTGGACACCAGAGACCAGCGGCGGAGGGCCCTCAAAGGCCAAGATGGGCCCCCAGAGGCCGATGCGGGCTCTTAGAGGCCGGCATCGGGTCTTCAGAATCCAGTGCGGGGGCCCTCAGAGGCTAATGTGGGTCCTTACAGGCCAGCCAGCATGGGGCCCTCAGAGGTCAGTGTGGGGCCCTAAAAGGCCGGCATGGGCCGGCGTTGGACACCAGAGACCAGCGGAGGGCCCTCAAAGGCCAAGATGGGCCCCCAGAGGCCGATGCGGGCTCTTAGAGGCCGATGCGGGCTCTTGGAGGCCGGCATCGGGTCTTCAGAATCCAGTGCGGGGCCCTCAGAGACACTTAAAGTCTAGTCTTGGGACTCGACAGACAGAAATGAGGCCACCAGAGGCCGGTGTGAGGCTCTCAGACGCCGGTTGGGCCCTTGAGGCCGGTTTAGGGGCCCTCAAAGGCCAGTGGAGGGCCCTCAGAGGTCAATGTGGGTCCTCAGCGGTCAATGTGGACGCTTGACCGCCACTGAAGGGCCCTCAGAGGTCAGTGTAGGACCCTCAAAGACTGGTATGGGAGCTGTTAAAGGAAATGGTTCACTTTTTAACATGGGTTTTGAACTGGAATAGCAGTTCCGTAGCTTGGGCTGAGACGAGCATAAATCAGGAGCTTTTACAGCCCAACGATCACCCTAGGCAAAGATATTCTATTTCTCGTCCCGAAAAAGGTGTCTTGCGTTGAGGATGTGTGCCTTGCATATATTTCCATCCAGTATGAAAAGAGCATGGGTCCCGAAAATTCTTCAGAAACTAGAGAAATTATCTACGAGAACTCTAGAGAAATTCTCGTACTGATCAATTAGGACATTCAGGGGAACATTATCAGATCGAGCAGATCGCCCAAATGCCGGTGGCTGCGATAATTTCTCTGTTTCTGAAGAATTTTCGGGACCCATGCTCTTTTCATACTGGATCGCGTGTGCCTTACAGAAACTGAAAAGTTCTTCCTATATCAAAATATAGAAAAAAAATCTTTTGTTATAAAAAGGTTTTATTTTCTTTGCTGATTATTTTGAACATAAAAAATAATAAATCGTTGCAAAAAAAAATAATTTCGTGAAAGTGAACTATTTCCTTTAATAGCTGGCGTGGGTTTCTCGAGCCTCGTGACAATCGAATACGGGCAAGGGCCCCATACGGCCATGGGGGCCCATCGGTTGTTTGGGGGGGGCCAAATGATATGATGGCCCCCCTGATTTGGCTTTGGGGGGGGGGCCATGGCCCTGATGCCCCCCCCCCCCCCTGCGACCGCCACTGTTTGTGATAAAATTCGATAGCTCCGACCCGAACAATTTCTTGGGGGATTTAAGTCCGGATGAACTTATAAGATTCCGAGACATACAAGTTGTAGCTCTACCAATGGCCTTATTACAGCGTGCACTGCAACTTTCAAAGGACTCAGGCATCTACCATGTATACTCTGAAGAGGTGACAAAATTGCAAAAAAGTGGTTTATAAAGCATCTTCTGTGCCTTCTGATGCGATAGTCCGGCACTATACAGTGTAGCTCATTGTGATAGCTCATGCAATAACCCGAGTTTCGAACATCTATAGGATATACCTGAAGTGGGTGACCTAAACTTCTGAGACCGGGGTTCCACAATTTCACACACACTGAGAAAAAAAATGACTCTAGGGAGACCAAAAATGACTCGGTTCCTTTTTTGTACCCGCGCCTAGAGTCAAATTACTTCTCATTTGATACTGGAATGTAGAGTAAATTTGCACTGTATAAGAGAGTCTTAAAACACCAGAGGGTGTCATGCGACTCTTCCACGAGTCACGCGACACGTTATAATGAATCGGATTTTGACTCTTTGATTCAGTGTGTGTTTTATGACGACACCCATGCTAGTCATTTGACTCCGCCCGCTCAACACCTGCGCCTCGAGTCAAGCGACACTAGGTCGTCGTGTACTATGAAACCGTGTTTGGCACTAACAACGCCCATATATTGACTCCTGTAGCGGGGGTAAAATTGCGATATGATGTAGCAATATCGTGATTTTCCCCGACAGCGAAACTAAATGGACATTGTCAACGTCACAAACTGCGTGGCGGCTGCATCGTTCCACTCTTCTAGTAAAACAAGCTGGTACTTGTAGGAATATATTAAAGGAGCACGGTCGCCAGGTTGCCCTGCAGAACCTACCATGCACACAGCCAATTAAACACTTCAAAAACATTCGAAAGTAACCCCGAAAAGGCAGACTCTGGGCCTAACCATCGCGCAAACCAGCGCTCTATATCTCACACACGCAATGTCCGAATGCCAGGCATGCCCCTTTGGTCCGAGCCTGCATGAGGAATTACTCACATCTCAATAATGTTCCATCAACCGGCGATTATCGCTACTCAGACGTTATTCTGCAATTGAATAACATAAAACTTGCTTCCGTTTCCATGGTGCGCTGCTTTCTTCTCCTCTCTTGAAAATTTCACCGAGTGCAGGGCGCCTCGTCATTTGAATACACATGATGAGCAAACTACAAATAAAAACTGAAGTTTATCGTTAACGCACTATCACTTGAAATAAAACAACACTTTAAACAACGTTTAGCGACATAACAAGCGCGTAAATTCAAATAAATTCCTCTCCTAGCTCACACCACACGCACGCACGTGGCCACACCGCCGGCAACTGAAGCGCCAACGGCTTTTCTAACGGTTTTTCTGCAAGGTCGAGCTATTTTATCTTCGTGGCGGACCGGCATGGCCAGCACACAAATGACGTCACACGACAATGCAGCTTGCTGATTGGGCATTGACTCAAACCACTGGACCTGAGCTGTGGGTCCCACTAGGGTTACGGAGTCAAAGTCAGAGTCGGTTGGAGTCGACAGTTCTGGCTGGAGTCAGAGTCAGAGTCGATTTTGGAAGCCGGAGCTGGAGTCGAAGTCTGAGTCACCGAAAATCCATTGATTTCGCGGTCTTGACTCCTACCACCAGTGACGTCAAAACAATCTCTCTTGTGATTTAGGGTTTAAACTTTAACACATTTCATGACTCTTACTGGAATGTTCCCTACACCCGGTAGTACCTTTGCTGAACACTCTTGAATGTGTCTGACATCGTGGCAAATTGTCAATATCAACAATGATATCCCCGTGTCATTCACACTCACGGTCACTTACTACACAGTATTGATATCAGCACGTGTTTATAATCACGTTAATTAGACATCTGAACGTCTTTTGACGCTATCATGTGGAGTTTTTAACCCCAATGGGTGTCATTTCACTCAGTTGAGTGTTTTCGTAACCCGTGACTCGCTTATTAGGTGTAATTTGACCCTCAGTGGTGCCATAATATTCTAGTGTCATTTGAACCCAATGGGGCTCAAATGACACCGGAATATTATGACACTTCTGAGGGTCAAATTACACCCAATAAGTCATTTGAACGGAATATTATGACACCACTGAGAACCAAATTACACCTAATAAGGGAGTCACGGATTGCGAAAACACTCAACTGTGTGAAATGACACCCATAGGATATAAAAACTCCTCATGATGGCGTCAAAAAACGCTTAGATGTGTCATTTTACACTGACACCGTGCAGAAACTTTAGACACGACATGCCTAAAATGGGAGCCAAAATTTTGGGAGTCAAATGACCCTTGGGTATGTGATTCTGACCCAGATCAATTTACACTAAAAAAACGGTGTATGGACACTGTTTTTCAGAATCGGATTACAACATGGGTGTCAGTTGATTCCCAAACAATGGATCGTGATTCTCGGGGGGACTAATTATTTTTATCCGTGTGAAGAATCCACGTTAAGTTCTAACCACCGCATGCAGCCTCTCTTTTCGTAACGCTTCTATACAACGAAGCATGCATCATTATGCCAACCAGCCTTGCCATGAGTTGAGTACCTATACCATATTTTAACTCTTCGTCAAAAGTTTTTGAGTGACACTGTAAATACGAATAAAATATAGGGTCATCTGATGGAAGTTAAGTGATTCTTAATGCGACACCGTAAGGAGTCAATCACCTCTGAATATTCATAGAGTCAAAATAAAAAGTGACACTAAAAAAATGGGTTATGACTCCCAAACATGGGGCAGACGACTCCGTAGAGAGTCGTTTGTATCCGCCAATAGGGTGTCAGTTTAAGGGAGTCAAATGACTCTTCGTTAGATGACACTACATAGAGTCAATTACAGAGTCGAAATGTTTTGTGACACTATAAAAAGGAATCATGACTCCTAAACTTGGTGTCACTGACTCTATATAGAGTGATTTTTTCTCTCCGTGCACGATGAGAAATTAATGCATGATAAGCTATGCCAAGTTTCGCGGCGCTTACCTATACGGGCAAAAAAAAAAAAACTTGCAAGCTTGGCCGCAAAAAAAACGCCCCACTTCCCCAAGCGAGGATTAATGAAGGATTAATGAGGACACTATGAATGTGACTGAAGCTGCTTTCCTGTACCTCATTCTGTTAGTTAGCCCTTTCATTATTCCGGTTGTTCCCTATCCGTGTGTGTCAGCGCGGGTTCGGCCCAATGTGGTTCGACTGAGTGCCTGACATCTGGTCCTTCCCGCCCGGCCTGACCGGCGCGGCGGACCCGTGCCACTCCTCCCCGAACTCGCGGGGCGCGGATGGGGAGGGGCGGCCCGGCAGTCGAACCCCTCTGCGCTAACAGATGGATGGACAGGGGAAATGTGATACTTGTCCTATGACAACAAATCGGCGTTCAGCGCTAGGGCCATCTACTGGTCTAGAAACGCATCTCTATGTCGGCAAGATCCTCGCCAGGTGGTGTAAAGGTCGCGTGAAACGCACCCTTAACCCTCGCCGGACCTATTGGTTTTCTACATACGCGCCGGCCGAGGGGGGGGGGGGGGCGGGTACGACCCCCCCTCGCCGTTTCGCCCCTGGTGGAGCTAGCGCGTCGCGGAAAAAACGAGCGTGTGCGCCGTTACGAGACGCAGAGATTGGTACCCGATTTTAAGGTCCTAGGTCAACCGGTGACCTCTGAGGTCAGGTCAAGTGCCCCAAGGTACGGTTCAGTTTTTGGTGAATAACTTCGCAAAAAACGGCCGCAGAGCGCCGATTTTGGCAGCATCGTGTTCGTCTCGCTCAGGCGCGTCGAATGATGTACTTTTTGTCCGGGTCAGGTCAATTTGGGGGTGTTGACCTCAGGTCAAGGTCAGGTCAGCACCCCCAGGTCACGAAGTTGGTCGAAAGGGGTCATGTCGCATATCATTCGATTCGGCAGGTCTTCCTGAGTCCATTGGTGGCTTTCTCGACTCGCTAGCTCAATTTGATCAAGAGTTATTGACGAAAAACTAATATGACCTTGATGACGTCATAAATGACGTCACGCAAGGTCAACATTGCAAAAGTGACGCATCTAACCTTGCAAGGAGTGCATCAAATCACGATTCTGTGTGCTTGAGATAGTTGGAGATCGTTCCCGGCGCCAGAATAGCAGTTTGAATTTTTCCCCATTGACTTATAATGGTGAGGTCACGAAAATGACCTGACCTCATATGACCTTTAGGAAAAATCCGAGATATGCAAGTTGTGGGACTCATAATGAATACTAGATCCTGCAAGTTTCATTTCCCTGTGACATCTCCTCTGGCAGTGAGGGCGTTGCGAAGTTGCGACATCTGAAGACCGTGCAGAGGTTCACTTATGACGTCATAGGTCAGTGACCTGACCTGACCCAAAAATGCGGTTGGTGTCAAAAGATCCGGCTTGGATCAAAGGTCAGGTATGCCAAGTTTCAGCTCTCTATCGCCAGCGTGTTCGGAGCTATCGCGAAAAAACCCTATGGGGGGGGGCGGCACCCGCCCCCCCCCCCCCCCCCTCGGCCGGCGAGGGTTAAGGCACAACGCTAGCTTGAGTGAGCAAGTCAACCTTATATTCTATGGTTAGACTGAGCTGAGTGAGTCAGTCAATGCAATATACGTACCTATTCGAAAGTAACTTAATTTGTAACCTGTGCCCAATAACTATGCTACTATAGTGCTACTGAAAATGCTCACGTCACCACCACTTTTTGCTTCAGTCATTTTCACACCATATTTATCTTCATCCTCACCATATTGTCCCTGGGCTGGCCGGTCGGAGGGCCGGCGTGCGGTAAATGTATCGACTCAATCTGATTCATAGCTGGCCCGGCTTCCGTCCCCCTCTGGGGAAACAGTCGCTCTCGGCTTCCCGCCACTTGGTGCCACGACGTGTCTGGCAGCGAAAATAGCCGCGCGATAATGTCTGGCAGAGAGTGTGAATAGATGGCCTTTGTCCAGCCCTCCCCGGCTCAGCGGCGGCGGCGGCTCGAGCGAGCCGGCTGACTGACGCGCGACACTACAGACACTACGGACACGGGCTGTGGTGACACTACAGACGGACTGCGTTGACACTACAGACGGACTGCGTTGACACTACAGACCGATTGCGTTGACACTACGGACACCGACAGTGGTAACACTACGGATGGTGTGAAGTGTGAACACAGACTACGGGACAGACTGTTTTGCTACCATGGACTGATTGTTGTAGCAACTGGGGCGACCTATCGTACGACACAGAACAGACTATCGTATTGATTATTCCAGATAGACAGCAGCTGAATCCTCGAGTCGCCGATCCGCTTTTACTTCCTTCCCACAAAACTGCTTCCCTCGCCACCCGTGGAGACACATGGAGTTCGCGTGTAATAATCACACTTCAGGTTTTGAAATTGATGAAAAATTGCACACCAGGCATTTGGAAGCTGCATAAGCCTTTACATTTTTAAAATGTTATATTCAAAGGCAGACTGTGTAAACACATCTTTGATTCAAAACGACGATATTTATAGCAACCTATGAAGATGTTTTGACGCGATATATTATTAAGCTGGCCCTTTATAGCTTGACATAATTTTCGTACTTCCATGCCGTGATTTCCACTGTATCCATCTGCCCAATCCACCCTGTCTCACCGTTCCCAGGTCGGACCGGAGCAGTTTCCCACCAGTTCGACCCGCGTCCACCGTCCAACGTCGCTCCAGCGGCGTCGGCGGCGGCGGCGCCACCAAATGGCTCCTGTCGACACCAATCACTGCCCGTGCCGGCGCGACGCTCTCGCCCAACCCTTCCGATCCAATTCCGGCGCACTAACGGACCATTACACGCCACCGAACCGGTCGCTGCTAATTTCTCCAATAATAACAGCTCTCCAGCCCGCGGAAGGGCTGCCAGGGGGGGGGGCAGCAAAGGGGGCCGTCGAGGGGGCCCTCTTATTGAGAGCCTCGTCATCGACGCGTCTTTAACAGCTCAGAACACCGCTAATGCATCATCGGGAGGGTGCCCCGGGGGAGTCGACCGCCGGCGGCTAACTTAATGTAGATCCCATATAGCGTCCGCCGAGCGGAGGGGCCGCCGCCGCCGCCGCCGCGATTTCTGCCGCTATTAGGAGAGTGAGCTGTTGCATATGTCGTCCTGGGCGCGTGTCCCCCGGGAGGGAGCTGCTGTGAAAAAGTCGCTGGGTGCCCGTGGGACCGCGCCGATACCGGGACGGGAGAGAAGGGAGGGTCGACAGAGGGAGAGGATGGGATGGATGGGAGTAGAGGCATGGGATGGGACGAGAAGGGACAGGACGGGATGAGATGGGATGGGATGGGATGGGATGGGATGGAATGGGATGTAAAGGGCAACAGGGGGAGAGGAGAGTAAGGGATGGAATGGGATGAGACGGTAAATGATGAGATGGCGGAATTGGGCAATGAAGGCGTGAAAAATGAGGGCACGATTGAAACGGTAAAAGAGTGACATTGGATTGGATGTGACTTACGAACACAACATGAAACATTATGCCTAAGGGAAGAGGAAATTCATTACCTGCCGAGTGCCGAACATGCGTTTACTGCTTTTATTGAGTCGAAATAAGCTATTTAGTTGTACCCACGCGCCATTCGTTTTGGTGTCCGGTAGCTAATCACTCCGCTCCTAATAGTGCTGCGCTCCGCACGGGTCTGCCGTGAGATAAATGCCCCGACCGACACGAGTTTACTTTGGATCGCCGTGCTGCGGACAGATTTTGGCAGGACTTCCTGTGAGCTCCATCAGTCACCCCATGGCCCTCCCTCGTAGTTACAGGTCGACACCAATGTAAACTAGCGGATCTCCCATCCCCTCCACCCGATACTTCGTTCCACCTCTCAACAGTGCGACCACCCCACGCCGGACCGACAGCTGGGACCCTGCACCAATGCACCACCTCCAGCACCAGCCCGGTGCTCGAGACCTCGCGCGAAATAAATTCAGAGTAATCTGATGTAATTGAGCCTGCCGAGCCGTGATGAAATCTGGCCGGCCACTCAGTTTATCACTGTCACCCGGTCGCTAACAACCGGCGATTAATTAACTAGCCGAGCGGCATGTTACCGGTATTTGCACCTTCTCAGAAAAATGGTCAGTGATAAGTGAAAAAGACGTGGCACTGCCATCTTTCCATCTGGCATTAGCAGAGCAGACGGCTCTTGTACGTCGATACTGTACGGATACGCTGAGTGACAGCTATGTGGCGGTGAAATTGGGATAATGCCACCCTGCTCTAGCTTACAGCAATGATTCACTCACCGCTGCCTGGCGGGGTAAGGGTAAGTGAAATGGCAACTCACCAACATACATACGTAACAGCTGCTCAAATACCTGTTGGACTGTTCGGTTTGGCAGTACGCTAATGCCATTATTTCTGATCGACGCTACCCAAACACATTCAAAGGTGGTCAGCATACTTTACCTCATCACCTTTCATCTACCCGGAAGTGGTTATTATGAAGCCCGGTCGAACCCGATTCATCTTCAACAAGTAAAAATTAGCCGTCATATTATCAGGCCAACACTATCTGATAGAGAACTTCAAAGCAGTTTTGTTTCATGAGATTGGGACGAAATATACTCTGTAATTCCTTCAGATGCACCCTTTACCGTGAACCTTCTCGACTAGCAACAAGCTTTGGCCAAACCCGTGACATCACTCAATCCAGAATAGCAAACTTCCTGCTGGGCAATGTCATTGTTCAGGGTGTCCAGAAACACGACATTACCAAATTCATGCAGTCTAACCACTGCTCATGTCAATAAAGCAATCAGCTCAAGTGGTGTGAACCTATCATGTGCTTTCCTTGAAAACTCGACGCGAGTGTCCCGCGGTTCTACGAATGTTGCGTGCCACTGTCATCGGACATGCGTGACCAACTAAGCATTTTGTAATATCAGATCGGCCTGGACCGTCGAGTCTTCTTTCCGGCTTCCTCGGTCAGAACCAAAGTTCCAACGCGAGATGGCAAATGTAAATTATACATCACTGGAGTATCTACTATCTAGTATCCATGCATAACATTTGTTCTCGCGCCAAAAAGCGGTATGGAATAAAAAAAGGCTATATAGCGCCGTTACGACTTATAGAACACAAAAACGTAGCGACAGGATTTGCCACTCTGTCTCAGATTGATTCCTCAATTAAAGCACTATTGCCAACACCTTTGGCTTATTCCCGATCCCTACGTCCTAGCGTCATCACGTCATCACGTCATCACGTCACCGCGTCATCACGTCAGGACGTCATTGATCCGGCTGCAGTCGAACAGCGATCGCCGCTCCCTAATCACCTCTATCACCGCACCTCTCCTTCTCACCGAATAAATCACCGCGTCCAGACCCCAATCAATCTTGCTTACCACTCGGCAGCACTTTATTTTTCTATTACCATTCCGGCTCCCCTGAGAAGGGGCGGACGCTGTGAGAGGATAGGGCCCGAGTCGCATCTGAATAGGCTCAGCTGCACTGGGTACGATGGTGCTCAGAACTGGGCTGTGGCATAGCCAGAACAGGTGTAAGATGTGTTGCTGACCAACGATTTTTTTTACTAGGGGGCATGGTTGGTTGGTAGTACATAGTTGATACCAGATACAGGGATGAGTTTGGCATTGTGCATGGTGCTGGGTTGCCTTGTTACCCTAAATTTTGGGATAGGATTCAGCTGATCAGCGGCTACAAGACTCTGGAAGGTAGTTAGTACTGGGCTCTGTTAGCAAATGAGTCTCAGATGTGATCTAAATCCAGGAATTTTGACGGATAGGTGAAACCAATAATTTTACATGTCATTTTAATGTTTGATAAATTGACAGAGTGAAATCAATCAGCGATAAATGAGGAAAACTCAGAGGAAAACTCCCCAGTAGTTCACGTTAGTGATGAATGGTTCACGCTGGTGATGTAATGTAGGAAGAGCTTCACAGGAAGTTCCACGTCAAAGTGTGTCTAGAGAGACAACGCGCGCACCTTTTGAGTGAAACGTTTGTGCATGTACAAACATACATATGTACGTCAACTGAGAGTTCCGGTGGCTACTGCGACCACCAGCAACCTTGTGAGCCCACCCATTTCCCAACTAAACCGCATCCTTCCACTCCTGTCCCACGGTAGTTAGCTCTCCATTCCAATCCCTCCTACCGATACGATGCGACTGGATCACATCGGTCCGCTCTCCACGCGCCACCGGGCCGCGGCAGCAGTGGCCCCACCGGCATCGCGCGACGCCGCACCCTCCCCCGGTAAAAAGCTCGCGACAAGAAAAAGCAATTAGCGATAAAAAATATGACGCCGGGCGGGAGCGGAATATAAAGTGACGGATATGTCTCCAGGGATCCGCACTGCCACGTGGATTGAGACATAAGATGTATGTATGTACCGGCTCGATCGAGTGATCATCTGACGTCATCAGAGGCGTCATGTGGTGACGTCATACTAGCGGAAACAGTAGAGTTGCGTGTGGTCGGCTGTCTGCAGCCCGTCAGGTGTGTCTGACGGCGTGACATAGCTATGGCTGACCGTCTAAAAACCTAGTATGACTATGCCTGGCTGTCTGGCGGTCTGGCATTGCTGACTTTTGCTGTTTGTCACCCGCCAGAACTGTTTCGGACACTCTGAACCCTGAATGGTCCCACCATGGCTGAGTTGATGTCTGACGGAATTTGCCACATCTGTGTCTTGCTGTCTTGCTTGGCTTCGAATTTCGATACATCTGGTTGTCCGTCTGTCTGGGTCCCTCGGCAGCTGTTACTCGCTGTCTTCATACTTTGGCCTCGCTGCCTTTGGTATTGCCGTCTGACTGCAAGTCCCTCCTCTGCTGTATTGCTGTTAGACTGGCTCCCTGCGCTGCTGTATAGCCGCCTGACGGGCCCCCGCTCGGCTGCAGAAACCCGGCGATGGCAATCAGCACTGAGTACAGGCGTTTGCAATGTTGACGCCTGCAGCCGTGTATCGCCGTCATATCGGGCGGATTTTTGTCGTGCTGTGGATTGGCCGTTCGCAGCCATCATTCATTAGTGAGGCACGCCGGTGCGGAGCCGGAGCCGGCCACCGTGCATTCGAGGGGCGAGCATGCTGGACTTGGTGGGTGGCGCACAGGACGCCCTGGGAAAGTTGGAATATGGTGTAGATGAGGTGATAATGTGATATGAGGAGATGATAAGAACAGAGAAGGAAAACCTAGAAATGAGAGCAAGCTGATTAGGAAGTACGATTGAATGCCAATAGATCATTTGAAATTCGCATTAATCTGCTATTAATTCGTCTATATTATGCGACGAATGAGTTGTGCTTTGCCCCCGCTTATATGTACGAGTATATCGTCTGCTATCGTCTGGTCGTATATCGTCTGCTAGGAAGGTGTCAAGAGACATCGCTTTATTTCGAGGTGTTAGAAGATGTCAGTCATCAAAGTCTTCAAAATGTATGCCATTTCTGGCAGTGGCGTCAGTGGGCCGCTGCCGTCACATTGCATGTCGACAAAAAGTGGCACCCCAGTGACATTCCCAGCGTACTGTCCGCCGCCGGATGGCACGACAAAAACACCGGGGCAATTAATGGCGCATCCTGTCGCGGAACGTCTTAATCAACCGCTATACGAGCGTCAGCCAACAGCAACTGTTTGGACAACGGTCCGATAAAATTCACGGCGAGGGCGGCCGACTCAATGGCAAGTGACAGCGACCAACAGTCCTTGGCCACAGACAACTGAGTGACTTTTGGGTGAGACTTCGGCGGGGGTGTGATGAGCAGGACGGTTGAGATGGACAAGTCCGATCGGCAATTTTTACGACATTTCAAATCAAATTTTCCTAGTGACAGTTTTGATCAAGAGTTCCGAGCTACTGTGTTTTGAGCGAGAGATGCAAACGACAACTGCAAGATCCAGTTTCTAGTTCTGAGAGATTGTTGCCACTGCTCACTAACATTCCACATGCAGAGCGACCACAAGCCACGTGTCCCAGTTGTCTCTCAGCTCCTTCCCATCGCCACCATCGTCAGTCGTCCCCCGTGACCCGCAGCCGTTAGCTGACCTGCAGATACTGACCGCCGCGCCGGATCACCTGCAACGTCGGCTGCCTCGTCATGCCGGCGACTGTGATGTGGCTCGACGCCCGTTTGTAAGCCGTGTTACACCGGTCGGGTCAGGTCGACGGACCGACACTATTGGCAGAGAACACACAGGGGGATTCTCGGGAGAGCTCCCACGGCCCGGTGGCGTACTGAACATTGCAGACCATGTCGTGAGAACTGTAAGCAACCGGAACTAATGTCAGGGAGGTAGTTAAAATGCTGACGAGTATAGTCAATGTTCTGCAAATTCGAAAGTTTCGAAAATAAGTACAGGTGCATTTGCTGAAGGCTTGTATTCTCTGTCAACATTGAAAAGATCCATCTTTCGTTCTTCCGCATAGGATCTTGTATTTGCTCGAAGCCTTCGCCGGATTTACGGCGGAGCGAGTGCAATGATGCAAACACCGTTGAGAAGCTTTCACGAGGTTCCCAGAAGTAATTGTGAGCCATCATTCTAATGACGTTTAGGTAGAACAAGTGTGTTCTGATGACTTACAGAGAAAGGACATGGAAAGTGACGTATGTAGAAGTGAGTGGAGTCTGGTGACGGAGAGCTAACGAGTTCGATCGTGCGACTTCAGTGCAACAAAACTTGTCCAGTGAAGATATAAGAGAGAGTATTTTCCAGGAAATTAAAGGTAAGTATGATCCAGTGACGCACCATTATTTTGTTAGGCGCTCCTCCGTCCTTGACTGGCGAGGCCCGATTTTGCGCGCCGCCGCCGACTGGCTCGGCAGGACTGATCGATGGCGTAGACTGCACCATCAATCGCCACAGGCTCTGTATGTTAGCAAAACGTCTGACACCATTCTTTGCAGCTGCCGAGCACCCGGTGCCGAGGTGTGAGCTGCCGTCAGCCGAGCGACCAAATTGTCCCACGATGTAAACGACCACCCTAGCTCACACATCGATCGATTCAGAATGGATTTTTATACAGCGCAGGAAAATGCAGGGATTAGTTTAACGACGTCTATCTGGTCAGCTGCAATGCGGACGTCAAATCATGCAGACTTTGTCATAAGTGGAATGCACACATTTTTTTAGCATTTCTGCAAGTGGTGAGCTATTCAGTGCCACAATTCAAAAGTGAAACATTTTTATTTACTTATTTAACTGTAATAACCCAACACCAATTTATCAACAGATCGATCCACGGTAAAACGAAAAACAATAGAGCTGTGGCACAGTTTTGAAAACTGTAACATCTACATTTATAGTACATTTATTCATTTTTACGTGCGTGCACAAATTCCACTTCCTTCTCTTGTGTCCAGATTTCGTGTGATGTCGCTTTGACAGATCTGTGACAGCTGCAGTGTCACCGCGAGCAATTGTAGGTGTCGCGCAATGTCAGTGCCTGACAGAACAATGCGCTGATCGAGACAGGAGCCGATCGACAATGGATCAGCTTTCAGTGGGACGACGATCAGTCGATGTATGTTGCAATACGGGCGGATTCGGACACTGCCATCCACGTGCGTTGGGTATAAGATATTCATCCTCGAGCAAACAATTGATGTAGGTATGCCAACGCACTCTGTGCAGTGAGCAGAGGTGTTTGAGCTCAATGCGGTGACCTTTAAACTACGGCAAAGAGTGGCCTATCGAATGTCCTCATCAGCGATCACAATTCAGCGATAGCCTTTCCTCTCCCGTACCTCAAGGCTCAATGACGTCATTTTGACGTCATTCACGACACGCCTCTCACAGACATGTGTTACTTTGTGTTGCGAGGGGAACATATTAAAAAGCTGCGCTGCCCTCTGCGCCTCGCCACGTCACCTCGGCGCCGCGTCTGCCCCTGCGCCGCTGCGCCACCTGTCAGCCCTGCGCCGTTATTGAGCCAGTCGCGGCGCAACTGTCGCCGGGACAATGACACAAAGCCTGGCGTGTCACCGACACAGGACCGTGTCATATGGGGGCGTGAGGGGCGCCCGGGTTGCTCTCTGCTCTCTGCTCTCTCTCTCTCTCTCTCTCTCTCTCTCTCTCTCTCTCTCTCTCTCTCTCTCTCTCTTTCTCTCTGTCTCTCTCTCTCTGTCTCTCTGTCTCTCTGTCTCTTCTGTCTCTTCTGTCTCTTCTGTCTCTCTGTCTCTGTCTCTCTGTCTCTCTGTCTCTCTGTCTCTGTCTCTCTGTCTCTCTGTCTCTGTCTCTCTCTCTCTCTCTCTCTCTCTCTCTCTCTCTCTCTCTCTCTCTCTCTCTCTCTCTCTCTCTCTCTCTCTCTCTCCCCCTGGGGGTTTTGCTCTTCTCGGAGATTCTCTCGTGCCCACTATATAGTTAGTGCACTCCGGCAATCAAGTAAGTTTCGATTCGAAATTGGGAGCGTCTTTATCCTTATTTTAGTAGGCAACACGTCGAGGGTTAGCGAAAACATCACGATCGATGCTGTTTAAGGTCACAGATGTTTTGTTGACTTGTTTTAAACCCCATTACTGCAGCGTTCTTTCAAGATGCTTCACGGTTGGGGCTCTCTGTTTTAACCGTTCAGATAAACCAAATAACCGGATCCATAATTCACTCGCATCCTCATGATTTGACTGCTTTTCTCGGTTGGGATATTCTGCTGATATTGATGTCGGTGATTCAAAAGAAAGCCAGATAATCCGACTCCCTTCAACCGTTCGCCGCCCTCACAGCTGTATTTACGACTAATTTCGAATCAAGCTGGCTTTCATTCTCGCTGTATTTTATCTCCTGCAAGCCATTTAACGCTATTTGATTGTAAATTGATAGTGCTACCCGGCAGCTGTATCCTTTCGACGAATGCATACAAATGAACCGTTGTTTATGGCCGCAATCAAGGAAGTAAATTGAAAAGGTGGTGAGCACGGGAGCAGTTCCTACATCTACCGATAAAATACGACCTAAACCGGGCATCTACTTCATTGTTTCCATGTTTTCTTTATTGTGCCTTGGTTAGATGTGTCACAAGCCCGAGATGTTAAGTTACGTGAGGAAAGCGATGACATATTTTTGACACATAATAATTTTTATGATTCTGTTTTGGAAAGTGAGGTATGAACAAAAGGAAGATGAATCAGAATTTAAAACGTAGGTACTCTTTTACGAGGTTCGCCATTCCTCTTTCCTTGCTCGCGACTCAACGATAGGCTCTCCCGGAAAGATTTTTCCACTCTTCAATGGACCGACGCCCCGTCTCGTGTTCCACTGCTCAATCGGCCGGGCGAGCGGGCGCGGGCCATTTCAGCATCGCCTGTCGTACCGAATGGCACACCGCCCTCTGCCCAGCCGATTCAGGCACGCCCCCGAGATCGAATTCCATCGTTCTCTGTGCCGGAGAGATCTCCTCCCAGCCGTAATCTGCGCGCCGAGACTCGTCTTTCGACCCACACATTCCTGATCAGTCGAGCCCTCGCGGACTCCGTGCTGGTGTGACGCCATCAATTGGTGCTCTAAAACGCGGCGTTTTACGGCTAGCCGACACCGCCCATTGTCTTGAGCGGAGCTGCGGCAGGGCCGCGGATGAGCTGTTAGCACGCTAATGCGCATTGGTTAGGCCGGCTGAGATACACGGTCGGCCATGTTCGACACGTGTTCTCCAATCAGAGCTGTCCGAGGCGGGGCGAGTTGGAAAAGGTCAGAGGTCACGCCGGCGGCACGTGAACGCCGATACTGACATCGAGAGTGACACAGGGGCTGACATAGAGGTGACACAGGGACTAACTCAGGCGCTGACTCAATCATAGGTTCTGACACAAGTTCTTCTGACACAGAGTTTGACATAGTGTCTGACACAGGTTTTGACGTAGATTCTGACAGCATGAAACATCCGACCCAAGCGCTGATACGACGCCGTGCTGGTAAGAGTGATAGCTGGAACTTATCTGAGTGCCTACCATCCTCATTCCTCACCGATGGCCTGTTTTTAACTAGCCGTCCTGACCAACAGATATCGTTAAGGCAAGAAAGTCCATTTTTTATTAAGTTGTCGGTGCCATTACGGCCGCACATTGCATTTTATGGAATTTTTATCAGTGCTTATTTCCACTGTTTTGCGTCACCGTTTCCATTTGCTTGCGCCTTGATGTGACAGGTTAACTGCACTTATTATGTGCAACTTTGTTAGCTTGTTAAATTGATGTGTCCGTGAGTCGGCAGTTAATGAAAAGGCGCAACTTCTGAGCCGCAACACGGAACAGGGGATTTGCAAACAAGAAAACTCGCACATTTTCCGCTTCGTGACTCATGAGGAACTGTCTACAAGTTTTCACCCAAATCCCTTGTTATTCATTATGTGATTTATTAGGCCTAGCATGTCTGCCACTTCAAATGTTACCTTACAATCTTACTTATTTCGTCACATTGCTCATGTGGTGTTTGCCATTTCCAGCACATGAACATTGCAAGGCAGATAAAACGACCGTCAGTATTTTGACCGAGGAACGGGTTATTAGTTACATGATGCTGTTTACTGGCATTCATGTTGACTAGAGAAGATGTGATTGAATTCTTTACACATATCACACGAATCTTATCTAGCTTGCTGCATCTCTCGTTTCCTCAAAACTGAAGGAGCTCTGGTGGTCAGTGGTAGGTATGTAAGCACGTCAGGTCGACACTGATTAAACTTGATATTCTTTAGTGGCACGAGGTAAAATGTAAAGGAAAACATTGCACACCTTTGTCGTGAATAGCGTCATACAGATTAGGTACAGCCGATAGCCAGCAACGGTTAATTGTTGAAGTTCCTGTTCGGAGGAAGCTTACGCGCATGTTGTAAAGCCAATCATACATGATGGCGTTTATTGGAAAGAAGTTATGGCTGTAAAACTGTCCTTGTAAACTTTACGTTTTGGAATTGAAGAAACTTCCTCGGCTTAGTGGCAAATGGCAACACATGTACTTTATGCTTTAAACAACACTAAGATCACATTCACAGCAACCAGTGAAAATAGTTTTACAATCGGGTCACAGGACCCAGTTGTTGGGAAGTAACATTTTTGTCTTATAACCCCTAAAATAGGTTACATACTTTGAATACAAATCAGTCGGCCTGAAACCAATGAACTCCAAAAGACAATATAGTATATTTATTTCCATATACAGCATTACAAAACAGTAAATAGATACACCGACGTGTTGATCCGTATGTGTTATCTACAGAAACAAGAACAAAACAAAACCGAACTGCAAACGAGGCCAGTAAATGTGCACGCACGGGTCATACCACAACAAGCATAAGCTAATATCAATGAGGGTTCGGCTGGTAACCGGGTCATACAAACACACTCTGCCCACCACTCGCCCGACTATTGTCCAATACTGGAGCGGCAGGAGCGCCGCCAACGCGCGCGGCCACATAAGGTCAGGTCAGGTCAGGCTCGCGGATCGCCGCGCGGATCTGCCCTGGGCGTTTCAGCGAGACGTGCCACCTTCGCACTGGCGCTCGCGACTTCGCGCGATTGGCTAACATTTCACCACCAAATTTCGGGCACAACCGCCGCTTGGCCGCGCCCAGAACGCCCACGAAACTCCCCGGAAGCGCCCCCGGAACGCCCTAGGAGTGCCCCGGAGTTCTCCCGGAAGCTGAGGTGGCACAACTCCGCTCACGAACGTCCCGTCCTCTCGCTGTCGCGTGCCAGCACCGCTCTGCACATCCACACATCAGACAACACCCCATCAGAACCGCAACCTCCTCTCGCCTTCATCCTCTTTCCTGCAGAGCTCGGACACGGAGAATCGCTCTCTGGGGGAGAGGGCCGCGCGCGGAGCCGCTCCCGGAGACGCTGGAGCCAGTGCCGGGGAGCGCGGCGCGGGCGGTGGCGGCCCGGCTGCTGCCGAAGCCGCCGCCGCCGCCGCCGCTGACGCCGCCTCGGTCAGCGCTGAGCTGCTGACCGTGCTGACCTGCGCCAGGCCCCTGCCAGCGGCGGTCAGCGGGCCCAGCGCGCCGACACCGAGCGCCGCCAGAGAGCTGACTGGGTATGGGCGGCCCAGCCACGGCTTCAGGGGGCTGAACGCCGACGAGTAGGGGTACAACGGCGACGCATGGCTGGAGGTGATCTTAGGTAGCGGCGGGAACCCAGGAGGCAGCAGGCTGGGCCGCTCACTACCGGACATGGCCGTGTGAGCCAGGGACCAGATGCGCGGCTTGGGCGTGTCCTCGGTCTTGGAGGAGGCGGAGGCGGGCGGGGGGCTGGGAGGAGGGGGTGGCTTGGAGGGCGTGCTCGGCTCTCCCACCTCGGACACGCCCGGCGAGATGCTGCCGTTCGAGCTCTCCCGGTCGCTGATTCGAACAGAGTCCTCCGCAGCTTCTGGAACAAAAGACGGGATGAGTTAGTTGAATGTGATGAATGCAGGAGTGAGACGGCGTACGGTGATACAACATAGATACGAGTGATGAAGTGGGATGATGATGTTCGGAAAAGAGATCAAGTCCAGCAATCATGTGTGGGAGAATTTAACCTCATAGCAAATACACTTCCATCGTTAACACAAGTGTTAGTTGTGTAACTTTCATATCGTCCAAGACGAAAAACAAGGGACATACTGCTCTACAGAGAGGCATTGCCTCATGCCACATCCCATAGCAAGCAGCTCCATTGCCGGAAGCTGAGTGTTGTCGCCATCCATCAAATGACTGCTGTGTCAACACCCACACCGATAGCGACTTCCCAGCATTGTCTGAAGGCAGCGCGACCACAATCGACCGCTCATCTCAGTCCTAGTCCCAGGGCGATCGATCCGCGCACGCACTTTGCCGGTCACTCCTCTGACGCATGAACCACACACACCCGACGTGGCTCAGACATGCGACATGCGTGTGTCAGCAAAAGGCGTCATCAGAACGTGACGGATACGTCACAGAGAGTCACGAATGTGTCACGGAATGTAACGGGATATGTCACGGAATGTCATGTGCAGGTCACGAATGTCCTGAGGGCTGGTATCTGTCACGTGAGGGTTGAGTGGTATCGTGTCCGGAAGCCGTGTCTAATCCACGGAGCAAATGTGAGCAATTTAACGTTGCATTACATCCAGATTACCTGACATGCGTTGCTATTCCGGTTCTTTAGCAAAATATACGCATCCATATTTCTTCCATACATATATGTATTGATGATCTAAATGTGGTATAAAATATTGCCGATGAAATGATTTTGTTATCTCACCCATTCCCAGCCAATGACATGTGGCTTGTGAACATTGAATAAATGGTGGCTACCATGCAAAAATACCGAGCAAAGACAGGAACCATTTCTGATGAAAACTTATTGTAGGACAGTTGAGTGAACATGCAGCTTTGCGATCGTTTTGAGTTACTGATAAACTGAATGATCCATTACTGGAAGTCATTGCAATGCTTTATGCTATATGTAGGTGCGTTAGGTTTGGTTGTTTTATTGACTGGAGTAAAGTTTTGCTGTTTCTAAGGCTGATTGACGAATGTTATCTGAAGGATACTGCCAATTTAGGCAATGCATAGTTGTGGTTTGGTGGGCTTAAATATAGAAGTTTGATAGAAGTCGTGAGAGCGGACAGAGCGCACAGGAGTTCCTTGTTAGACAATATCTAATGACTTACGACACAGCGATAGCTTAGCCGCTTAGTAACACTTTTCCTTGTTGCTAATGCCAAATTAATGCCATCAACATGAGTAAAATCGCCATAGAAGCTTATCTTAGTGTTCTGATTCATAAATGTTAATAAGGATGATACGTTTCTTAACCCGCGCGGGGCTGGGGGGTAAATTTTACCCCCCTCGCGAATTTTTGCAAGATCTCAAAAACCAAACTTTTAGTACCTTTTCTTACATCAATTTGACACGTTCCCTGAAAATTTGAGCGAAATACATCGGATTTTTTTTGAGAAATTGACGTTTTAGTGACGTCATGTTCGCCATGTTCGCCTCAAAAACGGCAAAATTTCAAACGCCGCTAACATCTTCATTTTTAAAGGAATCAAGACGTAACAAAAAAGGTTATACGTAATTCTACTTTGTCTATCAAATGGCTATCTCGGTTTTTTGAAAATTTTGAATTTTGGCCAAAAATTTTCAAAAAACATACTTTTTTGGGAAAATAATTATAAAATCCAAAATTTTGAGTGTATCGGAAAAACCGGAATATATGTCAGAGAAGTGCTCTATGTGCACCTACATACCAATTTTTAGAAGAACCGGTTCAAAAATGTGGGAGTTATTAAACATTTTATGACGTCACGACATACAAAAAAATTTAAAAATGATTTTTTTTGGTAGACCTCGTACGGAAACAAAAATAGCACCATTCGATTTGCCGTGAAAAACTGCATCTGATAGACACCTTTTTAGGCCTTAACAACCAACTTTAAATTTGACCTCACTTGACCTGACCTTGACCTGACCTTGACCTGAAATTCATCCAGAGGTGGTCCATATCACTTATTGAGTGTGCCTATTGAATTCTATGAGTAAAATCACCCATAAAACATGTGTCGCACATGCCCTTTTCTATATTTTGTTTTTGGTGACCTGACCTGACCTGACCTGACCTTGACCTTGACCTCTGAATGATATTGTATGCAACGAATATTGTCTTGGTAGCCTAAGAACACGTTTTGGGCAATCAGTCTCAGTCCATGACTCCATTCTTCGGCAACTACGGTGCAAGGCCGATACTGTAGGAACTTGCAATTTGTACCCTTGACCTGACCTTGACCTTGACCTCAAACTATAAATTAAGTACATGTGTTTAGTCGTTCGTGATGAGATCTTTCGATTGGCGTTTGAATTTTCCAAATCGGACCATTAGTTCGGGAGATAACAGGGGGGGGGGGGTAAAATTTACACCCCCAGCCCCGCGCGTTTGGCTGGAGACCCCAGCCCCGCGCGGGTTAACATTTAAAAATCAACCGGAACCAAATAATACTAACAAGAAAACCGTTTGATCGCCAATCCCTTGCAATCGATGTTTGACCTGACAACTGCCACCAGATCATGAATGCAGAGAGAAAAGAGCAAAGCATACTGCTAAACTGAACGGAGGTGACACTCTTGCGGCCTTTCCTGCGACCTAATAGCCGCTTCTTGTCCGCAGTTTCCCCTTTCCTCCGCCTTTTTTCATCAGCTAATGGACCGTTATTCGTGAGCGGAATCGCCTAATGTCCGTAAGCCGGCCGCTCTATCCCCGGACGTAAAATGGTTCGCCCGAACGGCATTTGTATGCGCGCTGATCACCCTGGCTCTCTGTGTCTCCATTGTATGGCTCTCTGTGTCTCCATTGTATTTATACCCGATGGAAAAGCAGTTACAAGCTATAATGCAACACAAAAAGAACGCTAAACAGCACCCTGAGTCAAATCCATGCCATAGGTATGAGCCACTTTTGGAATGTAACGTAACAAAAGAACTCCTTAGAAAACTCTAACAAGTATTCTTTATACGGAGTCACCATTTAATAGCATGTAACAGCAGCAGTAAATTAACAAGTCACGTCCCAAGATCCTTGTTCTTCTTTTATCTGAACCAGCGCTACTAAGGGCCCGACACAGCCGGCTGTCCCGAGAGTGGCTAATTATTCCGATATTCATGCACTACTAGCCGTGCACGCGGTTAAACAACGGACATGGCCGGCGACAAAAACGACGCAGACTGGCGACAAAAACAGCGCAACTGTCAGACGGTGGCGCCAGGCGGTCGCGCTGCCGGCCCGGGCCGCCATCGGAGACTGACCAACGGCCCTGGGAGCGCTCAAACTGACCGCTGGTCCTGGCAGCCGTCAGAAGGGACCTCTGGTTGCATCTCAGAGCCGTAAGGACTGACCACGGGCCCTGGGAGCCGTCAAAACTGACCTCCAGTCCTGGGAGCCGTCAGGACTGAAAGCCCGTCTTAGGAGTCGATAGAACTGACCACCGGTCCTGGGACCCGTCAGATACTGACCTTCAGTCGGTCGTTCCTTGGCTTTCCTAGGAACTGTCAGATATGACGTTTTTCAGGACTGTCATCATGCACCATCAGGGTCAGACCTCCTGTGACAATCGTCCTGTCTTCTGAGTTATGACCTCTTGAAGAATCAGAAGCTCGAACTCAACTCGAGCCTCAATTATTTATCGATTAAAATGAAGCTGTGCATTCCTATCACCTACCAAAAACGTCTGTAGGTGTCTGAACGTCCCAGCTTTTGAGTCTGTCACACATGAGCTCACAGTCGGGACCGAGGGCTCTCAAAAGGCTATTAGGAGCGGCCGTGGGCAGCAGCCGGCACCCCCCACTGGTCACAGCGCTGACGGCTCTCTCTCCCTCTCTCTCTCTCTCTCTCTCTCTCTCTCTCTCTCTCTCTCTCTCTCTCTCTCTCTCTCTCTCTCTCTCTCTCTCTCTCTCTCTCTCCAGTGTGGGAGCTAGCCATCTGGCGCCGCCACTGTGGCCAGATATGGCGATAACAGTTATAGCGTGACTCCGGACCGCGCGACGGACGCAGGCCCAGCTCACAGCTGCCCTCCGGCCGGGCAGGGAGGGACGCGAGGGGCGGGCGCCGCCAACCCCTTGTCGCGTCGGTCACATGAGCTCGAGGGATGATAGCTTCGGTGTGTCGCTGCCTCCCCGCCCTGGTCCCTGGAGACGCCACTGCGAGTCGAGCTCAGCTCTGGACAGTCATCCACGTGTGTTTGAGCAGTGCTTAGCAGAGCTTAGTAAAACAAGACGCAAAGTGGTGCACTGAGGCTTAAGCTAATGCCAATAGGCAAAGGCGCAAATGCCGGAATGACAACATGATTAAGACGACGGACAGCTGAACATGCAACGAATCGGAAGCGACGGACATTTGCACAATGACCGAGTAGCTAAACACGGGTTTCCTTTCTTGAGCGTTACACATGGATTGTTCCTGGTTGACGTTTCGAGCGGTCCCGTCGATCCCAGGGCCATATTTGGCGAAAGTTTGCGAAGGAAATCGTGTCGATCTGCGTCAAACTGATAGCAACAATGCCCATTACCGTAACTCGAAGTGTAAAACTACTCGACTTCTTTCACGAGCATTGTCACGAGCTGTCGCGAAGGAAATATTGACCAGGCCGAATGAATGCAAACGGACATCATTCTTTCCTGTCGCTGAGCTCGTCCTGCGGCCCATAACAAGTTGTAGGGCTCGGAACAAAAACAGGTCTCGTTTGTTGTTGGCTGTTCACACCTGGTTACCACAGACGGCTTCACAAAGACGCCGGCGGTGTTGTAGCCATTTCTTAATTGGGGCGGCTCGACAATGGACCACGGCCTTTGAGCGGTGCACATCCTCATTCCGGGCCCGTGCCGCGCTCTGCCGTGCCCGTGCCGCGCTCTGCCGGTACCGTGCCCGCGCTCTGCCGTGCCCGTGCCGCGCTCTGTCGTGCCCGTGCCGCGCTCTGCCGTGCCCGTGCCGCGCTCTGCCGGTACCGTGCCGCGCTCTGCCCGCCGCGGACGCCGCTCGGCCGTACCCAGCAGCTCGACACGGTCTCTGCTCGCCACTGCACCACGAGCCCTGCCACAGCGCGGGCGCCCTAACGACACTGAAAAATATGTCCTCCAGCACCGCATAATGTCACACTGGGTACCCCCTATTAATGACGACGATAACTTTGGCCGCAGCCATAACTGAGGCAACAACTTCATCCGAACGGTCGGGCGGATGATTGGCCTCCATTAGGCTCACTTTCAATGAGGGATGCCGTAAATAACGCCGCTGATACGCAGGGAATAATAAAAAGCCGGCTGTCATATGAATTTGAGAGAAGAATGGGGCGAATGCGGCGCCGAGCGCGAGAGAGCGGGGAGCCAGGGGAGAGGAAGGGAGGGCGTGAGAGGGGCCGCCGCGGCGCGCGCGTGGGGAGCCGCAGCGCCGGCGACACTCAGTAAACGGTCGGCGGCCGCGCGGGGAAAATTAAATTTAATGGCTCGGCGACGTGAGCCAAATGCTGCAAAAACGCGACCCAATTGGACCCGAAGGTCCCCAGAATGGGCGTGTGTATCCCGCCTACCACAACACACACAGAGTACGTCACATTTTCACACACTGTCGCACCAAATGATAAACACCACGCGAACAAATATAGCCACAACGGCACAGAACACACTGATTTACACACCATTCGCATCTGACAGTCCGGTCTCCGGAGTCCGGGCTCACTTTCACACCTGCTGAATGTTCCACACCAGTCGACTTCTATTCGCCGGCCACGCTCGCGCCACCAGCGTCATTCGTTCTAAATCAGAGGACGGTCGGAGCAGCGTCCCAGCTAGCACAATGCACACCGGAAACTCGGCGGACAAAGCCGGGTCGGCTGCTATATGGGACAGTCGGTGGCCATGGACTCGTTTGGACACCGTGTGACTCGACTGATAAAATGTCTGTCCAAGTGAGATGGGCCGGGATCGGACCGACTGTCGCATCGATACATTCACCAATTCCACTAGTGTGGGCGAGAGTTTAGCCGAGATCGTATCGAAAGGTGAGCTGAAAGTCGGATTGAGAGTAAAAAAGGAATTCGGACGGATGTCCGCACCAAAGTTCATCCCAAAATTTGGGCTAAAATTCGTCTGAAACGTGAATTCGGCTGAACGACTCAGGTTCTGACTGGAAATCATTCTACATCCGAAGCGACATTCGAACTGAAGTCCAGCCGGAATCCAATGTCACATTTGGTCTGGTCGGGCTTGGACGGCTTTACCCATAAATCTGCCCAATTAAATGAATTTGTGACCTCGTTCTAAGGGCTGCTGCTGTGAAGGACAACCTTTCCAACAGATAAAGCATTATTGGTAAACGTGAGCGTGATGAGACAGGCTGATACGATTTAAAACGCCATTTCTTATTTTCTATGTTTGGCTGGCTTGTTGTCATTTCTGACTCCACTGCAGGTAGACCCCTGTCACTACATTACCCACCAGTAGACCCCTGCCGCCGCCTCTGACCCCACCGGTAGAACCCCTGTCGTCGCCCCTGTGTGGCGAGAACCATCTGCCTGTGAGCAGTGAGTGACGAATCGTCTCCCCTCACTCGCCACCCAGAGAAAATCCCACCAAAGTAAACAGCCATTCCTCAGTCGAAAATAGCCATTCGTCTTACAAAAAAGTCGCGCCTTGGTCCACCGGGAGCCGTTGTACGGACGCCAAACGACCCAAGGATTAGCTAAAACAATATGGACGGCCGCTGCGCGGTGCACTGGGAGTGCGGCTCACTCTCTCTCCCACAACCGGGCTGAGCTTTTTACTCCGAGAGATGGCGCGATACGCGATGGCAATGTCGGTGGACTATTTAAAGCTTCCGGTGATTGTCAGCAGCGAAAACAGCTGGTTGTTACCATTGTGGGTGAACACAGACTCGTCCAACAAAGCTTCTCCTAATTTGGGGCTCCCAGAAAACAATTCCAGTGCAGCATGCGGCGCAGCAACATGATGTGGCAAGAAGTCTGTACAATGCTGGAGACATGCAGAGACGTTTCGGCGGTCGACCACAGAACATGTTTTATCTTCGGTCGGTCTCGGTCGCCATTTCGCTACTCAACAACTGTTCCCTGGAGCAAATTACTTCATCGATCACCATTCTGTAATAAAAGATGCCCTATAATCCTCCTTTTTCTGTCGATATAATGCCACAGGACGACAGACAATGTCTATGCAATTGATAGTAACTCGTGTCTGTCAGTGAAAAGCCTTTCTCAGGGATGCGGAGCCGTGGAAATTTCAGACGGCTCCGGCTCCGGCTCCGGCTCCGGAGAAAAAATCGGCTCCGGCTCCGGCTCCGGCTCCGGGTGAAATGTTATGGCGGCTCCGGCTCCGGCTCCGGCTCCGAGTAAAATGGTCCGGCTCCGGCGGCTCCGGCTCCGGCGGCTCCGGCTCCGACTCAGTACATCCCCTATGCAATCATGAATTAAATACGGGTGGAAGAAAAATTAGATTGGTACACGTTGCTTCTGTATTTGCATAACAACTAACCACTAAGGCTATTTTTCTCAACAGGACTAGGAACAAAGGACTAGGAAGCGATGGCATTGGAAACGCAGTCGCCGCGAATCGGAGTTCACTGAACCATCGTAAGCTGACACCCGTCTCGGCTGCATTGGGGGGTGGGGGTGGGGGTGGGAAGAGACGGTGCTGGGAGTCGCAGTCCACTGCACTGGCTTCAAAACAATGGCCGTCACCTGATGACCGGTCCTCATGTTCTGGGGATGCAGTAGACGTGGGGGGGGGGGAGGAGCAGACAGGAAGTTGATTGCGTACTGTGGGATACTGGGGATATTCGGCTTTTTTCATTCACTTGATGGCCCATGACGTACTACTGGTCTCAAGATAAGGGCCCAGGCGACCTGTAGTTTTGATGCGGTGAATACTATTGCCCTCGCCACAACTCGGGCCGAGTGCACCCCTCCTTCCAGCCAGCGCCACCCCCACTCGAGTTGTGGCTAGGGTGAGGGTATTCACCGCATCAAAACTACAGGTCGCCTGGGCCCTTATCTTGAGACCAATAGTACTGTATGTTTTACTGCTTTGTACTGTCAAACCGAACTAGGTCAATTATTTTTTTCCTCTTCAAAAAATAAAAAGGAGCCGGAGTCGCCCCCTTTTTTGGCGGCTCCGGCTCCGGCTCCGGCTCCGGGCTATATTGTTTCACGGCTCCGGCTCCGGCTCCGGCTCCGGGCAAAATATGCCGGCTCCGGCGGCTCCGGCTCCGACTCCGGCTCCGGCTCCGCATCCCTGCTTTCTATACGTTGATAGCATCGTAACCCCGCGACAGCAGTCGTGCAGAGCAACTTTTCATGACAGAGGGTTTAAGTTTATTTGATTAATCTCCATCAGGACTGGTACGTTTAATTGTCTCAGGTGTGACCAGATGGTCTTTTTCAAACATAGCAGTGTTGTTCAATGTTCATTGTGTTGTGAGTGATGAACACTTGCCTGCACGATATTTTTGTTGTTGCTTGGAAACAACTGAGTCTCATACAAGATTGAACGGTTGATAAAATTATAACTAAGTCTTATCTTTCGAAATCAGTGCTTAGTTTCTATGTACAAAACGGCAAGAATCATAAACTGAGAGCGAAAGACTGTCGATCTGTCGAGCATCTGTCGGCCGCACGCCTGGAGTGATACTGTGCCGCAGCACATCTCAGTGCTAGCGGCCGACTCGGGCGTCGCAGTCTCCCGAATAAACCGCGAACGGCCGCCGATCGCCGGCAAAAACCGGCTTAATGAGAGCCGAACGAACATGGCGGATCGAAATCCGCTCTGAAAGCGGCGATCGGTTTTTCTGCGCCCGTCCGCCATGGCGGCGGCGCTCAGGCAGCGCCCACAGGATCCAGTTACCGACCCTATTAGCATCACAAAACGGCCGGCGGCGTCGATACTCGCGTGTAAGTGGCGGGGCGGAACGAATCGGCCCGCCTGGCCGGCTGTCAGTCAGAGGTGACGCCCACAATTAGGGCGAGATTCGCAGCGCATGTCGGCGCCGAATGGCCCGTATTGTCGGCGCCCGGCGAACAGAGCTGCTACACGTGTAGCCGATAAGGTGTTTTATGATGGAAATAGCGGCTCCTGTCCTGATTGGTTCACGCCAACGGGCCCCCCGCTGGGAAGGGGCGTAACACAGCACCGGGCCCACCGGGCCTGCAGGGTCTGTCAGCCGGCCAGCCCGAGCCAACCATCCTACAACGGTTGGCTGTGCACCTGGGACGGAGTGAGAGCCGGGTGAGGCCAGAGAGTGAGAGCACAGTGATCAGAGTGAGAGCGCCGGCTGGTGATCATTGATCACTGATCCAGCCCCGTGGCTCCTAGTTTCTCCCAATCCACCGCGATTTCCGCCAGAAGCACACTGATACAGTCTTGTCGAACACTGACTACACGCAGCGGTACACGCGCCTCCTGAATACCCGGTAATTGCACAAACGTGTCGGCCACCTAAAAAATGGGCGCACTGGCGAATCAGATAGGCCGTTGTATCAAAATGGTGATGTTTCGACAATGGCTCGTGCAGAGCTCGTGCAGAAACCCGTCTCTCTCTCTCTCTCTCTCTCTCTCTCTCTCTCTCTCTCTCTCTCTCTCTCTCTCTCTCTCTCTCTCTCTCTCTCTCTCTCTCTCTCTCTCTCTCTCTCTCTCTCTCTCTCTCTCTCTCTCTCCCTTCTCTTCCACGGACTAAAATGTATGGAGCTATATTGCTGTGCAAACACCATACTCCTTCTCAACCTCACTTCATTTCTGTTTACCCCTTTTCAAATTATCTTCATCTCTTGCTCTTATGTCGTTATCGCTCCGCTTTATTCTCGTGACTTAACCATCCCTTCCTCTTGCTGGCTCGCTAATCCACCTCTGATTCTGTTTAGTAGTGCACTCCAGACGTAGGTTATCACTGTGGGCTACCGGATCCCACGTCAGTGAAGCAGATAAATGTGTGAGATGAATATTTTCCAGTTTAAAAACATCCATTTAGCAGGATTTCCGTTTTTTTTTGCATGGATCTAGTCTAATAATGTAGACATATGTATAAAGTAAACCTAAAAACTCGAATGATAATCCGTTGCTGTGCATCTTTATGCCTATCGATATCGGGATCCACTGAACAGAGCTCGCCACCTCTCCCCTATCTAAGCCCCGATGCTGGACACGGCCACCCCTCGGGCGTCGCGGGCGGCCAGCGTCGCCGACGGCGGCCATATTTCGTCGATCGTCGGTGGCGGCGGATGCGGTGGTCCGCGTCATCAGCGACTCATCGATCACGACGAGCGGCCGCGCCGGCCGCCGGCCAACGCGACGGTGACCGGCCGCTCAGTGCAGGCCAGTGCGGACCAAGGCGGACCAATATGAACCGGTGCAAACCGATGCAGACTATATAGCACCGCCAATGTGTCAAATGCCTACCGCCAATCACGGACAAACACGTTAAGCACAACATGGCCCATTGTGACTCAATGTGACCGAATATTAACCAGCCTGGACAAGTGGTTAGGGACTGACCAAAGACGCCCAGCACTGTCAATACGACCAACATGAATCAAACGTCGTCCAATGGGCCCAACACGACCTAACAAGACCAAATACTGACTGACCTCGGCCAATACGAACTGATACGGCCCAAAACATCCCAGGACGGCCCAAGACGGACCAATATGAAACAATATGAACAAATGCGGTCCAGAGAGGCTCCTCGCGCTCCGAGAGAGGCCGAACGTCGCCGGAAATTATTACATTGACAGACACGAAAAGCCGGGTGTCGATGTATCTTTAGGCATCTTGGAAAACCCGGGGAGTAACAGTGCTGGGTGAGCGTCTCCAATATTTTGATATGCCAGCTGTTGCCATACATTGCCGGAATCAAACGTCCAAGCGATTTAGTTTTAGAAAAAACAATGATGATAGTTCAGCAACGCCGCTATTTCCCATAACTAAGTCGTAATATTTGGTATAACCGGTAATGACAGCACCAATACCAGCAGTCAGCAGGCAACAGCTGCTGAGCGTGGCTGGCATCGCCCACGTGGTCTCCATTTCATAAGCGCTATCGGTCCGGATCATTGGCACGTGGCCTGTCAGTCGGGCCCGCCCGACCGATTGCCGGGGGCGCTCGCCGGGCAAACAGGGTCACGTGCAGGGGGCTCACGCCCCCCGGGCTAGGGCGGGAGCGGTCACAATAACAGATAGGACGGGGGCGGGGGGGGGGGGGATGCCGCAGCATTCCGGGATGGCGAGGGGCGAGGTGTGTGAGATGGAATGGTGTGTGTTGGCTGTCATTTGGTGACTTGATATGCTTCAGGTAACCAGATGAGTTTCCGTGATGGTGGCTGATTGAAGAAGTGAGCTGAGAGCGACGGTAGTATTTTGATATAATTATCGTGTGCATTTTGATACAAGACGCGCCTCTGACATTTGGTGGACTGAAATCCTGTTTCTGTTGACAGGCATTGATATTGCTGACCCACATCGAGGTGGAGCCAACTGTTCAAGCGACACTACAGGTCTCACTAGATGACACGAAATGATGTAAGGTGCCACCGTGACTGATGAGGTAGAGAGCCATCGAGCACGGACCCAAACCTCAGCCACCAGCTGTGCCTGTGCGCTGCAGTGTCAAGGAACAGGAACTAGCGACTCTTGCTAAAGAGCCGCAACTGTGACACTTCGTGCAGGTTGTCACATTCCGACGTTGTTTTTGCTGTGTTTTACACCGAAGTCGAAGTGTTTATGGGCAGTATTTCTTTCTAAATGTGTCCTTAATTGGCTTAAAGCTTTAGAATAAAAACGCATTACGTATGATAAGCATCACTGGGAATGACAACAAAAATGCTGAATTTGACATCGAATAGGAGGGTGTTAAGTGTTGATATCAAGGCATTATCGCTAAAAGAGATAGCCATTTGTCTTCGAGGATTATGCAGTAGCACAATGGCACAGCGTTCTGACAAATGAAAATCAAGCAAGACATCCGGTATTACCGGTCTGGAGGCGTTGAAGAGAGACACATTTGAGCTGTTCTAACAATGGCCTGCAATAACTTAGCTGTGGGCGGTATTGCGCAAATAATATCACATAAGGTTGCTTTTGACTGAAGTTGTGTCACTGATACTGTATAACAGATGTATAACTGCGTAACGGACAACTATGTCAAAACAGATGTCTGTTTCTGCGTTTCCGTCCTGACGAAATTCTTTTCTGTAAACCTAGCACAACTACTGCAGAAAATACGACCGTCACAGTAATTAGTTGGCTTCGGAAATCCACTCAGCACTAATGAACCAGCCCGAGGCGCACAGAAGTCAGAAAGGATGGTGCTAATCCTGCGCTCGGCCTTGTTTCACAACACGTTTTGCGGTCTTCCAGGCTCGAAGGAAGCCTTAGAAAAGTGGGCGGAGTCGCTGCTCCAACGAAACCCATGTTCTGTGGCGCGAACAAACTTACGGCTTTTCCTGAATGGGGTGTGCCAGATTTAGACATAGTTTTATCTTCCGTAGCATTGTACAGTTCGACTAAGTCTACTGATCATTATCCTAAAGAGGCAGATGAGTTCATTTAACCCGCGCCCTGGTGGGGTCTGTTTATAACGCGACCTGGTGGGGGGGGGGGGGCTATTTTTTGCCCCCCCCCTCGTATCTCCGAAACTACTGGACGGATCCGCAAAATTCAAACGGCGTTCGACACCCTGTCAAATTTGTCGAGGGAAACCAAATTTCATTGACCTCGGGGTCACCGATGACGTCACAGGTCAGGTCAAAGATAAAATGTTTCACCGTTCACGGGGCTTCTAGGGAAAGCGCTATAACACCGAGTAAAACGCATTTTGTCGAAAATCAGCGATAAGACGTCAGTTGTCTAGTACATATGTTCCTATTCGAGGTCACTGGTCAATGGTCATACCAGGTCAGGTCACAGGTCAGGTCACCAAAGGTCACCAAGGGTCACCACATGAACCCAACTTTACTAAGGTTGTGCGATGCATGTTTTATGGACAGTTTTTCATTTCCAACCCAATGGTGTTGGTTATAAGACCATCAGGTACGGTTTAGGTCACTTTCTGGTGGAGGTCAGGTCAAGGTCATGTCAAAAAAGGTCAAATTTCAAAGTTGATATTTTTGCATAAAATGGGTATTGATTCGATGCAGCTCGTCACGGGGAGTCTAATGGTGGTCTTTGTTTTGCACTACGAGGTCTAGAATTGCTAAAAATTGAGTTTGAAAATTTGACGTCATCAATTTTGAACAGTTTTTTCGCTATAACTTCGCCAAAAAAAGAGGTATCAATCTAAAATTTGGTATGTGGATGGAAGGCGGTAAGGACTATCACATATATTCCGGTTTTTGCGAAATTCAAAAAACTTTTTGGATTTTTTGACTGTTATATCCCAAAAATCTATTTTTTGATTTTTGGGGGTCAAAATAAAAAAATTCAAAAATCCGAGATAGCAGTTTTGTAGCCCTGTCAATTCTACAGCTTTTATGTCCTAAACATTTTTCTGTATTTGCAAAGCTATAGGCCTGACAGCTCTTCCCGCGAAACCCTTTTTTGGGTCGAAAACGGCAGAACATGACGTCACTCTGACGTCATTTCCGGCCAACCTATCATAGCTTTTGGAAAATTTTTTGGTCACAATGTGTAAAATTGATGTCCGGGAGGGTTTTGAAAGTTTGGTGACGATCGGCGCAGCGGTTCTGGAGATATATTGAAAAGTCTGGAGGGGGGGGGGGCAAAAAATAGCCCCCCCCCACCAGGTCGCGGGTTAACCCTAGGACAACGACGACTGACTGGTTCAGTTCACGGACCGCTTGAACTAATCTCTGACTGGTTCATATAGACCGAGACCCCAGCTGGTCCACTCTCATGTCGTAGTGCCCCTCCTATGATCTCTGACACACCGACGCGTCGTCTGTCGTCACCGACACGGCCTGTCACGTCGTCACATTACTCCAATCCAACGCCGACACCGGTCCTGACGGAAGCCGCCATCAACCGGCGAGTCGCGCGGCTGCCAGTGGCATAGTGAACAGCATTAGCACTTCGACGTGCCCGGGCCGAATCAATGGGCCGTTAGGCTGCAATTTAGAGCGCCGCAAACGGTGGCTCTCAGTGTACGACGTCGTAAAATATCGGCTGACGCTTAGTTAACTTGACTCAAACGAGCGCCTGCGTCACTTTATGCGACACCGCGGCGCGTGAGTCTGCAGTGAAGGTTTACAACCAAAAATGTTTCCGAGATGTGCACGCCGCTAAAATATATCGCAGACCGCGAGTAAATCTTCATTCAGTAGTTACAGAGATAAAACCTTCGCAGCTAGCACTCAGTCAAATAAATCTCACCGCATCAAGGACCTCTAGTGCGGCACCAGTGCCGCCGATTTAGAAGCCCATCTCGGGCAGCCGTCACCGCCGTCTCCCTCTCTGTGCTGACGGGGCGAAAGGGTTCGATCCGGCAATCCAATAACAGTGGCCAGCAGTCTCCGGTGACGGCTGCGGCCCCCATTGTTTCCGCATTCAGTCTCGTTGCCGCACATCCCCGGCAATTTCCTGTGGCCACTCTCGGGCCGACGTGCCGGCGACATGGTTTACCGTTTAGCCGAACGGGGCCGGCCAGCAATTAGCCGGAAAATCGAGCCGTCTGCTTCGTGTCCACTTTCGGCGGACGCCCGGCCGGGCGTGGCGGGCGTCCAAAGGACAGTGGACAGTCGCGACGCGACAGATGACAGAGGTAGAGCGGTTTGCCAGGGTGGAAGGGAACAGGACAGCAGGGCGGAGCGGGATTATAGAACAGGGTACAGGACAGAACAGCGGGCCAGGGTAACAGGACAGGGTAACCGGAGCGGAGAGCAGCCAACGGGACAACGCGGTAGAACTGTGACGCGTTTAGAACACAACGACAGAAGAAAACGGCAGGACAGAAGACCGGCTCATTAGCTAAAAGTCCAGAAATGATCGAGTTCAGAACACCAAACCAAGTCTCTGGAATCAAGATCCTAAAACCGGACCCGGCTGGGGTGGCGACTAGCAAAACTACAATCTAACGCTTCCCCCTCCAAACGAGGCAGTACAAGTTTATTCAAGAATACAAACACCTCTTTTTGTGCTCAGATCTCTCCTCCCACGCTCCTTTACCGCTGTCAGTGAGCTCCGGCTAACCTCCGTCTCATCAGATACCCGAGCCGTTCGCCAGTCCGGCCGACAGGCGCGCAGACCGGTAGCGACTGTTTACAGGCGCGAGCGCGCGTGCATCGGACGCCTGATTACCCACCGAATACGTACACAGCTGCCGCGCACCGCGCGCCACCGTTCGCCGCCGTGCGCGCCGGGTATGCCGCACTGTGCGGAGGTTATGCCGCAGTGTGTGCTGACGGTGAAGTGAGTCAGTTTGAGCGTGCCATACAGGATAGTAGTGGTGTCACAGTACGGCGGTAGGTGGATTTTCGCAGCCGTCTGCGGCTTTAATTTAGACGATAAGGGAGATAAGGCCACGTGTCTGGGGGTTAATATACGGGCAGCCCCACTCATTATCACGCCATTCGATCCAGGCTGTTGAACTTTCATGGAAAGAGTGGTGTCGGTGTGGAGGTTGGACTGTGAAATGGAAAAGTGCTTCGATATTTCTGACATGAATATTGATCTGCCGCTAGGGCTAAACCTAACCCTGTCTCATCCCATCTCGGGATGGCCGTTGTTCAAACATTTGGTCTGCTAGTGGCCAATTTCCGGAGCGCCGACAGACAACTCGCGACGCGGCGCCACGATATCGGGGCTCGAGCTCGGACCGGACCGCTTGTCCACCTGCCATCTCGGGCAAATGGACGACGTCGTTTGGCGGGCCGACCGGCCTCCCCGGCCCGGTCCCTGCGTGTCCTCCGGACCGCCGGACTGCCCACAAGGCTGTCCACCAGAGCGGTCACCTAACTGCGCTCCAGATCGCCCACAAGGCTGTTCAAAGGGTAGCTCACAGAGGCAATCATTAGAGCGTCTAGTGGAGCGTGCACCAGACCATCCACCGGAGGAGCGTCTGGCTTCAGTCGCGTCCATCTGGCCACACTCCGCGGCGTCTGATTCACCTAATCCGGAGCCGAGCGGCCAATCGGGCTCCCTTCCGGACAGATCGTCGCCTCCATTTATATCTGAGCGTCCGGCCGCCCCCACCGGAGGCGGACCGTCGGCAGCCGGCCGCTCGTCCATTCCTCCTGATAACTGTCGACGGCCGGAGAGCCGACTGACCACCACAGCCATATTGATTCTGCCCGCGCGCCCCGCGCCGATAATGGGTGAATAATGGCGTGCCGGAATCGGCGTGATAAAAGAAAGAGGCAATTACGGCGCGGAGGCGATGCGGCGCGGCGCGCGGCGCACCGCGGGTGGCACACTGCGGGAGGGTTGGGCGGCGCGTGCCGCGTGGTGAGAGGCTACTCCGCAGAGATGAGTTACTACTGCTTAGGTGAACAGCCGTGAGCAGCTTGGAAGTCGGGCGTTAGTTTGTTGGATACTCGTATGGTATGCGGTGGAATGCGGCACTGGAAGATAATGGGTCACGTTCAGGAAAAGAAAATAAGGGAGATGGAGAGAAGACACGGATATACAACACTGAAAAAAACCTTGGAATGATTCATCCCTGGCGTAAGATAAAGACATATAAATAGACTAGGACTCTAACATATTTCTTACCTTCATCTTTGGCTTCATCACAGTCTTCCTTCTTCTCGTTCCCATTTTCATCGTTGTCGTCATCGTCATCGGTCCGGTTGCGCGGCTCCCAGGTCATCTTGTTCTCCTTCTTCAGTCGCCGGCGGGCGTTGGCGAACCACGTCGACACCTGGGTCAGCGTCATCTTGGTGATGATGGCCAGCATGATTTTCTCGCCCTTGGTGGGGTAGGGGTTCTTTTTGTGCTCCTTGAGCCACGCCTTCAGGGTGTTTGTGGCCTCCCGTGTGGCGTTCTTTCTGTGCGCGGCGCTGTTGAAGTCGAAGCCGCAGTACCTGAAACGGAACGGCCGTCAGAAAGACGTCGCACATCTCATTAAAACGATAATAACTGCAGTCAACACGACAGACAACATCTCACTCTATTGACGTTTATGACGGCATATAAGTATCCATTGTCTTTGAGTGTTGTCAACTGTTTATACACGATGTGACGTCGTTTCAGTCGTAGGACAATATCTTTGAGGTATGTCACCTTGGCGGATGACAACTAAAAAAGAACATGAATAACGAGTCTTCCGGTCGACGTAATGCTCGACGACAAAAGCATCTCAGTCCGCTACCTATCTATGCTGGTAGAGGTCGCGGGGAACCTGTAGAGTGTACAAAAAGTCGCGATATGAACCAGCTCATTCGTCATCCTGCCACCCACGGGTCCTGCCATCACCCCTGGGCCCGGCACCTGTGGTCAGTATGACACTGAGGGATGCCCTGGCCCCGGTCATGAGATGGTCCTCTCGGGAGGACTTCAGCGATGAAGCCGCGGATTGGTTACGCATGCTCACAAATAACCCAGTAACGAATTATGGAGTGTTGACATATTATGGAACTTTAATTACGATCATTTGAAAACTTCCTGTGACATTCAATCGATTCCGATCTTTATGATAAGCATTACCCGCGCTGGATAGCGAAAATTTACATTCGTCTATCTTTTTTTTTGCAGCTAATGTAGCCTCGCTGAACAATGCTAGCAATGCAATTATAATTGCATTGCTGCGGTGTTTGTGTATACACAAACACCGCAGAAATCATTGCTTGCAGCGCTTAACATCTCTATCGAGTATCGGACGAGTATCACAGCACATTATAATTTGGCGGTCACTGTGACTGCTCTCCGCCTCACTTTGTCTCAGTTCGTCTCGGTCGGCTCCACAGCGATGCCGCGATGCCCGACCGACATTCTCAGTGGGGCTGGCCGCGCGCGGGATGCGCCCGCATCAGATAGTGCCGCCTCGAAACAAAAACAGGCTGGCCGATACCATCCGGCCAGCCGCCCTCCGTCCTGGTCCGTCTGCCCACCGCCCGCCGCCGCCCGTCGCCCACCGCCCGTTTCCCGTCGTCGCCTGAAGCCGTCGCCCGTCGCCACCGCCTGCGTCGACTGTCACGAAGTATCGCTACAACTCTCAAGTGATCTTCAACAGTGCTTAGCGAGGTAGCTGGGTGCTGGCGATCGAAGTGGCGCGCGCAGACGACGAATTCGTTCCTGGAGGCGGGGGAGCCTCGCCTGACCGCACGAGGCGGAGGATGAAACGGCTGACCCCGCGGCGAGGGGCGGGCGGCGCCGACAGTGCCTGTCACACCCGGTATATGTACGTCAGGACACGCTCTCGTGCACACCTGGCGTTCCACCCCGCGGCCGGCCACTCCACGTCTCCGAGGCCTGGAGAACCTGATAGCCGATAGGTGATTGTGGCCAATCTTTTGGTATAACATCAATGGATGCAGTTGCGTGCTTCTCTCCCTGGCTTCCGGTCGTACCCCCTCTTTTTTCTCTCTTTCCCTCTCCCCATCTTCTCGCCGTCTTCCTGCCGCCATCCCTTGGGAAAACCTGCCGCTGGCACCGACACATCCTGGCACCTGAGCTGGGACCGGCGCGGCGGCGGCGTGGGCACCCGTTTCGGTGGCCGTGTCCCCGTTTGAGGTCGTTTGTCTGCGCTTGTTGGCGCGTTTTTGCGGTGCACGTCTCTCTTTTCAGTCGGCCTTTCGGCTGGTGTCGCGACGCCCGTGCTACGTGTTATCGTGATATCCAAGGCTACGACCGCGGCAGAGAGACCGACCGAAGGCGTCTGAGGGTGGCTGAGGGTGGTAGAGGGAGACTGAGGGTGATTTAGGGGGCAAGAGGCGCGGAGGGCGGCAGAGAGCGACGGAAACATTGGGAGCAGCAGCTTTTGAGAGAAAAGTAGAGCATCTGAGGTCGACAGCGGCGACTCAGGATGGAGGCACTACTAGACGGTTCTTTCGTGACGCGGCTAAGTTCTACAGGAGATGGTTTGTCTACGGATTGGAGAACAATGAAATCGTCAGCTTCCGAACGCTGCTGATGGTTTCAAAAACGACGCGACCAACCACCAGACCTCGGCTGGATCATGAACCCTCTCTGAAGCGATCACTGTCGTTCTGCTGGCTCATGGAGCCGTCCCGCCGGCCGGTACACCCAGTGTGTCAGATGGCCGTACCGATACCGGTCTCCGTAGCAGCAGGCGTCCCGGACCGGAGCATGTCCAACCGGTATCTTCGGCCGCCATCGCTGATGACACCCTGCCTCTGTTTGTGGTCCGGCCTGCTACAGCCTGCTCCGGCTGCTCCGGTCTGCTAGCTGCTCCGGTCTGTTCTGGGCTGCTCCCGTTAGGTCTTGGGGAGAACTGTCTGAAGGAGACGACTTTCGGTGGTACGATGTGTGAGTAGGAATGTCTGACATTTGAATCATCGATATGCTTTGGGCTCGCTCTTGAAGTGCTGGAAACTAAAATATATTCTTGTAGATGCAATTTCAAAGACGCTACTTTTCGTTGATGACGTTTTCATATAACAAACTGCATCTTCACACGTGATAAAAGGGCTCACCGATACTTTTGAATGTTTATTGTTTAACATCTACGAAATCATTGCACCAATTTCGCAAGGCATTTAACCCATTTACGCCCTTCGTTGCGTTTTCGCAACACAAGCAAGCGTCGACGTGATCAAATCTTGAGAAGTGTGTAATGGCGTCTCACCGATGAGACAAGTTTCAGCGCGTTTAGCATGGTTGTGCGCATGATGCTACGCAGTTACAAGTCTGTGCGGCCGGTAACTTACCGTCCAGAGCTCCCAGAGGGAAGTCGAAGGTCCCGTCAGTGATGACGTCACGAAAACCAAAATAAGTAGATAAAGTGATTAATTATATCGTAATGAATAATGTGTGAACATATTCTGCAGAGTCCCTACAATAGCTAGAATATGCATTTTATTAACAAATTATGCTGCAAATAGGGTTTGTGACTATTTTCAAATATGACTACAGTCGTGTTGCGGTAACGCAACGTTGGGCACATCGGAAAGACAGGGGTGTTGCGAAAACGCAACGAGGGGCAAATTGGCAGTGCAGCGGAAGTATAGGAACATCAAATAGACTTCACTTGAGATACGTTGTGGGTTCTTTCCTTCTCTCCCCAATCTTCCTCCCTCTCTTCCACGCTTCCCCAACTCTCTCTCCTTCCCTCCCTCTCTCCCTCCCTCCCTCCCCCTCCCTCCCCCTCTCTCTCTCTCTCTCTCTCTCTCTCTCTCTCTCTCTCTCTCTCTCTCTCTCTCTCGTTTTGTAGTCGTGAGGGACGTGTAGGTATGTAAAAAGTGCAAGGTGCATTTGCACGTGAATGTTGCGACACGTTTCACATTAACTCACTTAAACAGCTATCACTCATTTCTTTTTCTCTCGCAGATTATCGGGCTGTTCACTAACTGCAATGGGTTTTCGAGCATCTGAAAATCGTATGGTAAGAAATGGACCTGCATCAAACGGTCGGCGATGCTAACGGAGCTGAGAGATAGCGAGGTACTTTGAAAATTGGATCTACTATGTACTAACTAATGGGGACGTAGTCTGGTATCAGACGACATGAGGCATTGTCATTCTCTGGATACAATCCGCTGACCCTTACGTTAGAAAAGATAACTCCCAGAGTCGGCAAATGTGGGATATGCCCCCTCGGGGGAGGGGGGGGGGGCAACTGACCCCTTCGGCAGGGGTGATGAGGGCGTCTGGGAAAATAATAGTTTATTTTTAGAATTCATGATTTGCACGGATTGATAAGGTGGTTGATGTGAAGCATTGCTTGTTTGTTTACTGAGAGTAGGCCTGTCTAATCAGACCATTTTAGAGCTAGAAGCATTATTGGAATTAGGGAAAACATTGGTCTGAGCGGGCATGGTGAATCGTCTAGGCTGAGCCCATCCATCCAGGCCACCCATGAACCAGCCCCACCCCCCTTCCCAAGCACTTACTGCATCCGGCTACAGACCTGTGCTATGGGAGCTGCTCGAATGCGATATAGTTGCCCGTCCAGCTCGAAACAGGGATTGAGGCATGGAGGAGAAGGATTCTACTATCCTGAAGATGGAAAGGACGGATGAACGGAACAGTTGGAAAGTGTGAACTGCGTCGAATCACTGGTCTGCCCTGGCATTGTCTCGAGAGACAGGTTACAAGTGAAGGTCGCTGAGAGTGGGACAATGATAATTTTGTATTAGGTGTAAAAGTGATAAAATGGGTCCTGGGAGACACTTTAGGCCGAGTTGTTATGACGCGCTACGCCTTACGCGGGTAATTTGTGAAAGCCGGATAGGTTCATTTTTTTGCTAAGAGTAGGCATGACTACCCTGCATTTGAATTTAACTTTACTCCTAGGAGGGTGGTTAACCCGCGCCCTGATGGGGGGGGCCATTTTGGCCCCCCCCTGTGGTTTTTCTTAAATAGCGAGAAAACGGCGGCGCGCAGCGCCGCCAAATTTTGGGTACCTTACCAGGCATCAATTTGACACCTTCACACAAAATTTCAAGTCACAGGTCACCTCAGGTCAGGAGTTATTGAGGTCAAACTGAGGTCATGTTCGAGCAAAAATGAGCAAAAAACATGACATCTTGAAACGCTCACCAATTCTACAGCTAACAAGCAATTTTAAAGTTCTTTATGTGGTTGTGTAGAGAAAAGACGGCGCTACAAAACTGCTATCTCGGATTTTCGAAATTTTGGGATTTTGACCCCCAAAAATAAAAAAAAATTGATTTTTTTAGAAAAACTCAAAAAAATTTCAAAATTTTTTCGAATTTCGAAAAAACCGGAATATATGTGATAGTCCCTGCGCTCTTCGATATACATACCAAATTTTAGATCGATACCTCTTTTTTTGGCCAAGTTATAGCGAAAAAACTGTTAAAAATTGATGACGTCAAATTTTTGAACTCAATTTTTAGCAATTCTAGACCTCGTAGCGCAAAACGGAGACCACCATTGAACTCCCCGTGACGAGCTGCATCGAATCAATACCCATTTTATGCAAAAATATCAACTTTGAAATTTGACCTAATTTGACCTGACCTTGACCTGACCTTGACCAAAACGTGACCTAAGCCGGCCCTAAAGTCTGTCTGACCCACATAATCGCATTTGTCATGTAAAATGGACCATAAAACATGTATCACACGACACTTTCATATTGTGACCCCCCAGTGACCTGACCTCTGTGACCTGACCTGGTATCAGTTACCTCAAATAGCAAAATATGTGTTTGAAGAACATTTCTCCATCGATGATTTTCAATGAAATGCATTTTACTCGATTTTACAACGCATTTCTTGAAATGCCTGTAAACGGTGAAAATTCGACCTTTGACCTGACCTGTGACGTCATCGGTTTGACCGAGGTCAATGAAATTGGGTCACAAGGTAGTTCCCCGCTGGGGCTATCCAACACCGTTTACCGCTTGTCGCTATGTTGCGTGGTTCTCGAGATCTGAGGGGGGGCCAAAATGGCCCCCCCCCCCATCAGACCGCGTTGCTCGGCAGACCCCATCTGGGCGCGGGTTAACAATGGTATTGCGGATAGGCGCTTAGGCGAGGCACAGGTTTACTCCCAATCCTCGGTTAATTGTTTTCTGTTTGGGGTTCTCATATGAGAGGGTAATGGGCTAATGGCTCTGTCTAGCTTCCAAAAAGAAAGCACCGCCCAGGGTACGTGCCAACCACTAGGTACTTTAAATGGGCAATTGTTGTTGATAATGACCGTTTGTTGCCATCTCCCCGTTCGCGAACCCTTAGGTTATGCTCCCTCATTCAGGCTCTTAGGCGGGTAATAAAGCATGAGGGATGTAGGTTCCGCATTCTCCAGCAATATTTGTCAACAGTTGGTGAATTATATGTTAAAACAAACTAGCATATACGGCGGTTTAGTGTACTTTATGTCCGTCTGATGTGCCCATCGTTGCGTTTTCGCAACGCTGATGGCGCCCGGTGTGCCCTTCGTTGCGATTTCGCAACGCACGTTTTTTACGTTTTTCTCGAAAAACTTTTGCTGCCGGCAAAAATTATTTTCGATTCCATGCAAGGCCCTGGTAGAAGCGTAACATATCTTGATTTCATCGATTTTCATGATGGTCAATACTCCTGGGCATAAATGGGTTAATGTATCAATAGATACAAGCGTTCGAGGCTAGCCCCGAACTTTAACCCACTTCAGTGTATTTTTGCGCCTTTTTCCTCTGACACTATCAGCTGGCCGGATGTTTTCGATGGCGTTGAACGCCTTCTCTCGGCAGTCGCGGGGTCGCCGCCGGCATCCCCCGGGGGCAAATGGCCGGCTGCTGGCGGCGCGGCGGGGGTCACCGGACGACGGGGAGGGGGAGAAGAGGGGGAGGTCACCCTCTGCGTGGGGAGAGCCGGGGGACCGACCAGGTGATTGGCCGTCGCCGCCGGGGTGACCACTATCGCACCAATAAATTATGGCGACTACTTTATAGCCGACGCCAATGTCACCCAACGGCAGTTTCGGTCGTCGGTGAGAAACAGCGCGGCGGCAGTGGCGGCGCGCCCTGTGCGTTCCAATTGTATCACCCAGCCGCGGTGTGAGCCTGAGCGTATCCCACAATCTGCTCAGAGGAGGTACCGGGTGACACGATCGGCTGGCAGCGAGGTGGCCCGCTCGTGACCAATGCGATCGGTGATGGCGCCCCCTGATAGGGTTTTTCCTGAGCCGTGATTGACACGACCTGTCCGGCAGGCGACTGGTAAACAGACTATGATCTATCCTCGACACATAGCGACGGAAGTTTTTCTGACGCCGAGCGTGACTGCATAGGTGACAAATGGTATCTGTTTGTATTTTTGTGATTTTGATGGATTTTACTAGTTAGGGTTTGGAAAATTCTTGCGGTAACAATGTCCGTGAGGCTTCGAACACTATAATGATCTGTACGAATTCGTGTAGCCATCAATTCAGCTGTGACAAAATCTGTATTGTGGCATGGCCATTCTGGTGAAAGTCGCCACTGGTCGCCAATCAAATGCAGGTGCTCAAGGCTATGTAAGATGCTCTGAAGCAGATCTTTGGCTGCATGTAGTTTATTCAGTATTCCCACGGCAGTGCACCTTTGAACTATCAATAACAGTGCACAATTTCCCTCCACCTATCGAATGCCGAAATCAATAGGCATTCGACATAAAATTTCATCATTCAAAGATAACTGCAGTAAATGCACCATGTTGTTGAAAGTCAACATATGTACCCTGCAAAAGCTACCATGCGACTAGTCTATTGTTGAAAAATAAATATAATAATGGCACTTAAGGGTTCCAAATATGCTCACGAAGCACGGTAATTGCCAGTCTTAATTAAATATCTTCGCCACCAATAAGGAAGGTTCTTTTAGGAAGCAGCTACAATGAAAATATTTTGCATGAATAACTCATAGTAACACCACCATACAGCTTATGCTTCTCCCCTTATCACTTGCCTTCTCCCTCTACTTGTGCAAACAAATGACTTTTGGCGGATTGATCCCCGCAGCTCTTTTCTGCCCACCCCCGTGTGTCTTTGTTCCCGACCGCGGCCGGGGCCCCGCCTCCCTGGTGTGGCGGCCGGTGAGTTTTTCTCTGCGCTGTCCTCTCCGGATTTCTGCCGCACACAGAGATTGCTCATAGACTTGCAGATGCGCTCGGCGGCGAGGGGCGCCGACGGGCCCGACGCGCGAGATTAGGCCGTCGTATGTCCGACCAGAGTCGACAACGATGCGTCGCAAACGACGCTGGCAGACGCGATGGCGTCGACTGTCGACGGCCCGAGTGGGAGCTCGTCTGCGCCAGCTGTGCTGGCAGGCAGAGGTCAAACGCTGCTGAATTCAGAGGGCAAAGGGGAGGAAAAACAGACTGCCGGTGAAAAGAATTCTGCGGAACGGTAAGACACTGGCTTGAGGCTTTTCTATAAAAACAAAAACATCGTCCTGTTGTGTAGACCGAATGATAAATCTTACGGATTCCACAGATGCTGTTTAGCCGCTGATGCAGATGAAATGAGCAAATAATAAGCCAGTCTCAACGTTTCCAGAGCTAGCAACGAGTCTTCTGTTTTTTTTTTCCTGAGTATGACAATCTGTTGCTGGCATATTCTTTATTGCATTGTTCAATCACAGCGAGAACAGTGTCGGTCATGTTAGAAAGAGCCACTTCTGTCTCTGTACATATGTTTCTGTCTCTCCGACCGGCGGTCAGACTCCAAGACAAAAGGCGGCCATGTTGGAGCGCCTTGTCTGCTGACTGGCAACATATGCGTCCACTCTTGAACAGCCTGCAAGCCCTGCAGCTGTATGGCTGTTAGATACAAGTCATAATTATGAAGAGAACAGCACGACAGGTGGTGATACAGAGGCCTGCAGTCTTGATAAAGACATCTTTATTGCAGTTCGGACCAGGCGCGGATACAAGGGGGGGGGGGCATGGGGACCATAGCCCCCCCCCTTGGCCGATTTTTTTCAAAAATAAAATAAAAAGTTAAAAAGCTAAAAAGCTGAAAAGGGGGCCTCCTGAAAAGAAAGTGGCCGAAATCCGATGAGTTTTTTTTTAACCTACCCACTTAGTTATTTCTTAGAAGACTAGCTGAGAAGACTTCTTTGCTAGAAGATTGGTAAAGCTTTTCATAACTTGGAGGTCTCTTATACTCACAGAGATGACCACTTTTACAGGGCCTCCTAACCTGCACAGAGGGCCTCCAAGCCTGCACAGATGTTGAGATGTTGCCTGAACAGCTAGATAAGCTCAATAGACGCAGTTTTTTTTTGGGGGGGGGGCCCAACAAGTGGGAAGATGGGGCCTCCAACAGGTGGGATTATGGGGGGGGGGCCTCCTGGTTTCTAATGGCCCCTCCCTTGGAGATTTTCTGGATCCGCCCCTGGTTCGGACAGCCTGTGAGACGACTGGAGAGGCGGCCATGTTGAAAGGACCCACCGTTGACCTGGAGACAGTTGCTCTGAGGGTCTCAGTCGGGGGTCGGGTGTGGGCGCCGGTACCCAGCGTGGGTCCCACTGTGACGAGGGGCAGTAACCTCCAGCCACCGCAGGGCGTTCACCGGTGCGTGCGTGAGTGTGTCTCTGTATCTGTGTTTTGTGCGTTTGTTTGTGTTTGGGTATATTTATAGATCAGGGGCAGTGACCGATCAAAAGTTGCTGAAATATTAGCTGCAAACTGGTAGCTGAGATACCGTTAAATGATTTTTGTTAGCTGTAAAAAGCGCCTAATGACACCCCCAAAGCTGACTATTGACAAAATGGCACAGAAACACAGAATGAAAAAAAAAAACTACTTAAAATCAACGAGAAACGAAGCATTCTCCTGAACGTCTTCTGAAACCAATTTCGCTATCCGTGCCTCAAACCAGTCTCACTGAAACCAAGCCCATTCCCACGTAGCTCTCTCTCTCTACACGCTCCTGACGGCGCTTCTGAGCCAGGAGTCCTTGCCGCTGCCGTCTCTCCCCTCTCCTCGAGGCCGGCTGTGCTATCGGGCAGCATCACCGTGTGTCGGTCCGGCCGACCTTTTTACGATGTAGCCGTCAGGAGTCGGGGTGGTCACTGGCTCTCACCGGACCATTGAGGTGTCACAGCATGGCATAATAACAACGGACCGAGTCACAGGCTGGCCGAGGAGCTTCCGACTAGGCAGAGTTTCGAGCGGACCGGCCAGATGGACTCGAAACTAGCAAACTTTCTTTTGAATTAAAACCAAAGTAGACTGATGAATTTGTGTGAAATTAATTTTATTTCTACCACCTAAGAGGAGCATGTATTAAGTGCACACAAGACATGACGCTATCTCAGGCACGTAGCCAGGATTTTGCTCAGGGAGGGGCCTTAGGTCGTGGCCTAGGGTCGTACCCCCTCCAAAAAAGGAAAACTCCTCGGATTTGGCCCACTATTTTTGGAGGTGTCGTGCAGCTGCTGTTCTTTATTTTTATTTTTTATTTAACTTTGTTTTATTTTTCGCCGTTAGGGGGGGGGGGCATGGCCCCGTGGCGCCCGTTGGCTACGTCCCTGCGCTATCTATTCAGTACTATGTTTAACACGGTGGTACATTTGTGCATTTGCAATCCATGACGCCACCCAGCAGCGCGCTGCTGTAACGCCCTCCCCCCTCTCACGTGCCGCCCGTCTGACCCACCCAATCAGCCGGCGGCCCAGACGGCACACTCCATCTTCCAGCCAAGTCGGTGTCGTCGACGAAATTAGCGTCAGCACTCCCCCTGCCCCTCCCCCTCCTTCGCCACCCTCGAAGTGGCCAAGGTACGCCGATACATCCTCATTAGCGGCTGGGGTGCATTATTCGCGAGCCAGCTCTGGTGACGCGTGCGTTCTACGGTGGAGGCTGGCCGTGCACCGTGCGCTGCAAGGTCGTGCACGCTGTGCACCGGCAGTGTGCACCGCTGGGAGGGGCGCGTCGCGCAGGGGCGGCGACAGCGAGGAATCGTGGGGGGTGGCGTTGGCTCAGGGCACGGTGGCTGATACGATTCCAGGACAAAAAGTCAAAAGACAAAATGTCAAAAGACAAAAAGTCAAATGCAAAAAGTCAAAATGGATAAAAGTCAAATGGAAAAAAGTCAAATGGATAAAAGTAAAAACGGATAAAAGTCAAAAGACAAAAAGTCAAATGGCAAAAAGTCAAAACGTCCAAAAGTCAAAAATGCAAAAAGTCAAATGGCAAAAAGTCAAAATGGCGAAAAGTCAAAAACGCAAAAAGTCAAAAGCAAAAAGTCAAATGGCAAAAAGTCAAAATGGCGAAAAGTCAAAAACGAAAAAAGTCAAAAGCAAAAAGTCAAATGGCAAAAAGTCAAAATGGCGAAAAGTCAAAAACGCAAAAAGTCAAAAGCAAAAAGTCAAATGGCAAAAAGTCAAAAAACGCGAAAAGTCAAAAGACAAAAAGTGAAAAACGGCAAAAAAGTCAAAATGATAAAAATCAAATGGAAAAAGTCAAATAAGAAAAAGTCAAAAGCAAAAAGTCATATCTAAAAAAAAACATAAGACACCGCTCGCTCGTAATTAACCCTATGGCGTTGCATGGAAAGAAATGAGTTCAAACTGCCTCGAGCCCCTCCAACATTGGGAAAGTTCCAGCGCCAGTGCTCCCACATGTAATGATAACCTGTGAATCATTTTCATTTTATTACTTAATGGATTCGTTCATTAAAATATGTTCATTTCTTTTAACCAAATTTCTATAAACCCAGCGCGTTGGATGCTGGACCAGTCAGCGATGACCGTACAGAGACCAGAGAGCGTGAGTGGACGGAGGGGAGTGGACCGCGTCCAGTCTATCGGGCACGTTTAACTTTCAGATGAAACTTTGCCATAGTATACTGGAATTGCACGATGGGGCAGTGGTGACCCGGGAACGTTTGAAAAGTTGATGGGGTAGGTTGAAAGTTAAGGGGACAAAAATTGCAACTCAAAATTTTGAAATTATCTCGTCTTTTGTATTTTTTAATTTAAGTCCATTGACGTCATTTAAGCGTTAATCACATGATATTTTTTTATTTTGAGGTTTTGGCTTTTCACCAGGGCCTCCTCTCAGGGGCGACACTTTCCGAAAATTATTGGTAGGGCTCTAATGTAAATTTTTGCCAATTCAAAGCAATTCTTTCCACGCAACGCCATAGGCATAATGTTAAATTTCCAAAATTATTGGTAGGGCTCGGGCCCTACCATGCCTATACAAAACGACACTCATGCCTCCTCTAACATGTTAACTGCGGGAGCTGCAGCCCCCGCAGTCATCCTCCAAACTGGTCACTGAGGGGTACCTTAGTCATTTTTTAGTCTTAGACGTTTTTGGTAGGGGTTACCTTAGTCATTGCCGGTGATCGGGCCCCCCAGTCAAAACTGCTTAGAGGAGGCACTGCTTTTCACCCTCTCCCATGGGGGAGGGGCTGCCGCCGCCCGGTGCTCCGCGCACCACGGACGCCACGCGAGCGCTGCTGGCGCGGCGGCGCGCGTGGTGAACCGGCAGTGTTGAGCGGCCATCAGACGTGACCACGCGGCATACTATGCTGACCAGCTGCGTGCGGCAGGACCGGCGAGGATGTGGACAGTGCTGCGGCCGGTGATCGGGGCGGGGAAGAGTGCCACTGCTGCTGCGCCAGCGTGCACGCCGGAAGCGCTCAACGCGTATTATGTGAGCGTGGGCCCCACCACCGCAGCCTGCGTTCCTGCCCCGCTGCTGCGGACCCCGGTACCTGTCAGAATCCCTCGCGTACTCACATGTTCCTCAAAACTTCAGTGGGTAGGGTACGTTGCGCTGTATAATATTTTTTTTTTCAAAAGATGAAAAGATCGATGCTTCGACTTTTATCCTTTTGACTTTTTATTTCAGACTTTGACTTCGACTTTTCTATTTTATACTTTTTTTCATTTTTTGACTTTTTGTCTTTTGACTTTTACCCGTTTTGACTTTTTGCTTTTGACTTTTTGTCTTTTGACTTTTTTCCATTTGACTTTTTTGTCTTTTGACTTTTACTCGTTTTGACTTTTTGTCTTTTGACTTTTTTCCGTTTTGACTTTTATCCTTTTGACTTTTTGCATTTTTGACTTTTTGTCTTTTGACTTTTACACGTTTTGACTTTTTGCTTTTGACTTTTTGCATTTTTGACTTTTTGTCATTTGACTTTTTGCGTTTTTGACTTTTGCACATTTTGACTTTTTGCTTTTGACTTTTTGTCTTTTGACTTTTATCCGTTTTGACTTTTATCTTTTTGACTTTTATCCCGTTTGACTTTTTGCATTTGACTTTTTGTCTTTTGACTATTTGTCTTTTGACTTTATTCCTTTTGACTTTTTGTCCGGTTACCCTCTGCGCTGCGCCTGGCCTCGTCCGCGCCTCGATCGCATCAGAACCTGTTGGCGGCAGTAATGACGCACCACCGCCGACAAATTGGTGACAAGCGCGCCGCCCTCGGCCCGCGGCCGATATTCGTGAAATGAAGCGGCCCGGCGGCTCGGTGTCGTGGTCGGAATGCTATTTGGGCGTCGACGGGCGCGGGCCATTTGTCAGACGACGATCGTCGGACGGGCGCTGCTCTGATGGATCGGTGTGGACTGGAGCGGGCCGACGGGTCCGAGCTGTGGTCCCCGGCCGGGTGCTGCCTGTTTGCAGATCCTAAGCTACAGTTTTAACCCTAGAACGCCTAGGGGGGGGGGGGTTGTATCAACCCCCCCCCCCGAGGTTTTTCTTAGCTACACGCCGAACCGTTTCAGATAGCCTGCTCAAATTTTCAGTATCCTTTGGTGCATCCTTTGCGCAACTTTTGGTATTTTTTTTGTCAAGGTCATGTCAGGTCACGGAGTTATGACGTCATAAAGGGAACAACCTCCGGCCAGATTTACGCTAAATTGGAGATTGCTTCACATTGGTATAAATGCCGACTGACCTGACGCACTGATGGATTGTTTTATAGAATCACAACTGGCTGATTTGACATTGGCACAATGTCCGTTGACATTTTGAAGGTCACTAAAGGTCAAGGTAAGGTCATTGACCTCGGTTGACCTGTAATGACTTCTTGCAGTTGTATGTCATTTCGGGGTATTTTGATGCCCTGAATTCGAATTTGCTATCCATTTCAGGCATCGTCGGTTGTTTCTTGTAGTTCATTTTGGGTCAGGGTCAGGTCAGTGACGTCACACGCCTGACGTGACCCAATGGACAAATGACCTTGCAGACTTCCGATGCTCCCAACGCATCATTTTTAAAGTTATGACATCGAAATACACACCAAACGATAGAGAATTGATCAAGGATCACGTTAGTGAAGGTTTCAAGTCGATATCTCTTACCGTTTTGCCGCAATCGGCGCGGAAATCTGAAAAAGTTAGATTTTTCCGAAAATTTGACCTTTGACCGGTCATAAGTAGGTCAAATGTTGACCTAGAACCAAAAAATATACCACCAATCGCGAGATCTCGTTGAGAGCAATCCGTTGGTTTTTTTCCGCTAAGCTCTATGACCTTCCGTTTCGAAACGCCAGGGGGGGGGGTCGTAACACCCCCCCCCCTGGTCGTTCGTGTTATGAGAAATGGCCTGGTCGTGCGAGGGTTAAGACAACAGCAGTACACACAACTGATTATGATCCAGACACAATCCACTTGCTCCACGATGACGACTCCCCTGAGTGACCAAGATTACTATGTTGTAGTAATCCTAATTCAATATGCCCTGGTAGTAATCTTGCCCTGAGCGACATGCATAATCGATTTTGCTTGACCTAAAATGGCACGCTTATTTCGCCTAAAGGCACTTTCAACAGCAGTACACCATACAGTGCCCCTCACCGGGCTGAGGTGAGGTGCAGCACCCAGCCGCCGCTCAGAGAGCCAGCGGATGGCCAGCTGAGGCGGGTTCCTCCATTATTTGAAAACTGCCCGGAAGGCGTTCGACAGATCGAACTGTTCTTGAGAAATGGAGCGCTGATCTGGCCGCATAAATAGATCGAAGAAACAGGCCTTCATTGCCTCATAGATTACTGGCGCGGATGACAGATGCGCTTTGAGTCGGTTGCGTCTTGGAAAATATATGAAACAGTAAAGCCAGCTAGGTCTGACTGGTTCGAGTTCGATGTCGACGTTAGTGAATCCATAGTGCATACTCGAACGGAAATGAATCCCTATATATTGGATGCTGCCCGTCGCACTATTGCTTTTAGAACACCGACATTTATTTGTTTCGTCATAAGAAATTGCAGACGTGCTTTTGGGCTCAGAGGACTGGTAAGATTAGTTTTCCTACATACCTAGAGATGAGAGTTGAGACGATAGCACAGCTCTATTTGGTGCATTACTAAAAATAATTGTCAGTACACTCACCCGTTTGTGTAGGGGTACATGGCGGCGGCCGCTGGGTCGTAGGGACTGTAGTACGGTGACGGTGCTCCCAAGCCGGGGAGAGGGCCGGGGGCGTCCTTCATGTCGTACGCGCCGCCCTGGAGGAGAAGAGAGAACATGGTGAGCGTCCGTGAACAGTGACAATAGTGTCGGGGACATACCTCACCGAAGCAATGTGCTCATTCTTTGATAAGATTAATTACTTGGTAATGTTTTTATTCATGGTAATGCTAAATGAATAATTGTAGGCGTAGCATGAGATCGGCAGGTCCGAATTCACCTATGTCCACTTCCTGTTCGTTGCTGAGTTGTGAACATAACCTTGCTGAAGAGCATTGCCACCCGAGCAATGCTCCATCACAAAGGAATAACCGGAATAGACGTCCATATGGACATTATCAATGGAAACTATGTGAGGTATGTCTCATATCAGGCTATTTATTACTGTCATTATGTTGTTATCAATCATGTCGGTCATAACCCTGTTCCCCATCCTCAGTCACACAGATACACCATGTAACCTTTTTTGCCATATCTCCCTAAATGCTTTGACGTATCCACAAACATCATGAAATGTAAGCGCTCTTATCGGTAACATTTGGACTCGTTACCGAAATGTGAGCCGATTTCCCGCTGCACCTGCCAATTAGGGGTGGGCACCTGCCGTTAAAAACGAGGCTGGAACGCCAGCTGCCGACGGCTGGGGTGTCAGGCGAGGTGTCAGCCGGGGTGTCAGGTGTGACGGACAGGGGGATGACACCGATAGGACACGACCCGCCTCCTCCCCCGGCGCCCCAGCTGCCGGAGAGGCCACCGCACGGCCGCCGTCGACCGGCCAACCGCGCCCTTGTCGGCCGTTTATCTATTCATGTTACGCCTTTGTTCACATCAGCCGGATGATAACTATTCCTGGCCGACGTGTCAGCCACCTCTATCGTCGGACATCTACACACGGAACTCAGCATTGGCCGCGATGGAGGTGATATCGTGCTGCCACCTCGGCTGGCGTCGGCTCCGGTTAGTGTCTCCGTAACGAGAAAATAAACCAGCACCGGCCTTAATAAGGCCCTAATGGCACCGACATGATTTATTGCCGGTCAAAACAAAAACAGCTGGCGCTCGTTAAAAACGAGTCGTAATGTGCCAGCGCGCCGATATTCTTTCATGTCCACACCTTCGCACGCCTCACGGTGTACGAGCGGTCCGACCCCGCGGAGGTCGGGACTTGTTCACACCACATTCCTCTGATGACGTCATTCGCCTGCAGTGGCGTGCAGGAAACGGCGACAGCGCCGAACATGGAACTTATCGCCGCCAACACCTGATAGCGTCCGATTGACAGGCAACGCACGGCATTCTGACACTGAAAAATCGCATCGGCGCCACTTGGTGCAATCGGCTGATCGCTGTTTTCGTCGCGCTGACAGCGCCCGCTCCGCTGCCGGGCTGCGCGGACGGCCGGCTGCCGTGCACCCCTGGTGACGTCACTCTCGGCCCGTGCGTGACGTCATATGTTGCAGGATGTAGCAGTGTGCTTCGTCCTGGGCTGGATAGACAGGCGGAGTAGCAGGTCGAGCTCGTGCAGCATTTCGTAGAGTGCCCGATTTCCGGTAGATCCAAAATAGTCGGGCTTGCGGTCAGCTTGCACGAGTTTGGACTCTGGCTTCACGTGCACTTGATCATGTCTCGTGCTGCCACTTGATGTCAGCTTACGTCACAAAAGACAATGGCTCATTTCTTACCGATGATGTCGGGCAATGTCACCCTGAAGACACCAGTCGCCGTTCTGTGTCCATCTACGTCTGACTGAGTTCTTCATCAGCAGGTGACAATAGCAGAACATATCGGCCAATCACGTCAGATGTTGCAGACATTCAATCAATTATCGTGGACGCTAGTCTTCATCGCTTCACACCACATTATCCAACATCAGTGATGTCGCCTGACGTGTCCGCGCCGTCAGTAGTCTGTCCGTGATGTCCGCGCTGTCCCCGCTGTCCGCGGCTGTCCTCAGCCGGCGCTGCAGCAGCCGCCGCGGGGCCGCGCAGACAATGGGCTGATATCCTAATGTCGCCAATTTGTTCGTGCCTGGCATTATGCAGGTGACGGTCGAAGGCGCGACTCGTCAGGCCTTTGTACGCCTATCAGCGGTGTGTCGGCACGGCTGCCGAGCGGGCCGACCACACGGACCGGTGACGGCCGACATGGCGACTCGGAGTCGGAGACGGGTCGGAGAGACGGCGGGCCAGAGGCCAGGGGAGATGGGTCAGGGAGTCGGCGACGGGCCCGGAGAGACGGGCCAAGGAGTTGGGCCAGGGAGTCGGCGACGGGCTAGGGGAAAACGGCGGGCCAGGGGCCAGGGAAGATCTGCAAAGGAGACTGCGAGCCAGGGGCCAAGGGAAATGGGTCAGGGGAGACGGGTCAAGAGAGACGGAGGGCCAGGGGCCAGGGAAGATGGGCCAGGAAAGATGGGTCAGGAAAGATGGGCAAAGGGAGGTGGGCAAAAGGAGACAGATCAAGAGACAGGTCAGAGGAGATGAGTTTGGGGGACAGGCCGGGGGAGATGTGCTAAGGAGACGGGTCAGGAGGGACGGCGGGCCAGGGGGCCAAGGGAGGTCAGTCAGGGGAGAAGTACCTGGAAAGATGGGGCAGGGGTTAGGCGAGGGAGACGATGGTGATGAACATGAGCATGGGGACTGTTGAGTCGAGGACCCAGGAAAGATATCGTTTAGCCTGTAAGAAGAAGTTAATTGCTTAGGAGAAGGGGCTGCCCTCAACGAGTACCGAATTTCTCGGAATGCGTTCGTGTTCCTGGCAGAGCAAAGGTCGTCTGACTCAAAATGTAGTTGGATTCAAACTGAACTGATTTCTGATTTCTGAGTTCTGACGATTGCTGAGTCATCGATGTCAGAATCTCTAGACGTGGTTCCGAAGATGTAGGGAGTATGTATGTGACTGATGCATGCATGCTATTCCGCAGCGTTAATTCACCTGGCCTGCTGAAATCTACTTTCCCATTCGCTGAAGAAGCCGGCTAGATATACTGATATTTCGGCACACCTGTCCCGAAACTGTCGATGCGACACGTCTGGTCCAACTGACACGGCCGCCGGCTGACACACTGTGGCGTTGCCTGACAAGCCCCAGACTCGGTTCTGACACGCCCGCTCTCCAAAATCTCTCAGCTTCTTTGCAACACCTAAGCTGGTCGTAATTTTCATGCCTTGTCAGGCTTATGACATTTACAAATGAGAGTGACAATATACATCCTTGAGATATCATGCTAACTAAATTGGGTTGCAGGCATTTCGATATGATCTCTTTAAGTACTGCCTAACTGCTCGAAACGGTGTAGTACCAACAGCAATATGGGTTAGAATAGCTAACTAGAGACGGTGTTATGTGGTAAATTATCGCCTATATGTTTCTCTCAATATCCTTTTTGGCTGCCAAACAATGCTTTTTGAAACGTGCATGACTGGTGTAATTTTGCAATGTACAAGAAATACAACCTATTTTGAACTAGATAGGCCATTATCCGAGGCTTCTATTTTAATGGCCGCTATCGTAACTGAAAGGATTAGGTGATGAAGTCACTACCTGCACCCGGAGCCTGAGAAAACAATTAGGCGACCAGAGGTTCATGGGAAAATTGCCAAAGGGAAAGTTTGATTGACACCGTCTAATTTGGTGTCATCTATGACACAAAAGTACCAACATGGGTGACCGGATGACAGAAATCCGGGCTCAGATTATGTTTTCCAAATCAAACATAGCTACCTCGATACATATTGCAACTCTCTTCTTGGGTGAACTTCAGCTGGCTGAAAGCATAATATTCCCGGCAGCTTTGATTATTTTCACACAATCAAACTTCAGATCACTAAAATGATTCGGCACCGTAAGGTCCATTATGAATATTGTAGCAAGGCACTCACGCATCAGATCAACAAATCGACACAAAAAAGGCGAAATCACCACTGCTTCGGCGCTGTTTCACACGGTCCACACCTCCCTCCTCCCCAATCTATATTCATGTGATCCCACAGTACCCGTCTCCCGTCCTCCCGACTCCCTCCGTCCATCCCTGCCCTCCCTCGCCACGCCCGGCGTCTGACCCATCATGCCGGACATAGCTGGGCGGGTCGACCGATCGGTGCGCCGCCCAGCAGTCAACTGGAGCGCAATAATTGTCGACCGTCGACGGCGCCGGCCAGTCGGGGCACGCGACTGGTCCGCCCAACGGAGGGTCCGGCCGCGCGGTCAGCTCCTCGGTCAAAATTTTCCGCTGAAAGGCTGATGCTTGAAATGGATGCCTTGTATGTAACCCGTTTTTTATTTTTTGGTGGGAAAGGTTTCATCGACGAAGTCAAAGCTGAGCAGTCAAGAGCGTGGGTTTGAATATTTATATTTAGGACAGCTTGACCAAAGTCGCCTGCAGAATAGATACCCTGCCTGCATTTTCAAAACAAGGTAAAAACGGTCCTACATCTTGTCATTAATTTTTGGTGGATACTGGATATCATAACAAGATATGTTCCAGATATAGATAGACCTATATAACTGTGTCAAAGCTGCTCGTTTCTTCAAACGACATTAAAATGAATGTGCAGAATATAACCCTTATCAAGACTGCTGCACAATTTCTAAAAACTCGTACACCTTTTCTGCTACTGTGGTTACGCAAGACAAAGCCTAGCTGACGACCATGTTCGTATCTCAACAATGTCATTTCTAATGTCAGATGATGTACAATATCTGGCCTTGCTACTGTTCCAGTAGATAATTGAGTCGTTTGTCAGGTTTGCTACCCCGTCTCACACAGCCCCAACACGGGCGAAAGTGAAGCCCGGTAGCTGATAAGGTCGTTTTCTCGTGCGACATTTAAAAATAACAGGTTGCGGCAGAGTTGTTGAGCTTGATTGGGTAGGTACTTGGGAGTAGAAATGGTGCTACCGTTTGCTGAGCCGTTGAAGTTACAATATTATGCTGCGCAATTGATTTAGCAATGATCTCTAATTATGTCTTACAGTTCAACATCAAATTGACCGAAATTTGTCGCAATTTTAAGAGCAAAAGTCACCGACAACTAGTTACTAGGCTCACGAAATCTGATCGCAATTGGCTGCCTTTAGAACGTGTTATATGACTACTTCTATGAATAATAAGGAATCGTCTTCTTTTTTGCGAAACTTAACAACTCATTACAGTTCTATTTATATTGTTAGCACACACCGTCGAGTTCACTCTTTCCACCATTCACCGCCTAATACCATCTCCATCAATACCATTCCGGTAACACTTCATCCATCCGTCTGTGAATACGCAGCGGCGCGCCATTTCTAGCTCCATCGCCTCGAACGAACCAATAACGTGCGCTTATAAAAGTTAACCCCGCTCGGATGGGCGACCTGATGGCCCCGCCGGCGCTCCGGCGACCGATCGCTAGATAACGCCGGTCCGCCGACGCCCCTGGCAATTTTCCGAACGGCTGGGCCGCCGCGCGCAGACTGAATCAAATGAAAATCAGTTTTGACGCACAAATCCAGTGGAAAAAAATGGAAGCCGGCCGCCGCCGCCCAGTGCCGCTGTGTTGGTTTAATGTCGGCGAGGGTAGCACTGCGGCATGAAATTCACATCTTATTAATCCTGGTGCCGAGCGGAGGGGATGGGGAGCGGCCGCCGAGAGGCGAGGGAGGGGTGGCCCTGAAAGGACCCAGCTCGGAGGATGAATGGGGTCCCCGCTGGGCTCAGCGGCTGATGTGAAACAGCGGCCCAGTGAGCGCGGACTCCGGGCCAGGGACAAAACCCACACAGCTCTATCACTGACGGAAACAAATACCACAGCCACCAAACACATACATCTGCCGACAAATGCATGCGAGCAACGGCCGCTCGATATATTCCGTTTGTAAATGTCTTGACTGTAAATGCACACACAATCGTACGATCCGAGTAGCTGTATATGCAGCGCAGAGCTACATATAGCGTTGCAGCGCGGCTCAGTCGGTAAGAGAACTTCACTCGACATTCCTTGCTGAGTGGTGTTTTGTACATACACGCAGTGCGGATACAACTTCGCCGCAGAATATTTATTCCGTGTGGGTGGACGATGCATTAGTACTCGCATAGGAGGCATTGCTTGGACGATCATCGGCCAGCGAAGCAGGATTGTGTGTAGTGAAGCGGTGCGCACAGTAGTGCCCGATCAGGCTATTATATCGGCTCAAAATCTCACTGATTAGCAGTCAAGAGAGTCAAACATCATTGCGTTATTACTCTGCGAGCTAGCGTATGGATAATGGTAAGTACAATGTCACGAATGGAAAGCCTTTCTTATTGCTTGTGGCATGCATTTCTAGAAGCATTAACAGTGGTAGACTTGCATGAAATGTGTACAATTTTAGCAATGTTACCTAGAACAGATTCTTGCATAGAGCTTATCCTTGCCTGAGGCGATTTTCTTGTCTCATAAAATATTTTGATTTACTGGAACTGAAGTTAATTATAAAACGTTGACTATTGCTTTTATACATTGTGTTCTGTCGAAGGAAACAATGTAGGTAAAAGTGATTTCGCACTTTGCGCTCGGTTTGTCGGAAGCCCCCACCTCCGTCCCCAAGTCACCGGCCCCGCTCCACCGTTTGCGGAACACGGTCCGGGCGCGCCGTCAGAGGCCGGTGCCACAGGCTGATCGATGGTCGCACCAACACCAATCACCTTCATTTGACAACGGCCCGCGCCGGAATTCGTCTCACAGCCGACAGCGAAATCGGCGCGCCATCAATCGCCGCCCGCGCCCGAGAGACGAATGTCGGCGCACGCGCGGCGATCTCAAATTCAAATCAGGCCCGACGGCGAGAAATGTACGCCCCAATAATTACATGTGTCACTGCGGCCGGACTCGACGGAGAGGTGCGACCGAATGTTGCACCTGCGCCACTTTAACGACACGGACACATCTGCGGCGGATATGGCGCATCAACAACTTCCTGCTAATGTTGACGGCTATCGAGACAGACTGACACTTCGTAGTGCGAATCAGAGTCGCCCCGCAGTGCCGTAAGATCTGTTTTGCCTTCGGGATAATTGACAAATCTCGCGATGGACTGTTGGAAGAAAAACAACAGCAGAACTGGGCCAGACAGGTGAATGAAGGACTCCCGGCAGGCAGAGCCCTGATTTGAATAGCTGATTGATGGCGACCACCAGCTAATGGGGCCGAGAGACAGCCGAGACGCCAGCACAGAAGCTGGCCTGGTGGCGCTACCGCCTCATATCGTCACTGGATGTTCAGAACAAACGACCCGACCCGAGTGAGGAATTTCATCTCCGGAAAAGCTGATATGTTGAGATATTATGCAGCCTCCACATTTCAACTGCAGTCAGTTCAGCGAAATGAAATTTTCTTCTTATGGGAATAGTGTTCGTGCTTGCCGCTCAGTTTCTTGCACTTCACGAAGAAGCGCAAGAAAGCACTTCTTCACTTGCACTTCTTACAACAGTTCATGTATCTCTGGCCCTGTCCTATCTTCCTCGTGTGCTGGATAGGCTGATTGATGGTCGACTCTGGGCAGAAGGTCAAACTCGACCATGGTGTCTCGACACCAGTCGACTCGTGACACCAACATCGCCCAACATCCGCCTGCTGCTGCACCAATCAGCCAGATTGGTGTCGTAACCACCACCACCGCCACCGCTGCCGCAGTGGATGTTGAGGCTGTCAACATTGGGCGTCAGACGTCGGATGTAGGACGTCGGTGGACGTTTTCGGACGTCGGACGTTGTCAGACACGACGGCAGCGACTGCAGGCATGCCGTAGCTGCTCTGCCCACAGCTCATTGGCCACGTCTTAGGACACTTCCCGCGCTCGCATAACGGCCATAAATTATCGCATGATGCAGAGATAATTGAAATAACATAATTTAGAAATATTTGCAAGCAGTAAGTGCGCTAGGCTCCGCTGAACAAATGAGTCAAGTCTGATCGACTCTTCCCATTTGTTACTTGTGCTGGCGACTCTGGTAACTGATCCACAACTAGCGCCACACCCAGGCTGTAAACAGCGGTTAGCGGTGGTCCTCTGAGTGGCCCATCAGAAGCACCATGAGTCAGTGTCTGATGAGGGTGATTGTTGGTAGCATCGGCCTCGTTACTGAGTGAGATGGGCGAGATGAACGAAGCGACCGAGACGATTGAGGCGATCTCGAGAGATCGAGTGAGTCTGAGTCGAGTTTTCGGGATCACCCCGTGGGGACGCTCTGAACCTCTGACAGAGCCGTTCTATTGATCCTCTCTCCTAACTGTCGGTGCTGTTGCCTGTTCTGTTAGATCTTTTTCACCTGATTCATGCACAGACTGCATTGCGCCTTCTGATTGCCATGTGGAAGTCGGCATCCACACTGTATATCTGCATATGATGTGTCAACTGAATGGCCATTTCCACACCATGTATTCTGCTGAGTGCTTAGGACATTTAACCGTTGGACGTCCACTGCACCAGCCATCCGTGCAACACCATGTACCCACTCCCTATTCACCCTTTGTAGGTAATCAGGACTTCCTTGACATCTGTCTGATGACACAGATTCGTCACCGGATGTGTCACCCACCAGTCACTACTGATCATCAACCAGTTAACACCCTGCTGACTCCCGTGCCACGCGCTGGGACGGCCCACCCACCGCGCGACATCCCCGCCCCTCCCCTGCCTGCAGAGCCGTGCTGGAACGGGACACTGGGGTGGGGTGGGGGGCCTGGGTGGGGGTGGGCTCATGAGCAGTGAATCATTAGAATGTCTCGCCACGCTGGGCAACGCTGGATGAAGTCATCAGCGTCGCTACAAGACATAATGCGGGTGTGTCCGTGTCTCGCTTGCAGTGAGATCGCACGATCAGAGATCATGGGTGGCCGGCGTGAACCGACGAACCGTGTTAAACTGCATGCGCGAAAATATGCTAGTTTGGCTCAGAGAATAAATGATCGCTACTGAGCGAATATAAGCATACCAGATTCCCTGTGGAAATATGTCTGACAAGGGGACTGCTATCTCCAGCAAAGATGGCCGCTAATCTTGTTGGCTTCGTCGATGAACGAGGCCATCTAGCTTAAATTTGATATAGATCATAAGACATTCCCCAAGCCACCAATCAACGTTCGAGCTTATAAAGACTGATGTTAATCAATGCTACACATCAACCAACGATAACTCCTAGAGACCGATGTTCACTAACATCAAATCTACCGTCTCGGCTCTCCAAATCTCAGCATCTCTTCGGTCGTCTAGGGAACATCGGTGAGACGTACGGAACATCCATGATAATGACCCAGTCGCTGTTCGGGACCGGGGAGCGGCCGATAGCGTGTCCAGGTTCCGCCCGCGGCCGTCGTGTCCGACAGGGCCGGACAGCGCAGCTCGGACGCCATTTTCGGACACGGTCCCAGCTCGGCGGAGCGCTATCTAACACGGCGCGACATGCGCCGCAGTTGTCTCACACGACGAGATAGCGACGCCGGGATGGGACCCGGCTGAGCGAGTGGTCAGGGCAGAGCTGGCTGGCCGGCGAGGGTAGAGCTGGCTGACTGGGAAGGTCGAGAGTCGGCTAACTGGTCAGCGAGCGAGGTTGAGGGCTGGTTGGACAGTACGGGCGAGAGTAGGACTAAGCGACCTAGAAGCCGATTTCATCCTCACCTGGCTTGACGTCACAAGGACGTACTGCGCTACGCTGACGGTGGTGCCCGTAGCGGGGGGTGGGGGGAAGCGGGGGGGGGGGAGTGCAGGTGTGACCCGTAACCCATGGACTTCCTGATTTGGTTGGAGAGGAGAGGGAAGGGGTGGACATGTGCGGTCATTGGGAAGGCAGACTGACTGGGTGCACACTGCACACGAAGACAGGAGTCAGGGTAACATAGATCGACTATTTGGTGCTTGGAGCACTGGACTGCCCAACCATATTCAGAACGTTCGTTGGAAATAATCCAACAAAGCAGCCAGTATTGTTCGTCGTTCGGTTGGCTGTATTTCCAGTTTGCAGACTGACACAGGATTGACACGGAACTGACACAAGAACTGACAGCAGTGACACGGGACCAGGAACCCTCCGATGGCTCGGCCATCGGCCACTGGACTGACGGACCAAGTCCCAGTGCAAGCCGTCATGCAGTGGTCACGCAACTCCGCCCCCCCCCCCGCCACCGGCCTGGCGACCTGCAGCCACTGGTGGAGGGAAGGGGGGGGGGGGGTGGGGGACGCCGTGGGTGGTCCTGCAGGACTCTGGTGGTCTCGACCCGCCTATCCTGGCCTGACCATTGGTCATAGACATTGGTCAGTGACCAATGTCTACTTATTTAATGTCCAATATCCTCCGTCAATTGACTACTGTCTACTGTCCACCGTCCACCTTCCACTGTCTACTGTCCACCGTCCACCTTCCACTATCCACTGTCCAACGTCCACCGTCCACCGTCTATCGTCTACCAACTGTCCACCGTCCACCATCCACCATCCCCGTCCACTACCCTCATGCCCTGCAGGCGAGTGTTGTCCATCGCCCGGGTCAGAGCCTGAGCTCAGAGGCCTGCCTCTCTGTGTGTTTCCGAGGTCAGTTTGTCACACAGCAGTGTGAGATGGACTCTGCGGAGCGGAACAGCTGCACGCGCGAGCTGCTGCAGCTGCGAAAGTGCTGAGAGACGGAGAGAGAGGTTGCTGGGTGAGGAAGAGAGGAATAGAAAGAGCGGTGAGGGCTGTGCGTAGTAGGGTTTGGGGAAGTTTGGGACGACGACTGGAAGGGAACCGACATTGGTGGTTGGATTTCTTTTTTCGGACGTCTGAACTTCACAGAATCGATAAATGTGGTGTGAACTGGCCTGCCAAATGACAAGGATCCGATGAACACAATAGAATCCTTATAGTGTCCTGTGAGTGAGCCTTTTCATTCATGTGTCTATGAAATCCGGAAGGATGAATGTTGGATAAACAAGGCATATTGCTTGTCACCTTGGAGGTGCAACACTTTGCGTGGGGTCACGTTACCTCAGTGTGACGTGACAAAAGCTTTACCGAGCAACACCATATTTCCAGAGATTACAAAATGACTTCAGGTTTACAGAGGCATTAGCTGTCTAAGTAGTAACGCATACACTATAGCTAATATGCATGCTGGATTTAGAAGGTGTTATTAATTTTCCCTCGTTATCATTGCAAGGTGACAAATGATAAGACATTTTAGAGGTTGATTGCACGTGTGATTTCTGGCTTAGGTGCACTGAATACACACCAACTGTGGCACAGGACCTTTTCCAGACGTTAGCCATTAATACTTTAGTGAAGTGCTGGTGGAATTTTCATAATAAGCTCTGTAACAAATGAGCAACCAGTGGATAAATATTAAAACCGTCAATAGATCGTACACGATTGTCCGTGGTTACACGTTACCATGAACGCGAACACGTTTTAAAAATGCATCTACATGCTCGCCTATTATTCATGAGCCATGACACGAGAACATGACCGTATCCACCAAATGCAAGATTCACCATTACACAAACATGAACTGTTGCCCAAATCCGTGCAAATATGCACATGTGTGAGCATCAAGTGAGTCTGCTGATGCACTAGAACCCACAAATCAAACAGGTCGGCTACCGAGGCGTCCTAAACTCGGTCTGCGGAGCGTACTTTCCAGCTCCACTCTTCAATGTCTCAAATGCAATATCTTAAGTCCTGATCACGCTATCGTCTCTAAATGTATATCGTCTCTAAATGTATCCTAAACGTTCAACTGTCTCCTGATTTTCTCACCGTCACTTGACAAAAGCACATCCTTGCTTACCTAAAACCTATCCTTTTGAGCACCTGATTTGACCAGCTTATGGGCGTCTCATTGTCACCTTACGTGCACACCGTTCCCTTATTACTGCACTACCTTCCTCGCCCTCCTAGCCTTCTCCCCGTCTTCTTGATCACCACATGCTTCCCATCGAACTCCAAATTCTCCTGATCCCCCCCCCCCCAAGTCTCCCGCGCTCCTCACCAGGTTAGCGTAGAGCGCGGCCGTCGCGGCGGCCGGGTCCGGCAGGCCCACGTAGCCCTGGTCGGAGAACGGGTAGCCGGCGGTGCTGAGACGGGGGTAGCTGAGCATCCTAGCCGGGTCCAGCTGACACGAGCACACAGTGTGACCCGATATGGGGTCAGCCAGGATCGGCCGGCCCGTACTGCAGCATGGAGAGCTCGGCGAACTGCTGGTCGTGGGGGGAGTCGCCGACAGCGCCTGAGGGCACAGAGGTCAGGTCAGAGGTCACAGCTCACAGAGGTCAGGTTATGATCCGATCATCACAGAATAAAGGTCACAGCATGCAGAGGTCAGATCACTATCTGATCACAACACTGGGGGCGGGTCATGACCTGATCACAGCACAGAGGTCAGGCCATGGTCCGGTCACAGCACAGAGGTCAAGTTTGAGGTCACATATATCACGTCATGATCCGATCATATCATATAAATCAGTTTATGATCCGATCATCACAACATAAAGGTTAAGCCGGAAATCAAAGAGGTCAAGTCACGGCCTGAAAGCAGCACAAAGGTCAGGTCATCATAAGGATTGATAAGCTAGGAAAAGCTATACGAATTCCACTTAGGATATCTTGTTACCTGATGACAAAGCTCAGTGATGATGCGACATGTTTTACACGAGCTAATACAGGTATATATGTAGGTGCAGGTATATTATCAGTCAAGTAAAATCGCTAGCTTGCGATCTTACAAACAATTGAATTACCTGACTTCTTTTATGATCAGAACCTCAGTTGAAGCTGCAGCAATTGGCTAATGGAAATCAAAATTTAGTATAATCAGTGATTAATGGTAATTGTACCTATCGCATGTAAAAACCGGTGCTAATGCGTGCCATGACACCATTGTAACCTTGTACAATCACGTAAGCGTCTTGCACTCCAGGAAACAGGTAAGCTCTTGTTTTCCTGTCATGTTTCCTAGGTTTGAACAATTAACTGAAATCGTTTCGATGGCTTGAACGAGTTTCCGTGAGCATCTTTGCCTATTTATAACAGTTTGGACTCTTTGAACGTAGTGTGGTACATATTGTTCCAAGACTGGTTGGAGATGTATTTTTGTGGGTGTGTTTCATAGCAGCATGTAGTGCAATGATTTGATATCTAAGCTAATTAAACATCTTAACTGTTTTATAACGCTATCTTTTACCTTCCGTCATTGATCTTTATTGAAATGTGTTAAAAAACGTTGATATTTTAACACGCGCAGTGGAAGGGGGGGGGCGGATTTCGCCCACCCCTCCTGTTTTTCGCCAATAACTCGCGTCGCAAACATAATATTAATGTGAAATTTCGGCTACCTGCCCAGAATTGAATTGCGGATCTTCTCGTGCAAGAAATAAGAAAATCGGTTCACAACTTTTCTAGTAATAGCGGTCTAAAGTCAAACATCCTGCCGCCGCGGCGGCGCGGCGGCGCGGCGGCCGGCGCTAGCCGTTACGCGCCGCCTGAATTGTAGACTGTGCCGGGGCGGGACGGTTCCTTCTTTACATCGCGCTCCTTACCGCTGATTACATTAGATTCGCGTCAAATTCGGTGAGAAGACTGAGAAATGTACAGGCAATCATATGGTCAAAGAATTTTGAAAATCGGCCGGTAATAATTTGAGTTATGAGTGTGTAAACACAAAATTGTGATTTCCGCGTTTCCCGCGTCGGCCGATCCCGCTTCAGCCGGCGACATCTTACACTTAGCAGGCTTCTAACTGCCATATTTATTGTTGGATTATCTAGAAATTCACCATACATACTCACAATTGTTTGTTCTTTCGTATAGTGAAAGAAAAAAGAAAATCGGCCGGTAATTTTTTGAGTTATCGGCGTGTAAACGCAAAAAAGTCGCTAATATGGCAGATTTGACCACATTTGACCTCATTTGACCTTGAAGATATTGACCTAGGGTCATGAAATTCACACACAGCAGAGTTCCCCATGGCCCCCACCTACCCTCCAAATTTCGTCTTTCTAGCTCCAGTGGGAGCTGAGATCTTAGGGGGGGGGGCGACATCCGCCCCCCCCCCTTCCACTGGGCGTAGTACTCGCAACCCTTCCACTGCGCGTGTTAATAAAGAGTAATGATGTTGGTGCTAATCACCTTTGCGGACATGCATACCGGATACGACAGGAAAAAGGACAATGTCTGATATCATTCCGACAGATTCTTGGTGCTGGCCAGTGGCCACGATGAGGAAAAATGGTCTATATGGTGATAACGCTACCTTGGATAGCTACGACTGCTGAGAGTTCTGCTGCCAATGGTCACTCGTAGCTGCATCCAAATTCATCAGTGAAGTTATCAAATGTAATGGATCACCTGCATTCTGTATGACAGTTTTGACCTGCACAGTACACAGAGGCAACTGCACTGATAAAAAAAGAAATATCGAATATTGCTGTATAGACATTAGACAAGGAGTGTATTTTTGTCGTCATCAACCTCAAATTTGTGGCAGCAGAAGTGTAAAGTGTAAACGTTAACCCGCGCCCTGATGGGGGGGGGCCATTTTGGCCCCCCCTGTGGTTTTTCTTAAATAGCGAGAAAACGGCGGCGCGCAGCGCCGCCAAATTTTGAGTACCTTACCGGACATCAATTTGACACCTTCACACAAAATTTCAAGTCACAGGTCACCTCAGGTCAGGAGTTATTGAGGTCAAACTGAGGTCATGTTCGAGTAAAAATGAGCAAAAAACATGACATCTTGAAACGCTCACCAATTCTACAGTTCACAAGCAATTTTAAAGTTCTTTATGTGGTTGTGTAGAGAAAAGACGGCGCTACAAAACTGCTATCTCGGATTTTTGAAATTTTTGGATTTTGACCCCCAAAAATCAAAAAAATTGATTTTTTTAGAAAAACTCAAAAAATTTCCAAAATTTTTTCGAATTTCGAAAAAACCGGAATATATGTGATAGTCCCTGCGCTCTTCGATATACATACCAAATTTTAGATCGATACCTCTTTTTTTGGCCAAGTTATAGCGAAAAGACTGTTAAAAATTGATGACGTCAAATTTTTGAACTCAATTTTTAGCAATTCTAGACCTCGTAGCGCAAAACGGTGACCACCATTGAACTCCCCGTGACGAGCTGCATCGAATCGATACCCATTTTATGCAAAAATATCAACTTTGAAATTTGACCTAATTTGACCTGACCTTGACCTGACCTTGACCTGACCTTGACCAAAACGTGACCTAAGCTGGCCCTAAAGTCTGTCTGACCCACATAATCGCATTTGTCATGTAAAATGGACCATAAAACATGTATCACACGACACTTTCATATTGTGACCCCCCAGTGACCTGACCTCTGTGACCTGACCTGGTATCAGTGACCTCAAATAGCAAAATATGTGTTTGAAGAACATTTCCCCATCGATGATTTTCAATGAAATGCATTTTACACGATTTTACAACGCATTTCTTGAAATGCCTGTAAACGGTGAAAATTCGACCTTTGACCTGACCTGTGACGTCATCGGTTTGACCGAGGTCAATGAAATTGGGTCACAAGGTAGTTCCTTGTTGGGGCTATCCAACACCGTTTACCGCTTGTCGCTATGTTGCGTGGTTCTCGAGATCTGAGGGGGGGGGGGCCAAAATGGCCCCCCCCCCCATCAGACCGCGTTGCTCGGCAGACCCCATCTGGGCGCGGGTTAAAAGGTGCAAAATTTTAAAATCATAAATCTAAATCTCGCAAAAATCCATAACAATCATGATATCATGCTATCATGATAATACACTTTCGCATACACTTGCATTAACATTTCGGCTTAGTTATCGATAACACCATTTTCGCTCTACTTCTTATGTGTATCACCAGCGTAGATCGAGCCGTTGGATGTAGGTTTTCGTGTCGCCAGCAGCGAGCCTTGGTAGCCTATTAACTTCAATAAATGTGACTTATCTCCACGTGCTGAGGGCGGGGAGCTGCCGGGGCTCATTCAGCGAATTAATGACTACCATTTCTCATTCTGAGCTGGGAAAGAGAGGGGAGACAACAAGGGACAAAATCCTCACGCAGAAATGCGTGTGCTGAAGAGGGACTATAAACAGGGAACCATATAGTGCGGTAGCTTGGGTTATTTACCAAATTATCGTGATGCATGCTGTTAATTTGTAAACAGAGTAAAACAAAGATGTAATGTTTTCAAACAAGGATGCTGAATGTTTCGTGTAGATATGTCAATCGGATACCAACTTTTTGGTATACCGATACCAAACCGATACCAAATTGGTATTTGGTATTTCAATCCTAGTGTAATCGGTATTCTGTTGGTATCATGAGCCCTCACTAATGTATAAAAGGCTAAAAAAATGGTAAAAAGTTGGTATTTTCATCATGATTCCAAATTGGTTTGGTTTCGGTATTTCCCCACGGTTTTGGTTGGTATTTGGTTTGGTATCGGTATTCCGATTTTCCGTAATTGACATCACTAGTTTCGTGGTAATATGTTATATTTGATGCTCCTTTGTCAAAAGGTACAAATGATGAACTTTTCCATGACCTATGTTAACAGGACCTTACATGGAACGAAATACAGATTAATATTGAATCTCCCAGCATCAGGTGACTGTTCGAGCTGCATGGAAGACAACCTGCACCGAACATTGTGCTCTTTAACTATTCAAACGACTTTGCACCAGATATTCGAAAGAGATCAGCATGAAACCGCAACATTTGCAGAATAGTGAGACACCAGCGACGCGTCGTATAACAGTAGTAACGAAGATATTAGTTTTTCTTTAAAATGGGACCTATTTTAATGCATGTTAGCTGACTTGTGAGTTGTGAGCACTACAACTGAACAATGTATTGGAGCATCATTGCATAGTCCACTCCATAAAACTTCTAAAACATCGTCCATACATGATGCAGCCCCTGCAGCTACCATTCGAGTCCCGCTGGCTCCCATGCTCCCTAGTGACACGAACCGGCTCCTGCCAGGGGCTCCGCCACGGTTTTGGGATTGGGGGGGTCCGACCGAAAACACAAAACCTCGCTGGCGGATCCGGGGTGGGCATTTTGGGCGAATTCACCCCCCTCCCCTGCAGCTCCCGAAGATGATGAAAAATTGCCGCTTTTTCTAGAGCTCAAAGAAAACTTAATAATTCTATCGGGATAATTTTGGTTTGAGCCGAAAAACTAAGGCTCAGTTTGCACAAGAAATCGAAAACCGAGAAGAGGAGCCCATTGACACCGACATGGCGGCCTCTCAAATCAACGTTTTTGAGCAATGGAGGCCGCTGTTGCGCGCTCCAAGGGCGGTGTTAGCCATCAGACAGCGCATTAGGCTCTCAGTGACTGGCATGCGCTTGGGAACTCAGGGACCTTCATAGGCGCTCAGATATCTATGTTAGGCTCTTAGGCCAGTGCCGGGTCCTCCAAGGCCGTAGTTGAAGGAAAGCGCAGGGCTTTAGGAGTCGTTGAAGGGATTTGAAAGCCCTGCCCTCATACATATAGCAGTATGGAGTCCTTAGAGACTGACATTCAGTCTCTGTGATCAAAGAGTGACCTACCTCGACCTGAAAATGGATATCAAAATGCTGCAATTGAATCAAAGGTCAGGTTATGCAGGGAATCCTGTAAGAGTTATGATTTGTAGACCGACGTATCTCTACCGACCGGCATTCAGAGTCCTGTGCAGATTATTGCAGATTACCTCAGAACGGTGTGAGGCTGCTTAGACTAGTACGGTGCTTGAAAGACCGGCTTAACCCCCTTCCCCCAACACTATCGGTTGACCTCACATGGAAAAAGGATTATCAGATCGCTTTGAAGCTCTTTTGGGGCGGGTATTGTGTCTAGGTGTCCTGCAAGCTGGACCTCTCTCACGAAATTATAGCCGAATTCTAGCATGCTGGGCTAATCCTATAGCAACCTTAAACGCATTCATTTTAATAACAAAATGGCAGAATAATGACACTCTCATACCTACATATAGGTCGGCGAAAGTTGAGCGCTTCGTGTGTCACATTTTTAGGGATCTCTACATTTCTATATCTTAAATTCCTTAGCTTTGCGACTGTCAACACTGCACATTCTGAATTATTCAACACATTCTGTGAATGATTGAGTCATTCTTACGCGAAAACACGCTTATAGGTATTCAGAATATTGGGGGGTACTGTACCCCCCAGGTAAATTATTGAGGGGGTCCGGACCCCCGCGTACCCCCCTGTGGCGGAGCCCCTGGCTCCTGCCCTCTCTCCCCATGGTGTCCCTCGGTATCTCTCGGTCCTCCGGTCGGGTCACCCTCTCCCCTCAGGCTGGCTTAGCGGGTAAGCCCGCGAATACAGTCGGCTTCGCTGGAGTGGCCCCTGACTCATCCCCTGTTCAAAGGCCACAAAACCAGACGAGTGGGGAAGCCGACTGAGATTTTCATTAGAATATTGAACTGTTGAGTTTATGTCGATAGCAAAAATTATAATCATTTTATGAGTATTTGATCGCTGGATAGTGGATTTACAGATGTTGGAAAAGATATCCAATACTTTGAGCTATAATGCTTGTAAATGCATTGACACCTAAAATTGCCTGAGGGCTGAAGACTTGCATTTATGAGCTGGACTCATCCCGACAACCAATGGCTCAAAGCAGGACTTCAATAACAAGCTCCTGAGTATGGAGCAGGAGACACGGAAACGACTCAAATCGTTCAACATATGTGCATTATGAAATTAACATTAGATTTGGGACAAAACATTCAGTTTACTTATCTCAAAATAAATATTGTCAAAGTCTTTTCGTGTTTCATGTCCACACAGTCCATACAGTTCAGAATTATTCTAAACCTTTCACGCACAGCTCACAGAACACAACGAACATCGTACGATGTAGAGCATACAGCGAACACCCATGTTGCAGCGGGCACTCAGCAGGTATGTTGGCCCATGGCACCGATATGTATCTGGTAATGTACTGCGCACACCAAGCATTTTGCAGTGTTCAAAACATGAGATGCTTTGTGTTTCTGATAGCGGAAGCTGGTCTACTAAACATTGCACAGACGCACCCAGGCGTATATGTGCTGTAGGTACGGATGATGCAAACATCAGACCTGTACAGACAGTGTGCAATGTAGCCCGAAAGCCAGACAGGGTGATCTAAATCAATGCAGCAGCGAGCTGCGAGGTCCCTCTTGTGCCGCTTTTCACCCAGTTCATTATTTAGGGACTCGCAGTGCTATATATCAGCGGAATGCGCTGCTTAGCGCTCTGCATTACCTAACTTAGATCAAGCAATACCATGACTTTAGGCATAGAACTAGCAAAGAGCAATCTTCGCCATGACTTTCAGCGGTAAGCGGAAACCACAGCACCGCAGCTCAGCGGGACAGCGGCAACAGCGGTACAGCGGCATAGTGACACAGCGGGACAGCGGGTAATACGGCCGGCGCCAGCGGCGGACGGTCGGTCGGGTGGCACGCGCTCAGCAGCGAGCCGGCGAGGGCGAGGGCGAGGGCGAGGGAATTGATGGGGCGAGCCGGCGCTAACGGGGACGATGGAGAGAGTGCTAGAAGACGGACGATCCGCGAGCGGCGAGGGGGGTGTGATCAACGAGTTCGCGAGCGGCGGCGGCGGCGGTGGGGATTGGGTAGAGGTGAAGGAGCGGCGGTTAACGACGGACTGGTGAGGACAGGGTTAGGAGGTCTACTCTGAGAGCACCCGGATCTCCGGCAATATCAGCTGGTTGAATGAATAAGGACAGTGTAAGGATAGGTTTTTCATCTCCAGTATGTGTAGAAATTGAAACACATTAAGAAAGATTTAGCTAGCTTACATATTGCGCTTAATAGGGTTAGATTGATATGAGACATCAATCAGGTTCTGTTGCTCTGATGCCATAAATCATTTGTGTGGGATAGAATCAACAAATGCTGACGGTAGAAGCCGAAGCCGTCCATATCTACACACCTGTGGTGCTGAACCGAGCCCCGGGTACACGGACATGATGCGTCCGCTTGGCCCGCGCGGTCCGCAGGGGCGCTACGCCGCGTGACGGTCCGCTCGTGACGGGTGACGGAGTGATGAGTGATGAATGGCCACCCAGCAATATCAGCACTCCCTGGGACCACACCAGCTCCTGTGTCCACAGATGGATCCACGGAGCGGAAAATCTCGCGGGATTTCACGGTCCGGCCACAGGTCACGCTCCTCCGTGTCCTCACAACTGTCCTCTGTGTCCTCTGGATCCTCACAGGTGTCCTCCCGGTCCACTGTGCGTCACTGTTTGTCCACTTTGCCGTCCCCACACCACGACACCGCTTGTGAACACTGCAGACCGCGCCGAACACTCCCTTCCTGCCGCGTGCCGCCGAGCGCCGCCGGTCCTGGTCGTCGCTGTGCTCTCTGTCGACTCTGGCGACCCGCCGCCGACCGGGGGCGGGGCCAACGCGCGCTCGGCCGTCGCTCCGCCCACCCGGCCGCTGATTGGCGCAGCCGAGGCCCCGCCCCAGTATCGAGCGCGCCGCGCGCCGGGTGCGTGCCACCCGGACCGGGCCGGTCCCATTTGTTGGCCGGTGGCTGATGGGCGGAAAACATGGACGACACGGTCGGACAGAGCGGATGTGGCCTCGGTCGGTTGACCTGCCACCCCCGGGGCGGGTGACCGGCGACCGGTGACCCCTGACCGCTGAACTCTGATTCAAAATGCACCCGGTAACAGGGGAAAAGGAAGCTAAAAGACAAAAATCCCTGACATGTGCTCTGTGGAGGGTGGGGAGCCGAGGGGGCCACTGGGAGGGATATTGTCTGTCGCGGTGGGGATAGGGGGAGGGACGGGGAGAGCCGTCATAGCACTGTGTACACAGATTGGGGGGCTTACTGTAACACAAAGCTCAGCCTGGCTACGGGGAGATAACATGGCCTGGGGCGGTGGTGGTTGATGGTGGGACGGTGGGAGCTGTGTAGAGCTCACCCCGGTAGTCAGATCAAGATAGTATAGGACAGGGATGGTGGTGGCTGACGAGGCTAGGACGTACACAAAGCTCAGCGCAGCAGTCAGCTAATAATATGACCAGGGGCGGTGGTGGCTGACGATGGAATGGTGGAAACTACGTAGAGCTCAATCTCGCAGTTGGCTTCAACCACATAACAGTCAAGGAGCGCTGGGAGCCACACAAAGGCTCAGTCAAGTGGTCAGATAACATGCCCTGGGGCGGTGGTGGTGGTGGTGGCTGACAGGTTAGGCTATTGGAGCTCTTGGTAACATGCCCACGCCTAGTAGTGGTGGCTGATGTGTCCAGTGCGAGCATTCCGCGCTGGGACCATGACCACAACCGTAGTGCTAGTTGACGGTGAGCCCGCAAGTCTCACTTAGGCTTCAAACTATTCATTTCTTCCAGAATGTCAGTTGATGCTGTGAGGCCATGAGTCGTGATGTCTAAATCTGATTTCTGAGCACATTTTTCTTTACAAAAACGTCTGCTTAGACATCAGGTTATATGCGTATTAATTTCTTGTGAGAAAGACGTCAGTTTCTAAACCAAGGCGTTTCGTAAAAATAGTTTTCTAGCCACCTACCTCCCTGTTCCCTAAAAGATGATGGTCAATATAACTTCATACTTTCATACATATGCTTAAACATCTCAGAGTAATGGGTACTTCAACTATGCGTAGATGAGGCAATCATGCCTTGAATGCCACATATAAATCCGTGGAAGCCGTGAAATCGCGACATAAAATTTTGTAGCGGAAAGTTGTCGCTGGTGTGGCATATAAAAGTACATTTACAACTAACCTCAGCGCCCGTCAACCAGTTTACGTTCCAAACTTCGGCCCACTAAATGCTGGATGACGCTCTATCTGGTGAGAGAGTGAAAGGGGCGCGAAAAGGCTTCATATTCCGTTTAACCGCCAATCAGACACTGCTGATTCTGCTTACCACTATGACGATATTCCGTCCTAAGTACTAATTCTAACTAAGTAATCCTCATTTGGGTTGGAGCTAACGACATAAACATTCGTCAACGGTCGTAGGGAAATAAAACTAGTTATGTGATGCTGATATAAGGTGAATGAGCGCCATAAGCTTCACAGAAGTTCATGTATAAAGTTGGTAGGCTAACATGACTCCACCGAATCCTTTGATTTATTGCATTCGCTCTACATTGCGTTGTACATTGTTCTTCATTGCATTCTCTATAGTTTTCTCACAGCTTGTTTTCGTTCCCACTAGTTTTCTCCCAGCGCTGGTTCCGTTACCTCTAGTGCTCTCTTCACTTCGGTTCCTTTCATTCCGGTTTCCTCTCAGCACGTTTCCCTCCTGCAGTTTTCTCTCATCTCCTCGGGCCTCAGCGAACGGCAATTCCAGAAGCCGTCTGCAACAGGTTCGACATCCCGGCAAGGAGAAAAACCGTGTCCGGCTTCCCGTCTGTCGCATAGAGAGTGGCTCTGCGCTGCATGACAAACGCCTCCAATCAAAGCCGGACCGCCGCTGCTCATGCTCTCACAGTGAGCAGTGTATGCATGACGCGGCACTGAGCGCGATGACACAGGAGTTGGACTGGTGGGGAGACCGCTGCGGCTTCTATTGAGCGCTGAACGCGTTGAAGCAGTGAAGGCAGCAGCGCGGGGGCGGCGGGAGGGGGAGGATTGGGGCGATAACAGAAGCGCGGTGGCAGAGGCGGCGGTGGAATGCTGAAAACGTTTTGGTTGATGACTGGTGGTTTGAAAGAAGTGGCCCGATTGTGTTACACGTCAAAGACAGCCGCGATTTGTGGTCGTGAAAGGCAAACGGAAATCACGAGCTGTGCATACTCGCAGCTGACACAAAACCAGGTTGAATAGACGTGCCATGAGGTAGGCCAGAAGACTAATGTGCTAACCGTTCCCAGCTCATTATTTTTGCGATTGCTGACTTCATACTTCACTATGCTTATGGTGGTCGGCGTACAGTCGTGTACAGGTTGATGATCCTCTACTCTTTATCCACCGGGTTCCTATGGCTCAGCATTGGCAGCAGCCGCCTGGTACCGGTAGGCTGTGCCGCATGACCCGAGAGTGAAGCGGCACAGCCTACCCACACTGTATGACACCGGCTCGGGTCGCCTGGTAGAGCGATTTGACCGGACGCTGCGTTACACCGGCTGGGGGGAGGGGGTGGGGGTGGGGGTAAGGGTCAGGCCTGTCGATTTGGCTCGGCTCAGTGGATGAGGCGGGCTGGAGTGTGGTGTGGGGCGGGGGTGATGTGGGGAGGGAGTGAGCGGACCTGGGGCTGGGTGTGTGTGGTCACTTGTCGCATAGAACCGATCGTAATCCACCCTCCAAAAATTCGCTTTAGAGATATTCACAAAACCCAGGGGGTTCAAACACCCATCTCCCAAGTGGGGTGCGGAAGGACAGGTAAGGGTCCATATGGTCTCCTCATGAATTGCAGCAAAGAAAGAAAACAGGTCAGTCACCAAATAATCTTTCTGAAAAGTGGACTAACCGCAAAGACTCCCACACAGCAATAAACATCCAGCACTCGAAGCGTCTCGAACCGGGCCTCTCACTACCGGTCAGTTTGACAGTCTAGCACTCCTACGCTGAGCTACACCTGATAGCGGATTGGGCCGGGGCAAAGTCCGGCCGGGCGGGCGGCGGGGCCGGGCGGTCGGTAGCAAATTCAATGAATGTTTTTGTGGTTTTGGGTGCCGGTCGCTCTAGATTGGTGGAATGATAATGGATCATTGGCAAAACTTCCAACGTGGAGTCCCGGTTCGAGCCTCATCGGGGCTCCGGGTTACTTTTCCGGGTTAGGATCTGGTTTGATTTTAGTGGTTGCGAGCCATTTATACGGTTTTATACCTACATGTCGATTGTCGATTGATTGATTGATTCATTCATTCGTTCATTTAATACATGTCGACATTTAGCATACGAATTGACATCCAGGATCAATCTACCATTTTCATAAACGTATTGCCTAAATATCATGCATATATGTGGCACAAGACCTCGGTTTCCTCGGTACCGTGCCAAATCACGTTTTGCACAATGCACAAGTAAAGTCAATTATATTCACTGGGTCTTCCGTGCATTGTGCTTAGCAAAAACAGGAATGCAATTGTTAAGCGACGCAAAATGTGCAATGCAGCAAGTGACCACACACACCCGCCCAGCTCCCATGGTCCACCAACACGCCCCACACCACTCGCCAGCCCACGCCAACCACCGAGACGAGCCCCTCCCCCCGCGCTGGTCTGACGCAACAGCTGGTCTACAAAGCGCTCCACCCGGCGACCCGAGCCGATGTCAAACGGCGTGGGTAGACTGTGCCGCTTCACTCTCGGGTCATGCGGCACAGCCTACCGGTACCAGGCGGCTGCTGCCAATGCTGAGCCATAGGAACCCGGTGGATAAAGAGTAGAGGACCATCAACCTGTACACGACTGTACGTATAAGATCCGCCTCACGTATTTTCATTTTCTATATGTGGTTTCCGCAGCTTTTAGCCATCGCCGATCGCATGACCGGATTCATGCATGGCTATTCATATTTAGTGTGATGACTCACACATTAACAAGTGTATCGAGTGGGATAGTATAGTCCGTTGGTACATGTAGCGTTTTGCCTATGACTAGCATGCAACGAATAATATACGAACAATACTCTCTGAAATGCTATAATCAAAACAAGGTTTTACTTTCGCAGATCCGTGCCCTTAGCATCAGTATCCGGAGAGCTTGCATGCATTGCTTACAGTGGATTGTTACGTATTTCCTTATTAGTTAATTAAATAATTACCGATAGGTGGTCCACTTTCAACATTCGGACACTCGTTGAAAGTGATGATATCATTTGCGGTAAGGAGGCTTGTTAAGGACATGCCACCGACATGAGATCATGTTATTGCTATGAGTGATGTTTCCATGGCTTTCAGTATATCTAGACGGTTGTATGTGTCAAATGACGGCCCATTCAACGAGGAAGACTGGGACTGCCGTCACATGAAATGATTCACTGACATATGCGACTGCTTTAGGTTATTAAATGAGTGTTTATGAGTTCCAAACCTCGCTGGCGGCAAATGACCCACTGCTTAGCGGCACGGTCAAACGAACGACGCATGTGGGCTGCGATCTTGCTGAACAAGTCTCGCTTTGACCTCAAGTTTGCAGTCTACCGCCGTCTTACACAGCAAAGACAAGGTGTGGGTTGTGTCGCGATGGGACGCAGACCCTCCAGCGGCGGCAGAGTTTTGACATGACGTCATGGTAGGCGAAAAGCTTTAATGACGTCATAAAGTAGCGATGATCGCAGCAAAGTTATGTAATTTCTCACCCGGATGATAAGATGGTTATTCGTTACATGCTGGTCCGCCAAACCATAGTGTGTTAGTTTCTTATACTATTTCCAGCTATTACATTTGTATTTGTATGGTTTGCTGCTTTTGATTTCCTATTGGTCTGATTTGTTCCGCTATACCATCGCATGTGGCTAGGCACGCAGAAATTGCTTACTTAAAAAGTTTGCTTATGAGTCTTTAGGCACTGAACGTTGATAAAATCACTTCTAAGTATCCTCTCCCCCCGACATTTGATAGAAGTCGTCGTTATTGTTTGAATTTTTTTCAGCTATGAATGCTAACGAACTGATGATTTAAAAAGCCGAAAATTATTTAATATTTGGCACATGTTGTGACATTATTTCTATTAAGTGGGACTTTAAAGTCATCTTATATACTTTTACTCAGGCTGATAAACTAATGGTACCTATATTTAAATCATTTTTATTATAAAGGTCAATGATTGAGCAGTACCAGTCCTGGTCCAAGATTACACACAAGGCTGACACATGGTGATTACAGCTCAGCTTACGTCACTGTCACACTCTAACGCCTCCCAATCACCACAAGACGAGTAGTGACGCCTCGAGACGAGTGGCAACGCAGTGAGGCGACAGGCGGCGCAGTGGTGACAACAGGTGGCGCGCCGGTGACGACAGCCACCGCCACACCACGAGGCGACACAGTACGCATCTCGATCGCCAACAAAGCTCCAAGCTTGGAGCTCATTGTTAACGCAAGCACTTCTGGTGGCCATTCATTGTTAACGCGAGCCGTGCTCGTTGCCGGCAGCACAAGGAGTCGTATTTCTTCAGCAGCATCAACAGTGGCATTAATATTGAGTTAGTTGGCAGGCGGTCGTTTTATTTCAATACGCGCCAGGTGGGAGCTGCCCGGTCGGTGCTGGGAGCTCCCGCTGGCTCCCGCTGGCTCCTGCTGGCTCCCGCCGGGAGCCGGGGCCTTCTGGGGCGTCTGTGGGCCAGCCGGAGAGCCTTCAGGGACGGCGAGGGCCGGCGTCTGTTGAGTGTTGGTGATGGATGGGACGCTCTGAATGGTGCGCTGCCGGCCGGCCGTGGGTATACAGACTGCTGAGTGGGCAGACACGCCGGAGATTATCGGAGCTGCAGCTGCCGCCTCCTCACAGACTCTCTCTCTCTCTCTCTCTCTCTCTCTCTCTCTCTCTCTCTCTCTCTCTCTCTCTCTCTCTCTTCGTTGCGTCCTCTTCACGTCCGCATTTCGAGTGCCGATTAGGAACCGTTGCTCTTTCTCCGAGCCCTAATGCCCTGATGAATCACTCAGTGTGTAAAGCTGATAGTCTTCGCCGACTGCAAACTCAAACATTTGCAAAAGAGAACACCATTCATCTGCGGTAAAATATTCAAATTAGAAAGAAAAGGAAAACAAACCACGTAAGCCGTTAGCAGTGCTTCTCTTTGGTTACAGGCAGTCTCGTTTTGCCCCATGACAGAAGACAAGCAGAGACAGCGGTTCTGAACGCTTTCCATGTCTTCCGCTCGGCGACAACCCCTTTGAGCAAAGGAGCGACAGCTGGAACACCAGTGTGCACCGCAGAGACACAAACGCCCGACACTCCGACACTGTGGCGACACAGGGCAACACACCAGCGACACCCTGGCGACACACCAGCGACACCTCGGCGACAGCGTGCAGCACGTGTTCGAGCCTCGCCTCTGCCGCCGCCGCCGCAGGGCTGCCGAAATAATTTAATGAACTTGTCAGCGGCATCGGCAAGACAAACTGCCGCCACTTCTGGCGGTGTGCGCTCGTTCCTCGCGGCTGACGGCGGCTCCCGGGGGGCGGCGCTCCTCGCTGCTCGCGCGCCGCGCGCCAGATACTCCGGCGCCCATCTGACGGCAGGGAGGGAGACGGAGGGAGGAAGGGAGGGGAGGATGGAAAGAAGGAAGTGACTCAAACTGGATTCACATATCCGAGGCAGAACAGAAGGCATCTAGGCATGAATCTTTAGTAACTTACCGTTATTCGCAGTCGCTCGTTCATGATATGTGACCTACCTTGAAATTGAATTCCGTTTTCAAATAGCAAAATGGTATTTGGTCCATTGAAATGTCAAGTAAATAACAAGGTAATTCGTCATTAAGTTTCACGCCTCTCTGTTCTGTTATCCTCCTGCCCACCGGCAAGCCATCTTCTCTCAATTCTTTCCCTCATGCTCTTCTTGCTTCTCCTGCTCTCCGTGCTCTATTTATTCCTACCGCTACTTCCTCACCCTCTCTCCTGCTGACGCCCCTTCTCTACCTCTGCTTCTGCACAGTGGCAACTGGCACCCGTCCGATTCAGTTCATCTCCTGCTCGCGGTGGAGCCGACAGCGGGCTGCAAGAACTGGATTATGTTTCTATTAGGTGTCAGGTCGGGCCGCTGCTGTCAGCACTCGCCTGCCCTTCTGCCGCCTCTTGGGTCGCCGCCTTAGAACAAACACGGTTTTTACCTGGTGTCGGTGACAAGGCGTTTAACCTAAGTAAATACCCTTAAATTATCAGCGCGCTCATTAGCGCTAATCAAGTCGGTCCGAGTGTTAATCAGGCCGATCATGCGCCCGGCTCGGAAAAACAGACGCCGTCTCCCGTCCCCTGGGACAGGCAGACGTGACGCCTCACAGCGGCGGCGGGAGCGGCGGGGGCGGGGGCGGGGGCGGCGCGTCACCGCCCGCGCGGCGGCCAAACAAACAGCTCTCGGGTGCAACCGGCGGCAGCAGCGGCGTCATTACGGCGGCCAGTTCTTATCGGCCCAGTTGCTGCCCGCTGAAAGCCACTTCAAAACAAACGCCTATCACCGGCGCCTGATAGATGGGCGGCCATGATTGGTGCCCCTCCTCCGGCTGTCCCCCAGGAGCAGCAGGCAGGGCGCGCGCGTGTCTAAGTGCCCCGCCGACTTCACCTATCTAATTAACTTCTGTTCACAAAGTCAAACGGGTGCCGCGGGCCGGTCGGGTGAGAAGCGCAGGGGAGGGGAGGGGACGGGTCGGGTAGCTAAGGGAGATGGGGCTTAGGTTAACTAGCGCGGCACGTGAGATAATGACACAGCGGCTGACCGGCTGTCAACAAGCCGCCACCGGATGCGGGCCTGTGTCAATATTATCGGACGACGAAATAGGGTTGGGATAATGTCACGCAACAGCACCAGTAGTGAGTTGGGCTCATGCGGTGTACAGTGCGGCTATTGTGCCAGGCGGCGATCTTTCTGTTTACTTCGAATGCATGAAAGATGGCGCTGAGATATTGTGAACAAAGCAGCTACGAAGTATCACCTTACCCTTAATGAAGTTTTAATTACATTCAACAATCATCATCCTTTCGTAAGGTGTTTGCTACAATTTACCTACTTGCTTGCAGAAGCCTAGCACGCAAAGGGTTTAATTTACACCTTTGAAATCTGATCCGCTTAAAACACCATTATTAAATCCCCTCACCTGTCGCTCGTCACCCCTGGGAATCAAGATGGTTACCGATTTACTGCCGAGCCACCTTATTTCAGCCTCACCCGGGGCCCCACACACCCCACAGACCGCAGCCATTACTCCTCACCGCTGACTGAAGCGGCAATGATAGCATACGTCAGGGGCGTCACAACACCGCGCCTTATTTATGCTACCGCCGCGCCGCCACGCCTCGGGCGTTGTCCGGTCGCGGCCGGCGCCGCCTGAGGGGGTATGTTGTGCCGCAATACAGCAGCGCCCCGCGGCGGCGGCGGCCCGCTGATGGTTTGACAGGCGGGCGACGGGCCGCGCGTGGCGAATGGTGTCCGATTTCGGCCGTAGTGGGTAATGAGTATTGCGCCCGACATTCCACGGAGCAGGGGGAGAGTTAGAGGAAGACAGGCCTGTGATGTTCGGGTCAGGGCAGTGTCAGACGAAGAGAGCAGACCAGACCTCACAGCACGCGATTGTAAAGGGTGTCAAAAGATGCTGCAATGCACATCATACAAATTGTCACGATGATGTTTTGTGTCTCGAAGGGGTGCATTTCCTGAGGAGGCTGTACTCAAAGCTACAGACTACATCCATTGCTACACATTTCGCCACCAATCCGTTACTGTTTTATGTATTGTTGAAAATAAGCGCCCTATTTTGTCACACTGGATTGAATATCATTTCGTAGCGTCTGTGTATATCCGGTCGAGTTTGCAGCAACTGCTCTGCGACGCCATTTTAATAAATATGCCGGAACTGATAAAGTCTCTTCCCGAAAGCAATTCCCGGGGGGAGTGCAGCTTACTCTGGCGAGCAGCTCCGGGAATTCATCAAACGCAGTGTCAGCCGACATCAAATATTGCCGACGAACATGACACGCCTGGTCCTCCACGGCGTCCAACTTGTCCGCCGGTTCTGGGAAACTTCGTCTCGTCCGACAAGAGCGCTGTGTCTGACACATCCACGAAACACTTCTGCGAAACTTTCCCGGAATAGAGCGAAAATCGCATCGCTGTCCGGCTTCCAAAATGAGGTCATGGTTTCTAAAATGCTTTGCTTGTCGCTTGCCGTGTGTTGCTACGAATGAATACCACAAACACTTAACAAGCAATGTCCAAATTGGAAGCTCTCCCACACTTTGGTTCGCCTGTTGATGTCTTCATCTGCGACCTGTGGTGGTCAAAATTACATGAATTTTTAACTTATCATTCGACGGGAGAAAAACGCAATATTTTGGGAGTAGTAATTAAAAGATAGGAGGAAAAGATTGATAGATGAACGTCTCGCGTGCCTGTCTCTTTTTCACATCATCCATGACAGCATAGAGAATGTGACGGACGTTAGTCTTTGTCGTCATATGTGGCAGTGGCAATGCGGACAGCTCCGCGGGCTGCTCGTCGCCACCGACGCAGAGTCGTCGACGCCGACGGCTCTGAGCTCCCGCGGCGGCCAGCGAACCGCCAGCTTAATTAACTAAGCTTATCCTAGTTGTTTATGAATGTTAAACACGGGAGACAAGGGGTTGGATTCAAATGGAGAGCTCTCCAATTTAATTATTTCGGGGGCGGCGAGAACGCTGAACCCGGGTGGTGCCGTGGCTGGAGGACGTCGCACGGCGTGCTATGGCGCGGCTGGGGCGTGGTGTGGCGCAGCTGGGACACGGGGGGAGGGGTGGGGAGGGGCAGTGCAGTGGGGAATGGTGATGAGTTGTGGATAATTGTGCTGCTGATTGGAGAATTTCTTAATCCTGCCATGATTGGAGAATGGTGCTGCTAAGAGGATGAGAAAGGGTGGTGGGATAACCGTAAACCAGCGCATCACATTGTGTAGAATGATGTGCAATTTAATAGCAAAAATAACGATTAGTTGATGAAAAAGTCACACAACTAAGCTCAGCACGCGTTTATTCCTAGGCATTATTCAATAGCTTGTTGGAAAAAAAATCTGATAAAGCACCGTTCCTTTTTGTGGAGCTAACTGTAACGTATGCCCACCGGTGCCATCTCGTGACATTTATGGAGGCCGCTGACCTAATGGGAGCGACCCTACAGTGCCTGCACACAGAGGACCAGCTGCTCTCCGCGACACCCACCTTCCACGCGCCGTGACACCGTGACAAACGACAATGACCTCGTGACAAACGACACGGAGAGGTCGGCCGGGTCGCGCTGTGTCCGGGGGTTTCGGCGACAGGCACCGTCCAGAGTGGAGGGATCCCCAGGACAGTCGCTGGTCAGAGTATAGGGCACCCATAGGACAGAGACTGTCAGGAGCTCAGGGACCCCAGGGTAGGCGCTGACCGGAGATAGATGGACCGGTGGGTGGATAAAGTAAAGCAGGGACCACCGGAGTTTCCGCAGCAGAGGGGGAGACGGGATTTTAGTGCGTGTGTCCCGGCGGACGTGCAGGAGAGGAGGGTATGCCAGAAGTGGCAAAGCCATTGTCAGAGCTTGGCGGTGCTTCGGCATGATCGTTTTGTGCTCAGAGATGAATTTGATAAGGAAATATGTAAGTGAATACTGAATAGCAATGGTGAGTGAAAAAAGAACAGACAAGCTTCAGTCATTTCAGATTTAATTTTGTTTTCATAGGTCTCAACTCGCAGGTCATGTTAGTTTGCCCTCGTTCGACTCAAATCATCCTGGGTCATCGTAGGTCATATCACTTAATCCCAGATTGCATCTGACATGAACATCGTATATCAACGCTAGCTCGGTCACCGTTTTTATATCCCGCCTCTGGCCGCCGGTAGTTCAATTCTTCTCGTCTCTCATCCCGTCTATCGTCTCGTCTCGTCGGTCTCTCTCTCTCTCTCTCTCTCTCTCTCTCTCTCTCTCTCTCTCTCTCTCTCTCTCTCTCTCTCTCTCTCTCTCTCTCTCTCTCTCTCTCTCTACCTCTCTCTCTATCACGTTCATTCCTTGACTGTCGTCGCGCTCGGCGACACCGTTTGGCTGTGGGTCACACGACGAACGATGCTACCACCCCAATTGAGATAAATCAACTGATCAGAGCAGGCAGCTGGACTCGCTGTCTCGCCCCGCGCAGCGCCGCGCCGATAACCGCCGCAGGAGCGACGAATGGCGGCGCTCTAAGTTGCATCTCGGTGGGAGGTCGACTCCGCCCCCTGCACAAGTCATACATAGTCCGAGACATGGCCAGCTTTGCATATCTAGATACCGATCAGCTTTGGGCATGTGCAGGATGCATTATCCCAGCCGCTCTTGACACGCTACATGTCAGTTGTACACGCCAAACATTACCTGCGCCGCGATTTACATGAAAATGAACAGACGGCTGCAGAGGTTACAGCCACCGTGCGTCAGCAGTCATGAAGCCCGTGTTCGAAACAGGTGCGCTAGTGCAGAGGGAGTGGCGCGAGCGAGCAGACGTGCATTGGTACTGATGCAAAACATGCTGATGAACAGGGTGATAGGATGGAGGGATACTGGAAAGCTTGTAGAGGAATTAAAAGGGGAAGGTCGCTGAATAAAAAGACAAGAAGTGAAGGCTTGCACCTTTTGACGATATATTTCGTCAGATTATCAATAAGACTTTTATTCAATTCAATTCATTCAATTCAATCTTCAATACATGCATCTGTGCATACTATAGGCCCAAGTTAAGGTTCCACCCTCGACCCCTCCCCACTCTTTTTTGTCCCATTCTTTTCGGCACGCGCTGACGACCCGGTCGGCCATCTCGGCAAACATCGGCGTCGACGGCCGTCGCTGATCGACGATCGCTGCTGACGACGTCATCACGGAGAACGACGCGCCGATCGTCTGCCGGCCACCGACCCGGCCGCCGTTTCCCGGTGCTCGACGACGCGTCGCGAAGACGACGCCCTCAAACCCCTGCTGCAGTGGGTTGATGCGCTGGCACTGCTTGAAAGTCCGCTGTAAATTGTTGGATATCATATTGGAGCAGCATACTACGCAACCTTGTTATCATAACCTCTTGAATGACTCGCCTTTAACCCAGGACATTCAGCAAAAATCATTCCACACAGGCGTTAACCCCAACCCCCACTGATTTGCCGCAGCGTCCGCCGCAGAATTGCCGAGCAATTTACCACTCTCTTTCTTCCAACCACTGCAGCCGCCCGGTTAGGGTCCGAACATCAGGGCGGGACCATGAAGATAAAGTGGCGAACATTTGTCTAACCAGATGAATTTAATGGCATTAACTTTTAGAGCGCGGCGGTTGTGCCCTTCCGTCGTCTGATGAGGCCCGGACACAAACGACCGCCACGCTGCAGGAAGGGGAGCGAGGCAGTGCAGCGAAATGGTCGGACAAGCTCGCTGTGAAGCTCGCTCAGAGGAAGTGGGAATGTGGATGGGCATTGTGCGTCGGAAATGGGCCAGTTAGCGCAACTTATGAAGTCGTTGATGTCGTTTAATTTTGGCTTGATGCGCTTGATTTCTATATAGGTTGTAATCAATGTGTGATTGATTAAGCCTGAACTACGAATTTCTAGCGTCGACTGACTTAACTAGCAGGAAAAATGAAGCCTTGACCAGCTTATATCGCTAGTGGATCGATAAACGATCATATGGTGCTGTGACATTGCCTTCATGTAATCATAATCAACGAGTGCGGAGTGCACAGTAGTTCGCTGTCACTGTGACATGATCCAAAATTATCACATGCCGATCTACAACATATCTCACCTGCACTGAGAATATGACCAATGAATTTCCAGCGCCCCACATCTACATTGCCATCTGGATCACATTCTTGACGGTCCAGCTGACACCTGGAATGAGATCTGGTCTCACCCAGTGATCACTGATCAGTGTGACTCTCTAAACCCTCCCAGGTTCTGAAGCCGATCAGACTGGTTCAGTGAGTACTGTACTCTGACGCCTCAGTATAGGGAGATGATATCAGATCATATGTTAACACCTGAGCTGGGAGAAGTCGAGGCTGGAAGAGACAGGCGATGTTATCACACATATTGATAAATTCAACGGATTTGGACGGAAAGTGATGATGAACTGGCGGCTGGATTTCTAGAATAGAAGAATACAGTTAACAGCCCAGCCATTGATTCCTGATTGGAATGATCGCACACTAGTGACCAGTCACAGTCTCTGAAAGCCCAAATCCAACAGCGAGCAGTGAGCACTCCCCAGACCACTGCCTGAGGGCACGTCAGGTCACCGGCTGCCCACCGTCGCGTCGGTAGCCGACAGGTCACAGACCGACGGGCGAGCTGTCAACACGCCGCCGACAGGTCGCTCGACGGGGCCGTGTCGACAGCTGTCGGACGCGGCGTCGGCCATGTTGGTGTGACCAACGCCGGCGCCGACAAACAGGTCAGGGGGGGGGTATAGGAGGAGGGGCAGAAACGTCAGGAGGGGAACGAAACTGACACTGACAGGAGGAGGAAGTGGCACTGCGGTAGATAAAACCACGGATAATACTGAAGGTAATGGCCGATGGGTGAATCTAAACTTCCAAATTTTGTCAATGGCCAATGCATGGGATATTTAGCAGTTCACCAGCAAGCCACTGTGTTGCACTATGGACTTATTCTAGCTCATTTTTCATGAGTGGAAGCAGAATGGACAAAAGCCATCGATGAACAAAGGTCATTGATTACAAAGCCGTCACAAATGGACCTTCACCGTCCCACACTGATCCCTCCTTTTTTGTCGCCCTACTTTCATCGTCTCCCCCTGTCCTGCTGCTGGGTCGATCTGCCGCCCCGGGGACTCTGCTGTCACCACTTCCCAGTGACGTCATCACGCCCTGACATCCACGTGACACCCACGTGACACATCCTCATCAGGGGACCTCCCACGGACCGGCCACCCGCAGCCGCCGCGCCGTCCATCAGCCGGTGCTGTTTTTCCATAAAAGTCGCCGTCTGCCGCCGACCCCTGGCCAGCCCCGGGTGACAGCTGTCCACTGGCACCTGACAGCCGGTCACGTGGTGTGTCTGTCATCGGTTGGCCGTGTTTACCCCCGCCGGCGCCCCGCGGGAGTCGGCGCGCGCGCGCGCGAGCCCCGAGAGCGCGGGCAGCTGGCGCGCGCGCGCGGCCGGTTAGCGCGCGCCGGGCGGCAGCTGTGACCGAGATGATTGAACTGTCTCGTGTCGCAATGACGCCGCTGCGGTCTGTCCCGACGGCGCGCTAATTAGAGTGAGGTCACGGCACGGGGGGTGAAGAAAAATGTGTCAGTTTGTTTGGGTTTCAGACCCAGTTTCCAGTTTGAATTCCGAGGCACTTTTGCTAATGAGTTTTGCGTTGCGAGGATGAGTATGTGTTTTGCACGAATACTTTCTGATACATATCTGGCAGATGCATGCGTTTTTCCCGCATTTAAGTATTTTTATCCGTTTTGCACATGAGTGAAAATGCGATGAACTTGAAAATATGGGATGAAAATCAGCGACAGCTCATCAATCCAACGTAATGATAGCATATCAGTCCATTTGATAGGGCCCACATTTGAGACCCTAATTAAACATTCAGCTGAATTTTTAGAGGCGTGACGATAAAAAACCTTATCTGTGTGGCTTCGACATCAAGCGCCGTTTGACACAACTATGCCAGGAATGTTTCATGACACCTGCCAACAGAGCTCAGCTTGTCTGAATAAGTGACGCCCTCCTCTCGAGCCGCATATTTCAGCTCTGACACCGTTGTCACCGAGGTTTGACAAGCAGTCAGAATCTCCTTGGGATATCCCGAACCAAATTGACAGCTCGGAGACGGAGGACTGACAGAGCACAGCGAGACGTCGTGACCCGGGTCGTGTCAGGCCGAGACACGGGCCCCGTTTGGGGTGATACGCTATCAGCGAGGACAGATCTGGAGCGGCGAAATGCGATATTCTGCTGACTAGAATGTATGTGGGCAGGACAAACACGGATTTACCATGATCATTGATCAATGAGCAATGGACATTCATGTAAGAAGGTAAAATTTTGAGGGGTTAATAATCCATAAGCACATATTTTAACCGTTTTACTTCCAAGACGACGCTCAATTGCAATTTACATATTTATTCAAATCACTATTGCCGACTGTGTCTGGATCGCTCAAAAACGTCACCATTTTACACTACTCGATAGTACCTCCCCCCCCCCCCGCCTGCCTCTCACAGTGCCGTATCTCATCCCCTTCCCCCTAGACGCACACCGTCGCACCGCCGCTCATTTGAATGTAAACGTCCACCGCGCGCCGTCTCCGCGCCGTTCAGAAATGAGTTGGGGCCTTGTTTGCGCCTCTATCGTCGAGCACATCGCGGGCGGGGACAGGTCGCACCGGCGCTTCACGCGGCTCTCGTATATTGAGGCCTTGTCGACGCATAATTGAGACGTGAGAGCGAACGACCGTCGCGCGAGAACGGCGCGAGAATGGTGCTTTTTGCGCGTGCCTGCAGAGGCGTCCCTCCGTGCACCGTGCGGGTGGGGTGCAGTGGGCTGGGCGTGGCACGCTGGGGAGACGGGGTGGAGGCCCACGGCTACTGGACGTGTTGAGACGAGGGTGGTAAATTATTACGGTGGCATAACCAATTTCATGCGTTCCTGAAACGAACAAACTCGGTGTCTGTTTCCGTCCTTGCTCTTTCCGGGTGTCTGACTATACACGTGAATATTGTCTTGCATGTAGCGTCGATCAAAGTTGTACAAAACGTGATTCTCAACATCTGATTCTCTTACGGGACTCTGTTATCTTTTTTTAACCTGTAGCTTGACTAGAAATCTGTTCGAGTGAAATATCAGCCTACCTATTTGGACAAAAAGTCAATATTTTCCTTAGGGCATTCTGTTATCTGTCAGTTTGTACACCTATCTGTCATCAATCAACAATAATGCAACGGTATGAATGTGATGGCTTGTTTTCCAATAATTTTAATCAATATCAAATCATGGTTTTTCTTAGCGTAGTCAAAACATCGTTCCGCGCGCTGCGTCAGCACGGGTCGTATCGCCGATTCAGCCTGAACAGCCCCGCTTCCACTCGGCTCTCGCGGACGCCATCGGCGCCGACAGACGGCTCGTCGACCTCGACGTCCGTCGGTGCCGTCGGGCTGTCGGTCGGCGCGCCGCCGGCTTGTAGCCACCACTCGTCGCGCGCGTGGCGCCTCTTCACCGGCCAATATCAACGACAAATGAAACACGCTCGAGAGCTGGACAAACAGTGCCGGTTAATTTTCGCTCTCTCGTTAAACATGGAGCTTATTAAGGCTGGCCGGTGGCCGGATGGTGTTGACAAACCGACCGCGCGTCGGGCAAAGCGCGCCGCCGGTCAGCCGCCGGCCGGCGCACCGTGGGGACTTATGCCATCCTAGCACGCATTAAGTGGCAAGTTAAAGTATTTCGATTTCCACTTTTTTGTTATTCATTCCACGTAGAATTGTCCAGCGCATCCGAATCACACCTTAAGTCGTCTGTAAAATGATTGTTTATGCCTCAAAAAAACTCTCAAAGTGTAGCTTCGTCCTGACCAGCGTCGTGCTACCTGCATACAGCGAAAAAGCACACTATAATAAAACGCCCTCTCACTCGTTTCCCTGAACAGCAGGTTATAGTTGCGACTTGTTTTCATTATCTTTGACTTATAAGGAAGATGATGGTATGCACGAAAATTTCCAAAATGCATCCAAATGTATAATTTTTGACCGAAATGCTAAAAATGTTAAAATGCTTCTTGATTCAGAGAGTTGACAAGCAAACTATTGCCTTACAAAGTTTGATACGCGGTGTTACGCGTGGAAATGTATATCAAGATGTTCTCCAATAATTTCTGCATCGGGGGCAGCTCTCATTTTTTGCCGAAATTTGCCTAAACCAGTCACTATGAGACGTCAAAGCAGACGGTGCCGCGTGGTTTCTTACGCCCCGCCGGGCCGCGCCGCGGCGGGTTACCCGACCGCAGCACACCGCCTGGGGGTTTCCGGTCAGTATAGGAGTTGGGAGGAGGGAGGAAGGGGGTGATACCATGTTGACATTATTTTTCTATCGCCAAATGTTCTTTTTGAACAAAACAACAACACCCTTGCAACGCTGCGTCCATTTTATTGGCTATCGCCGCCAATGTTCACCTTATTGAACTTCAGTACAGAGCTTTGATATAGGTAAATCGAAAAATGCTGTAACTTTGTGAAGTGAGGTTGGAGGTTTTTGGGGTGCTAATCACGAATTTCAAGCTAGTTTTGATCAAGGATGATGTTTTCATGCTAGGCCGGGTCAGGTCAGGCCCGACCAGTAGGTGTCTTGCCGGCTATCCATAGAAGGTAGGCGTCGATTACCTTTGACGGCTTCGTAGCATGTTCCGTTAGGCACCAAAACTACTTAAATCTTCAAATGGGTGTTAAGTTCGAAATAAGCTCCAAGCACTTATCTAGAAAAATCGTATATCTTGAAAAAGTCAACTAAGGTCAACTAAGGTAAATGACCTTGATTTGACCTTAACGTGACCTTAAAATGCAAAGAACAAACAGCATTTCATACCTTGGAGAGTTAACAACCACAACAAGACTGAAAACGCGCCGATAATGTGCGCTGATAAGCGCCAAATCGATACCAGCCTGACATGGTCTGGTGAAACAGGTCACAGGTCAAATTTTTATTAAGGTCAAGGTCATGAAATTTTAAGTGTGTGAGCAACATTGATCGAATCGAAGGTATAGAAAGTTTCGTCGTGATCCGCCACGTTTTGCTTGAGTTAGTATGCGAAAAGTCGAGGACAGAAGTCTGTGCGACCCCCTCCCCCTTTAAGTGCAAGGACTAACAAAGTGCAAAGGTTAAGCCCGAAATGCCTTTTGGTGATAGGGCTAGACATGAACAAATATCTACTTCTAAAACGATTGTAGTTTCGTTCTACTTTTTTAACGCTTCCACGCCCACGATGCATTGCTAGCCGAAAACACTTCAGTGCTAAGTCCGTGGGGAGGGGGCGGGGGAGGGATAGGGTCAAGCAGGAGAGCCAACCATGTTGTCAGGGATCATACACCCTAAGCCTAACCATTTGAAGGTGAAATAAAATTAGTTAAGGTAGCGGAGGATGCGATATAAATAAATTCGTGCTAGGATCGATAAAAACCCCACAGTGCGCGGCGGCGCGGGCTCTGTTGGTTTAGCGCACGGCAGCACTGCGCCTGTTTGGACAAGACTTTATTGGGAGCATACGTTATTTATGAGACATGCAGTTGGTATCTGTGCTGGTGGGCGGTCGCGGCGGTGGCGGCGGCAGCGGCGGCAGCGCGGCGGCGGTGGTGCTACTCTGGACGTCCATAGGGGACTGAGGGCGGGCAGAGGCCGGCTCTGTACGGGCTTTGTTGACGATGCTGGGACTCGTGGAGAGTGTTGTAGCCAGTGACCTATTTTGTTATACTAAACGTTAACTTCAGTAATGAATCAATATCATATTTAGCAATGCAACTCCGTTATTCGTCGAGTGGAATGTCTTGACGACACTGACAACAAATGTGAACTCCTAAAAATGTAGCACCAGTGGCTGATAAAAAACTGACACCTTACTTTAAACCTGAATAAACACATAAGTCTACACCTACGTTTTCCATTATTACACACCCTGGAACCCAAACAGCCATGTAGATAAATTTCATATCCTTTAACCGCTTTGTTTTTCAGCGTTGGAGCTTCCCGATGTTGATACCTTTGGAGTGTTTTTATGGTAATAAAGTCAGCTGGTGACACTCTTCGGGCGAGAGATGTCAACACTAACTTTTCAAAGAACTGTTTATCCGTGTTGCGAAGTGTAAATTAAAAATACCATCATTTTTGTAGGTGAGACAGTGCTCCGGAATTAGTTTCGGCGGCGTTATTTTTCACGCGGTCGTTCTTTGGTGCGGCTGATAAACCATCAGCTCATCAGGCGGGCGTTTGTTTTGGTAGCACCTCATCGCTACCGAATTAATGACACTCTAATCAGGGTCACCGGACCGGAGCTGTCCCGCCGACTGGCAACGTTTGTTTTTCGCTGTCAGCCAACTGTAAAAGCAGAGAGCTCAGTGCAACACACAGTCATTTGTTAGAGATAAATTACCAAAGTACAAGGAGAGATATTCAGGTGTGAAGTGTTCATTTGTAATAAATCAGATACGTTGGATAGTCTGCGGTTGGATCATTGTGTATTCGGGGTGATGTGACTGTTGAGTGAACTGGCGATCAATTTAAGATCTTTTCTTTTGTTTCATCTTTATCGCAATTCGCAGTCGAGTCTTTTATCTTTCTTCTCATCATTTTGAGTTATGCCCATAATGAATAAGAATGGGACCCCGTATTAAAGGGTTTTCATACCCTTTTGACTGATTCACCTTCTCACTCTCTCTCTCCTCTCTCTCTCTCTCTCTCTCTCTCTCTCTCTCTCTCTCTCTCTTCTCTCTCTCTTCTCTCTCTCTCTCTCTTCTCTCTCTCTCTTCTCTCTCTCTCTCTGTCTCTCTCTCTCTCTCGCTCTCTCTCTCTCTCGCTCTCTCTCTCTCTCTCTCCTTTGCTTCTTTCCCCTGCTCGCCGGGAGGATCCTCTCGTGACATCCTGCATCTCTCCCCATACAACTTCGCTCCCCAGTTTCCACACAGTCATCCCCAGCGCCGGCCCGCCAATGGCCTGTAATGCGCTCTATGTAAACATTCTATTGAAATTGAATCTCGTTAATTCTTTCAATTGAATGCCGGCGTCGTGACAGCGGTGTTTTAAAGAGCGCCTCCTTAGTTCTATCGTTCCGGAAACGGGCTTTCAGCGAGTATTTGCATTGGGGTGTCGTTGGGACGAATGCCAGCGGGAGATACGGGTCCTATCTGGATCGTGCAGCACTGCTAACACCGGCGCATTAGTCAGTGTAGAGGCTGCCGACAGGCCAGAGCGGCGCGATACAACTAAATGGCCGCCGAGGTCACTGCTAGAAAGATAGCGTGCCACCAAAGTTCGGCCGGAATAAAGAGGGCTATTTCTCCAGACGCCGAAGTTTTACGGGTTTCACGCCATGAAGGATTCCCTGTCGGAGAGTTTGGAAACTGGTGGTCGAAGATGGGATGGGATGGGCAGGGGCTTTTACTAGTGGTTGAGATTGGGACTGGGCTGGACAGCGAGTGAGCAGGACTATTATCTTTCGTTTGAGTTTTGAGTAAACTGAACCAGCTGTTTAGTATCTTAATTATTTAAGATACATATTTGTTTTGACATAAATATTTCCCCAGATATCACATTCTTTCTCACTTTCTTGCTCCACTCCCTCACCCGGTCTTGTTTCACCCCAAGATGACCTCCAATCCACGCCTCTCCCTCGACCCTCCCCTCCCCTCCCATCAAGTGGGCAAACCCCTCCAGAAACCCCGGCCGGCCAGCCTATCGTGACGATCACACATCCATTTAACCCTTCAGGAATTAAGTTAATAGACCGATAAAACAAAGGCCCGATAATCGGAATCAATTTAACACTGTCAAATTACCTCGTTTATTTGGAAAAGTGGCAATTCAGCCGTTTCTGTTGGAACATAAAGGCTGGTTATTGGATTCTTTTGTTGAGGTGTGAGAAGCGTTATTTTACTGTCCAATTGACGCCAAGAATACAAAAGTGCAGAAGAAATTGGAGTAGCTGGCAAGTTGACATATGCAACCGAGATAGGATTGAGCCTGAGCTAAGGCGCCGGGGAACGCGGAAATTACTGTTCGAGTCCAGACAAGAGGAAGAATGAGTTTGCATAAAGGAGCAATTGATGCCAGGAATAGAGTTCGTTTTCCGGACTGTTACTTCAGCTATATGCAGATCGTTAGGTGGTAGATCAGCCGGCATATGGGTGCAGATTTACGGAAATGTCTATCGAGTGGGTATTCAGGCATTTGATTGCCTGCACGGCCAACTGATCATAAAATGGCTCCTGAGGCTATTTCTGTTTCAGCAGTTATCGCAAGTGTTTTTAAAGAATTACAAGGGACTCGGTGAATTCAGGCTTATGTAGGCTATATGTTCAAAGGCAATTTGGGATACACATGGCATTCTTTTTCATAGTCACCGTGCCTTTTTCCATCTTCATAACTGTTCCAACCCTCCCCTCGTCTTGTCTCGTCTCCTCTGAACCTGCTGACCTCTGTCTGACCCCAAGGCAGTCAGGCGTGACCTTGACAAGAGCCAGCTGACTGGTGGCACGCGGCCGGGCAGGGTAGGGGTAAGCCGACACCGCCTCGAAGGGGTCGTGTGGACACTTTGGGTGATCGCTTTTCCAGAGAGTTAACGAGCCGTCGGCACCACTAAATGTCGGACGCCGTGGTACTGTAGAGGGTTACTGCGCCGGGCCGACAGCCTCGTAAGCTGTTTTGCTGGTTTGGGTATTGTGCCAGGGGAACGTAATTATTTGTGTCCTTTCGTAGGTCTTGCCTACTTCATTTAAAAAATGTATGTAGTTCTTCAGTATTTTTAAAGCAAGCATTCATGATCCATCAGTTTGTTTTGACAAATTTTGTGTGGACGGAGGTGCTCAAATTGTCTGCTAGGTAGGGGACATTTACATATCTATGTTCTTGTGTTCATTGCAACGTTCCGGCTTGCCATGTGAATCGCATGAACTTATTCATTTTTCTTTTATCAAACTCATTAGTCTACAGCGTACATACTTTAAATGCATTACGTTTCATGTTCCAACTCTAATGAATTATTAATAATAATCTGATTGCCTATAGCCGAAATTCCTGGCATTATAAGCCTTTCTTGGGGTCAACCCTGTCCTTTTCAGAAGTCCAATGGTTTCTAGCCTAATTGGGGTGTCGATGTCATTGATCTATTGGATTTAGCTGGTAAGCGTTATTAGAAACACTGTCTTAACTTGTTCCTTTCACCTCGGACACCAGCCCGAGGTCATTTTACAAGGTGTGACATTTCACGAAATTGGAATTGGTTGATAAGATCCCGTCGGGTTATGCTACTCGCGGTCTTATCTGACTCTCAGGGAACGCTGGTATTTTAAGCTGAGCTTTCGTTAGCTACTGGAAAGTTACTGGTAGTTAGGTAAGTACTAAATTAGTGAGTCATCAAAATAGGATCACAGTATTGTCTCATCGGTTCGATCATTCGGCCTCTGTTATTTCACGACATTTGCTCACATTAAACTTTTGAGAATACACAACTTGGCTGCTTGACAAAAGAAAGCGATATCGTTACCTGTGCTGATAAACTTTCCTGCTGCTCGACATCTACCAAGCACCTTCCTATCTCTTTCGGCGACAACGATGCGCATAAGCCCTTGTTCCACTGCATGAGAGGAGAAAACGTTACACTACACAGACAAAAGACATGTAACACATCCTCCACATGATACCCTGTAGCGGCTTCTGGCGTCACGCGTCGGTCCGTCGACCACGACGGAGCCACCGTCTGAGCCGCTTCTGCTGTCGGTCTCGACGCAACCCAGAAGGTCCGCTGACGAGGCGCGAGTGTCGACGGGGCGGGGGAGGGCGCGGGCGAGGGGTGCCATGGACACATGAGAAGCAGGCACGCGGTGGTTACGAGGGGGAGGTGTCTGACACAGAGAGGGCACGGTGTGTGGATCAGTGTCTCCGTGGAGGTGATGACAACTGAACTGTGGGGGACGAGGAACGGGTGTTGGACGCTTGAGCCTGACGGCTACGCGCCCTAATCCACGAAGAAGAAGAAGAAGAGGAACGGGTGCTCGGTGGTTGTTGGACAGTGAGTGGGTTAAACAGCTGCCGCTGACGGGTGGATGAGGTGGTAATGGTGACAGACAAGACATGAGTACCACGTGGGAGATGTGTTCACCGCCTTGTGATAACATATGCATATGTACATGCCGAAAAATATCATCATCGTCGATCAAATTTTATTTGCTTCAGGTGTAAACCAATTACTTTCTACATAGACAAAACTCTGTAACTCATGGCATATCGCCGACCATACGAAATAAATGTCACCCAGATAATGATGATATGCCAAATGCCAATGCATTCAAATGTTTCAGCATTTCGTAGCCCCCGTTCTGCAGGTGCTTTGGCCACAGTCAACAGGACACTCCCGTCCCACCTCATTTCTCACTTACCATTGTCCAACCCTCTCCGTGTCGGTAATCTCTCCTCCCCGCCGATCTCTGCGATACCAGTCCTCGCGCGGCGCCTCCGCTCCAACCCATCAGATCACTCCCTACCCCAGTCACGTGACCGACCGCGCGCGCGGCCCGTGACCCCGGCAACGGACCAATCAGCGTCGGCGCCGGAGGATCACACGACGCCGGGCCGGGATGCCAGCTGTAAATATCTAATTTATCGTAATTCGGAGAGTGAGCGCGATTGCCAGCCACGACTCCTTTGAAGGCAGCAGTGCCGACAGAGATACCTACACGGGGCCGGGAGAGTGATGGAGAGGGGAGGTGTCATTAGGTGGGGACGGGCCGGTCACGATCACAAGGCCCGACTGTCTGGTGCACACGCTCTGCTTGTTTGCGTGCTGTCTTTTTAAATAATCAAGCTTGGAAAACGCAACACAACACAGATACAATCACGTAAAAATAAAGACACTACAAAATACAATACTAACAGTAAAAACTTAATAAAACCAAACGAAAACGTACCGGATGTGCTGAAGAGAAACCATATTTGTTGGTCATCGAATGTATCAACTTAAACGTTTTGCTCGTTACCGAGTGCCAGAAAACACTGCTCGTTTTGAAGGTGTTGAAAGCTGGTTCGCACAAGTGCGATCAGAGTATCTGTCGTTTGTGTATCCTGGTATGGAATCCAGTATTTATATAAACCACAATAGTCTTCTATTGACTGCACTACTTAGCCTCAGAATCCCTTAAATCCATGTCATTTACCAGCCTGAGGCATTTCCGCCTATACCAGACCACATTGACCGAACGAGCTCAGCTCTAATCACACAGCGGGTCGCGTCAAGCACCATTCCGCTCGATAGCCGTCAGAACGGCTCAGTCATTCTCGTTAGCTGACGGTGGCGGGGTGGCTGTCTGAAGACGCTCCCGATCGGGATCTCATAGCGCCGCCGACCGGCGAGCACCAATTTACGATGGCAATCTTCGGCGGCAGTGGAGCGAGCCAATAAAATCATATCCAGCATCGGGTTAAAAATGGAGCCGGCCGCCCGACGCCGTCGGAAGGTTCGATTTAACACTGATAGTGTCGCATTGGGTGGCAGTTCGGGGCTCCGGGCTACGGAATTAATGTCACTCAGTTACTGAGATGGATTTCTAGCTGCTAAATTTATCATGTGTATAAGTGTACCATGCTTTGCATGAGTGTGTTTCAATGTTTCCTTGCAACTAATGGTTTGGTGCGGTGTGAGATATTATAAAAATAAAGGCAATTATAGATAGGCATACCAAAGTCAAAAGATAAGGATAAATGTAGGTACAGTTCCGCGTAATACAAGCAAACCAACACAAAAATTTGCTAGTTTCCAGTTTGAGTTACATCATCATACTTGTGATTGTTGATGGTTACCAGCTGTTCATTGCAAGCATCAATTACTAAGCATTGCTCCAGAGGTCATGTCCACTTGTTTTGAGGGGCCTGCAAAATGTTGAATGTGACACACTTTGGTCTCATATTGGTCCATATATGTCCTTTGAAGGGTATTTCTACACCTGTTTTTAAACCTTCAATCCGCTGCCAATACCAGTCATATCGGTCTTCAACCGGAAGTCATTGGTTGCCAAACTCGTCTTCTGATACTCCACTGCCCGACCTCCACTGCCCGCCTCAGATCTCACCGAAGCTCCAATTGCAAGGGGGCTCAGGAAAACGACGGTTACGGTCATCGAAATGGATAGTTGGGCCTTTCTGCTACCGCTGATGGGTGTCACGTGATCGTTCAGCGGGTCACGTGGTCTATTGACCTGCCCTGCAGTGATGACGGGGGAAGGTGATGACGAGTAGTTGGTTTGTGTAGCTGACGAATCGTCGACGCCCTCGATAGGCGTTATCACAAGTGTATTCGCGGCCATTGGGGCGACGTAAGAAAAGAAGAAAACATCTGGCCCCAAGAGCTTTAAATTATCAGTTAGCATGCAACTTTTCCTTTATGTGTAAAGAATCTACCATTAACTATTATATAAAATTGCATTTAAAATCTTCCTTTTATGTTTTTCCATCGTTTGCACAATATATGCTTTTACTAAGCAAGAAACACTAATTATAAATAGTTCCAGCACCATCGTCAAGAACAATAAGGAAGGCTTGAAGTGAATACAATAATCTAAACGGCCTTGCAAGATGTGAAGATCACTTCTAAAATTGCCTGTAGAAATATTGAAGGCCAAAGTTCAACTTTTTCACAAGACGGATGTCTATAAACCTATTCAACGTGTGACAACTCAGCCGGTATTTCGTCGCCTACAGCCCAGCTTTCCCTAGTGACCGATAGAGGCGCTGCTATCGATGTCCACCCGTGCCGCCTAACGTGTCTTCGAACGGGTTATCTATGTGTTTATTTGTGTTCTCGGGGATCGCAGGAGGGGTCGGGAGGGGGCTGGGTTGGTTCGACATCTAGTTGAGGTGAGATTGGATCGATTTGGCACCAGGCTGATCAACGAGTTAATGACAACACTGACAGCTAGTTTTCGACATAAGACCATTTCTCCACAGTGGTGTGGGCTTCTTAGTTTCATTGGTAATCTTTATCGTACTTCGCTGCATGTAAGTTACTTAAAAGAAAAAATAATTTATAAGCACAACCATGAACATTGGACAATAAAATCAGTTCCGTTGAATAGTCCGAGTTGGATTTCACGGATGTAGATCTTATACCTAATCGCCTCCAAAATTTGCAAGCGTAAGAAAATGTTCAATTAAAGTGTCAATACTAATGGCGATGCTGGTTATGGTTGGTTTGTTATATCAAGTGATATAGGTACGACTTGATGTTTTAGACACAGACATTGCATCCGTTATGTCACACCCTGCAATTCTAAGCACCCAGTTTCAATCCAGCACACCTCCACAATCACAGACGGCATGTCCGCCGCGCCTTCACCGGCCCCAACGCCGTCGCTTTCGACGCGTCGCCGTCGTCGCCGTTGACCTCCGTCGCCGCCGGTCCGCCGCTAGCTGTGACAGCCTCGGAGGCGCCTGATGTACGGATATTGGGCCGCAGCTTTATGGTACAGCACCGCTGATAAACGCCTGGGGCCCGGCAGATGGGCGCCCCGAGTCGTGACCGAGTCGTGACCGGGTCGGACCGGTGTCTCCAGGGACGGGGGTGTCCCCTGGTGACCTGACCGGGTCAGAGGGTCGGGGAGACGAGAGGGCTTCTGCAGGAAGCTGGAAATGCACTGCTGGGCACTGCAGTGAACGAGTTGTATGCTGTGACAATACCGAGATTCACGATAAGCCATAGAGAACGGGCCGAATATCCAACGCAATATGCTACGGAAAACTGGTCAATTTTCCATAGTTTCCTACGTCACCTACGACTAATAATTAAATGTATTGAGCTGTCGCTAGCCTACCGCTATACGTCGTACACGAAAAACTGGCTTACAAATGCTTAACTTGAGATGGACCGACCATATTAGAATTCCTCCACAAAATTGGAATCATCGATGTCTACGATGAACCTGTTTTGGACATTCCCGAGCTGCAGCCCAAATATTCGCCTCGCTCGCTCCTGTCGGCTGCCTCGGCTTGTTTACCGATGGATTCCATCGAGCCATTAGTGGCTCTAGTATGCTCCAAATTTGTCTCCTATTGTTAATGGGACGTCAGAGAGATGTCCCTAGCTGGCGGCGGTATTTCCACTCAAACCCAAAAGCCTGCCATCAGAAACCATTATGGAGCCTTCCGGGGCCACGCACACACTGTATTAATATTGATAAGAGGTAGCTAATTGAAACCATCCTGTCGACGAATCGGGCGTACGAAGGGTCCCTAGTGAAGAATGCTGAACCTGTGATATCGAATCTACCGCGGTCGTTTGTAATTAAGATAATTTGTTTGCGTTTAATTAGTGGCCCGTTGTTTTCAGGTGGTGGTGGTGCGCGTGGCTGCTCATCCGTCAGCGGAGTCAGATCGGAGCAGACATCGGAGGACATTCGACACAGCTCGGCGGTATGTACACGGGTTACAAACAGCCCCCAGGGGGTAGTCTGTGATCCAGGGTCGTATCGCAATGTTCGGGTGCCCCTCTGAAGTCCTCCTCCGACCACAAAACATGAACTGCACACCAGCTTTCACGATGTCGTAGAATAAGTACAGTGCACTTTCACCGCCCGATTCCGGCTCAGAGTTTCTTAGAAACTCGGCGTCGGTGCTTGCTTCATTTGAATAAACAATCTTCGAGCTAGTGTGCCACTGCTTCAACCATTTTCCCTGCGACCTTGCCCTAAAATGAAATGGCTGTCTCCAGTGCCACAAAGGCAGTTGCGCCACAGATGTCGTCAGTAAAGGAGACATTTCTGGATGAGTTGTGCCCAGGATCGTCGCACGCCATTTGAGAACACACCACCAAATTGAATTTGACCGGCAAGAAGTCGCAATCGGCTTTTTGTGGTCGATGAGGGACTTTTTGATGCTTGCCTGCAGTCTTCGGTCTCCTACCAGTTTTTTTCCTATCCATGCTCTTAGCATGGCGACAAAGGGTAAAGTTCACCCACGAAACCGGCATTTAGACTACGTTATTGATGTCGCGGGTGCGATTAGTCTACCAATGTCAGAGGCATGTCGATAAAAAGTTGTCGCCACATTGCTGGCAGCGTTAGAATTATGTCAGACTGGTACGGAAGGCCACGTTATGGGTTCCAACGGATAAACTTGTCACAGCGATGTCCAGCGGTCCGTATGATCAGAGTGGACACACTGTAGTCCGATCACGATCAGCCGATAATGGATCATGTACTTGTTGCGCAAAGATCCGAGTGGTCAGCCGCGTTTGAGGCACCATTGAAGACGCCATTTTGGGCTAGTTTTCTAATCTTGCGAAATGCGTATAACGCGTATCAGTGCAAGGGTTTACCAATTCTGTTCGCTCAAACGAACGTTCATCAGTGATTGAAAGTGGCTCAGGTTCCGTGATTATTTCGTTTCGTGATGGTTGGAATCGTATTTTGCGATTTTTTACGATGATAATGATACTGACATTGAATGCCTGCCAGTATGACATCATTCAGCATTTGTTTTGTTTTGTCGGTAGTCCTGCTGAAGAATGCATTGGTAAATCACGATTCTTGGATTTCAGACAACGTCTAACAACCAGACACAATCAAACATAGCAATAAACGGCTTCTGTTCAATGTTGCAGCATGTGCACATTTTCCTGTCCCCTTTAATTGCACAGAGCATGCCGGCCCCAGCATTGTGGCAAAAGTAACAAGACCCATGGCAACCACAAATGATGCACAACTGCTGCTCTGACGACCGTTCTATTTATGTGCCACTGTTTGTGGTCGCCCCAAAGAGGATTCGTTCCCTAATTTATGACCTGGCGTTGTTCGGGGCGCGGTTAGGCTGTAGTAAAAATTCCGAACATTCTCTGCCACAATTAAACAGTTTCGTGTCGAAATTCAATTAATTGAGGGCCGCTTATCTCCAGGAAGCCGATACATTCCGAAGACAGCTGTACACTGTTATACAAAGTTGGACACCAGTCGAAACAGGGACATCGAAATGGAGATGATGAGGGCCTGTTTAAAAACAATCCAATATTTCGTTCGCACTTGCCGTCTCTCGCTGCTGTATTTTCTCGTTTATTGCACCCAAGCATGTGATCAATAAAGGAGAATTATCCGCCTATGCAGCTGACGCGCCCCGCTCCTGAGAGCCAATATGAGTCCTAATGCCTTTTAATCCCCAATTCAGAAAAAGAGAAAGAAAAATAGCGGCGTAACGCAGGGAAACAAACAGAAAGCACGAACGCCGACCGGGCGCTTGATGAATAGCTTTCACGTCACGCCAGATTAGCTTGGGAGCGCCGGGTCGTAAAGACCTGTTTATCGAGTCAAAGGTTATCAAGATGTTGATTTCCTTGAAAGTGGGGTAGTTTATTAGCAAGATGAATAGTTCGTATCTCACTGTGACCGGCAAGTGGTCGGAGCGGCATCGGTTTACCGAAGCTGCCCTCGTTGGACGAGTGATGACCATCGTGTTGACACAAATCACCTCGACCCCATCAATTGATTCGGGTCGGCGCTCGATCACGAAGTTCGACGGGGAGCCTCACCAGTGACGTCATATGCTGACGTCATTGGAGGTGGCCGATGATGTCTTACCTTTCGGTGGTGTTGGTGACATGAGTTGTGTGGTTGGTGGCGATTTTTCAAAGCTAGCCGGCCGGCGGTTATGAGTTGTAGTGATTATTTTATGTGAGTTCCTTCTTAAAATTGGTGTATAAATTTGAAATTATTTCGTGAATCCTGAATGATCGCAGTAACTACCAACAACACCAATTGAACTGATTCACATAGAACATAATTGCTTTTTGCTTGCGATGCCTTTTTCATCTGCATGCGCTTATTTTATCTATTTTCTTAGCGAGTTTTGTATCACATATTTATAGCTGTCTGTGTCACACTTCTGTTATCACCAGTCATGCACTTCCTCACATCAACAAAGCCAACCTCTTATGTTTACAAAAGTCATGCATCCAACAATACAAAAACCCATTTGAAAACATTTCTTGTTTGTTCGTCTCCGGTACTCGACGCCCGCGGGCAGCCGGCCGACGGTGGGCCGTCAAAATAAGCCTGTTTGTGGCCTCTGCGGCTGCCCCTTGACCCGGGGTGGCCCGTTTTGGCCGTTTTTGTGGCGCTGTACCTCCCAGACAGTGACCTGGGTGCTGACCGCCCGCAGCTGGGCCGCCACCTGTTGGGCGCTACTGAGAAGCTCGCTCGACACTGCTGTGTTTGGACCACGCTTCGGTCCGCTTTGGTGGCGGTCACTGGCGATGTGAAGTCCTACCGCGCTGCGTTTGTCTTCACTGCGCTGTTCCTGTATCTGGCGCACCGGGGGTGTATCCGCTGCGCCGCGTTTGTAACCGGTGCGCCAGTAGCGCCGGTTCTGTCGCCGCCGCGCCGGGATCGAGCAGTGTGCTGCGGCGAGTCAGCGGTATTATGCTGGGTACAGAGAGGGGTGTTTGCCTGACCTGACCGTTTTCTTTCAGTCGGCTTACTTGATTCTACCACAGAACACCATTCGACCGAACCCGTCTTCGTCCGTCGCAATGCGAGCGACACACGCACAATCGATTTTTTCATATCGGACCGGTAAAGGCGGTCTGTCAGGGAATCATAAAAAAACAGCATTGTGAGCCGATCGGACGGAATTCTGCGGGACGTCGGGCAGCGGCAGGAGAGGTAGCGAGTCCGGCATCCTCCCCCATCACTCACAATTACTCGGTCGTGCTGACCCGTCACGGCACCCATGACTTCCAACACAGAGGCATGTTATGTCCGCCGCCTATGCGTCGCTTGTTCGGCCACGCCGTTTTGTGTCCGATTAGCAGCGACACATGCCTGGATCACTGACATAACATAATCGCAATTAGATATGCTCAGCTGACTTTATTTTCCCGGTGAGTGCACCTTTTCGGGTCGGTGCGGCTGCATTGTAGCCGTGATGGCCTGGCCGACGCCACAGAGTGGAAATCTGAAACATGACGTTTCTGAGCGATTTCACAGGCGTCGGTGCCGGTGCCGTGTGGGTGAAGTGAAGTTCCTGTGCCCGGACAAGGCCTGGCGGCTGTCAGGCGATGTCAGCCATGTCGAGTCTGCGGCGCGGCTCAGGCCCTGACAGGAGGCGGCGGGACTCGTGGAGAAACACTGAACCTCTGATGGAATGCTGGGGGAGAGATGGAGACGGGACGTCAAGCTTTATTTACTGGACGCTGTGGTTTTGAAAGCAAATCCAATAACTCGAAATATTTTTTTCACGTCTGGGGAAATATCACGCATCTATTCACTACTCTGCTTACATCTGTGAACATGCATGGTTCACATTTCCTGCCAGTTGTGTGCAACTGACCTATAAAGACCGCCATATCCTTCATGCAACAATACAGAAAGCAACCCGCTTGACAAATGCTAAGTTTTTTTTAAACAATCATCTGATTTTAAATGTGTCGCAGCTGACAGATGAAGACTGCCATACCCTGAATTCAACCACAAAGGGAGCATTACTTGCTCAGCAAGCGCTAATTTTTTCTCAACGATATGGGTCATAGTTACAGTTTTCTAATTCAGCATACCATTCCTCCGCCCCCAACTGTCGTCTTTTTGTCTTCTTTTTTTTACAAGTTTCTTTTTATTCCGCAGGTCTCCTCGAACGTTTTTCATTAGTCCACGGCCGTTTTCATGTCTTAAATGTCTTCGTACGCCACTCATGTCTCCTGTCGTCTTTTATGTAATCCCCATTCTTTTCTCATGCATTCCATAAAGATCACACCGCCTTCCTATCTGGCATGGCGTGGTACCGTGGCATCGTGACATCGGTGGCATCCTCCCGGTCTCCTCTGGTTTATCATGTCTGCCACACTGCCTCCCATCTCCGATGTCTCCTCTTGTCCCTCATGTCTATCATGTCGTCTTGTTCATCGTGTCTCCTGCCTATTCCCATGTCTCGACATACATTGGATACATGTCTCACATACATGGCTCACATATGTAGGTATATCCTTCCTGCTAGTATTTTCTCCTCGTTTCTCTTCTCCGTCATGCTTCCTCTCATTTTCTGTCTCCTCCCGTCTCCTCTGACGGTGTCTCTGACTGACCCTCCGATGGCCCTCCGCTGGGTCTGTGTCCACATTCCGTCCGCGTACCGGTGCGCCGGGCCGGCGCCGTGTTGTCTTTTTACCCGCGCCCGCTCACCGGCGTCGGCAACAAAATCAAAAAAGCATTTTACGCCCGATTGGAGATGAAAGGGGTGCGGCGGCGGCGGCGGCCCCGTCGACTGATTGGTCGGGCCGGCCGGCCGGCCGGACCCGATGGACAGATGTCTCTGGACTGCGGCAGCGGCAGAGATGGGCAGATGGACGACAGCCAGAGATCGGAGAGAGGCGACGTCGGCAGTGACAGAGAGCCAAAGGGCTGCCCCGAGGACAACATACTGGACAACTGGACAGCCAAATGGACAACCAAAGATCTACCCCGAGGACAAAGTAGTGGACAAGTGCACACTGGACAGGCGATAGCCTAAAGAATGTCCCTCGTACAACCAAAGACTGTCCCGGGGACAATATAGCAGATTGTCAGACGGACACTGACCAGCCAAGGACTGCCAGACGGACAGCAAGAGGACAATCAAACCTTGTTGGACATTGGACAGTCTGAGCCAGAGCTCATTGGACACTCAGTCCAACGAGCAATAGACAGCCCGACAGACAATCCAGCCCAGGGACCACCCAAAAGGCCGCGGGCTGGGTGGGTGGATGGTTGAAGGGGTGGCTGGATTGATGAAGCTAGGAAAAAAAAAAACAGTTTGGTTTCTGTTTGGCTGGAAAGCACGTTTTATTTCCTACCGGCTACTCTGCTACTTCCGCACCAAAGATCTACCAAAGATCCCGCACTAACATAAACATAAAAACGTTAAATTCTGCCTTCAAAATGTAACAAGCTATGCGTATGCAAGAGCATAACTTAACCCGCGCACCGACGGGGGTCTGCGCCAACTTAGTACCGACGGGGGGGGGGCGGATGACCGCCCCCCCTGAGATCTCGAGAACGAAGCAAGATAGCGACAAGCGGTAAACGGCATCGGATACGCACGGTCAAGATCTACAATTTTTACTAAGGTCATTTTCAGGTCAGGTCAAAGATGACGTCACAGGGGTCGAAAAAGTCAAAATGGCGGCGCTGAATATGGAGAGAGTTTTTCTCGAATAACTTTCGAATTAGTCAAGATAGGAACAAACTAAGGGCATCATCGTGATCCTCTCGTCAATCCGCATCGAATGATATATATGTTGACCTCGAAAGGTCAAGGTCAAAGGTTGACCTCAGGTCACGTGACCTCGAGGTCATCATGTATATCATTCGATGCGTCTTGACGAGCTGAACACAATGAGACCATCCACGCGTCTGTATCTTGTTCCTGTACGGAGTTATTGGCCAAAAACCTTTGGTGACCTTTGATGACGTCACATGACCTCACAGCTGCCCAACAGCAAAACAGACCTCAAGGTAGTGAAGGTTGATCGTATATGAAGTCATGTATGGTATATGGGGCCATTCCGACCCGTTTTAGTGGTAAAAACAGGGAGTTGATTTTTCCCCCATTGACTTATAATGGGGAGGTCGCGAAATTGACCTGACCTTAGGTCACCGATATCAAAATTCCGAGATATACAAATTGTAGTTACTAATGACCTAATAACATCCTGCGACTTTCAAAGGCCTCCGACATCTACTGTAGCTCTGGCACGGTGACAAAGTTGCAAAAAAGTGACTTGAGGTTGGGTCATTCAAAGTGACCTGGTGACCTGACCTTGAAAGGTAGGAGGTTCAAACTTGCACACCATGTGTAAAATTGATAAGGGAATAGTCATACCAAATTTCGCGGCGCTACGCGCCGCGGTTTTCCCGCTATTTGCGAAAAACCTCAGGGGGGGGGGGCGGATATCCGCCCCCCCGTCGGTGCGCGGGTTAAGCCAAGCTCATGCAATGGATTAGGAAATCGTATACGAGATCTGAAAAGGTAGCATTGAACTCGTTGGCTGTAATTATCATCAAGTTCACCAGCCTGGATTCTGCGCTTGTCCAACTTGTCATTCAGTGGCATTCCAGAGCGATATTTCAGTAAGCCGATACGGCTAACTAAGCACAGTACCGCCATCCTGTCGTTCCACCCTTCTCACCACCGACCCCAAATACCGCGGTCATCAGGCCGGGGGCAGGGGCAGGGGTGGCGGCGGCGGGAGGGTCGTACCAGTCGGATAGGGTTACATTGCTGACAGCCTAGAGACGAGCAGGCACGCGCCGCTGATGGACAACTGGGAGTCGTCTCCTGGTTCACCCCGAATAACCACAGAACGCGCTGTTACCCTGGGGCTGTGTGGTGTCACAGACGGCAATTACTTCGACTAGAGGACAAGGACCATTGACCCCGCCAGACCATAGTTATCATATTCGTCCGCTGTATCACCGTTCACCATGCGGCTTGCACGTCGGTTGTATCATCACATTCACTATATTACTAAAATATACCCGCTAAGTCAACATTCTTGCTCATTTTGAATCATAATCCGCGCACAAAAACGCTGGATCACCATACATACCAGCCCGCGACGCGCTCCCCGCCGGAGCCAACGACTTTGAACCCGGGAATCCGGCGCCGTTCGCGCCAGTCAGCTGTTTGCCCTCGTCTACTAATATCGCGATCCCCCACAAAGCGTCCTTTTCAATAAATCCCCGGCGATAAGAGAGTTCGCGCCATAAATCGGGAGATCACCGGGCGCGCGCCGGCTACGGCCGCGCCGACGCCCCGGTAATAAAGTTGGACACTCGCCCGGCACCCCAAAGCCACGTAACGGGCCGCGGACGCGCAGGGGACGCCCGACGGCCCCGACGGCCGCACTGTCTCGCGCCTTTTCCGGCGCTCTGTGGCCATTGTGGCGCGCTCGCGCCACGCGGGTGGCCGCCGGCCGAAAGTCGTTTGTCACCGCCACCGCCGTGCCATACATAGCCTAATCCGTTCTCGCTCCGACATTGTCTCATTGGACCCTCCTCGGTTTGGGCCGTAAATTCGTATTACCCACCGGCCATCGGTCTTAGTATCGGCCGCGACGGCGGACAGAGAGGACGAGGTCATCGCGCATCGCCTCCGGCTATTGTTTCGGGATTTGGCGCGGCGGCTGCGCGGTGGCGCCGCTCCCGGGAGCAGTGCTCGCTCCCAGCGCGGCCGGCGGCTCAATGCGCCAGATTTGCATGTGAATGAACGAGATCTCGTCAGAATTGATTAGACGTGTGTAAACAAAATGAGCGAGTGTGTGTGATTCGGGGACCACCGGCGGCCTGGCGGCGCTCGCAGCGCGCCGCTCAAAGCGCGCCAGATAAATGGGGCCGACACCCGCCGTGCCCGCCTCATATTTCCCGCCGATCGGATGAAAACAGCCAGCCAGATGAGCGCGCTCTATTGGATGATCTGTTGATACAAGCGACAGATATGATGGCGAGCCTTTGTGGCACAGACGCCCCGCGGGAAGCGCAGAGATCGCCGCAGTGAATGCGCCACGACTGTCGCGCCGTCAGCTGGCGACGCGCCAGACCTGCCGCAATGTGCCAAATTGGACGACGGTAAATGATACCTTAATCAAACCTCCGGTTTACCACCATCCATATTGACACTTTCTCTCAAACAGCTAATTTATTTGACACAAACCTCCGTCGTCTCGTCTGAGCTGCGGTCACCCATCATCACCCTCAGCGGGCCGCCGTGCAGACCGCACCCCACCCAAACAGAGCTGCGTGCGCGGGGTGTGCCGTCCAGCCGACCCGGGCCGCTGACAGCTCTCGCCACAGCAGCTGTGCTCCGTCCCAACTGGGCAGCTCGTGCGCGCGCCGCCGTCGGCCGGCTCTCGGGCACTTTTTGCCGAGCCGCTCGGGGCCTCACGCCGTCGTATTTCAGCGACGATTGAGAAATATTGAAGATTAAGTCGGTATAACGGGCAGCCAAGCATCCCAGGAATTTATATTTAGAGGAATGGTGAGCGCGGCGGGAGGGGCGGCCGGACGGCGGCGGCGGCGGGGGCGGGGGCGGCCCTGTTGATGGTCTGGGCGGCGCAGGAAACGAGCGGCGGTCACGAGCGTCGACACCCGCGGGATTTCAATGGAGCTCAGCCGGGAGCCGCTGGCGCTGGCGGTGATCGGCGGCGGGCCCATTGTTGATTGATATTTGACTGCCGGAATGTGTTAAATAATAATGCGGCTGGAAATAGCGCTACAGGGAGATAGATGTGCTCCGAGAGGTAAACTAATGGTTGGAGTGGATTACGGTAGTCGAAGGAGGGATGTGAAAATGTGAACGGATTTCTTCTGACAGCGACTGTGAATAAACACACATTTTCAATGGTAAGATGAAGCCGGCCGATATCTTTGAGTGCCTACTTATTTGCTGACGTTGAACGCACTTCAATGTAGGTTATAACAATGCCACTGGACTGCTGCGGCTAGTAGCGCACTCATTTTGATCCCCTAATGCCTGCTTGGCTGCTACTTGAAGGTCAGGAATAGTGGATTGCTGGGTCTGCGATATTTTCGTCCCTAGATGGCGTTAGTATGAAACGCCTGAATGTAGGCTGTACCGCAATACCTTAGCGGCAACGGGGGAAGGAAAAGACACATGCTGGGCCTTTATAACCACAATGCTACTGCCGAAAATATGCTTTGGCAATCCGTACAGTATCGATTGTCGTAATTGTTGCACTGTCGCAGCATTACCGTTCCAAAAATACTATTTATACTGTGGTATATCGGTATATAAGGTCGAGATTCACTCATACAGCCGCTCAAAGCTCAATCGATAGCGAATATGCACATAACAAACAACAAGATGCACTAAATAAAGCACAACATGTTCCCCCAAATAACGAATTCTTACACCATGTAGTCCTACAAACTAAAGTCGTCCATGTCTATACGCAACGTGGCGACAGATTTACGGTTTCATCTGACGATCTATTTGATACCACAGCCACTCTTTAAGATCATTGCCTGTCAGCTCTTAAGTGGGTGCAAGGCTGAATCGATGCTGCCAACTGTCAGCGAAAATACTGGCCTGTCGCCTGTGGTTGAGCGTGTCATGCCACCCAAGAGTGTGCCCTTTCGGGTGTCTATCATGTCAATGTTGGATAAATTGACGATGAGCTGGCGAATGTCACAACAGTTTCACGTGGGTGGCGTGCTCAAACGGGGAATGCAGTTGCGTATGTTGCGAAACATGCTAGGTTTTATCGAACATTTTAGCTCCAGTTTTAACTTCGTTTATAGAAATGGTATGTGATGGATGCTGGATGGAGGAAAAAGAAAGTAAAACAATGCGTTAAAACTGCTTTCTACAGAACATACTTCTTGTTTGTTTGTTGGGGGTTAGGAGCGCGCCGACTGCGAGGTCATTTTGCGCCCAACAGAGCATACTTCATCGCTATTTTGAGGATACTTGAGGATGAAGGGAAGGGATAATACCTAGGGGAGAGTGGGGCAAAGCGGCCACCCTAACGCTTCTCACGATGCCAACGCTTGATTTTTAAGCTTGGAAAGATTCTTTCTATACCAATGTGATCCCTTGTTGAACCACTTGCTGTACAGGGTGGGGCAGCATAATCGGGAATGCTTTTTGGGCTCTAATCATGAGTAGGCATGACATTATTTTGATAAATTATAGCATGGCAATGAAACGCCCAAAAGTTGTGCATCATCTAACATGACTACATCCATGAGCATGCAACCTCCTGGAAAAGAGCAGCAAAATAGTTCGACGGTGCTCCAAGTGCTTTGCGCGCGCCCATAGACACTAATGTTAAACGAGTAAAACAAGAACATTTTGTTGAAACCCCTGCAATTCCACGTAAAGGTTGCTGGACAGGTCAACGTGTTATCACGGACAATAAGGATTGTGTGGGAATACTTAGGACAAAAGGTTAACGTAATCGTCGTAAAATAACTCTTAGCAGAGGACATACAGATGACTCACTTGAATATAAGGAAGACGCTATTGAGCATATTAAAAAGAAACAATGCTCAAAACTTCAGCGACCAAAAATCTCACCACCGACTGGAATACGACAAAAAAGAATGGCAAGCCATATAGGGGATTGTATCGAGAATATTCCAGCGGTCATGCAAAGTAAACATCCTGTTGGGGTGATGGACCTATGGGTGGTCTTCAAGGGAGGTGCACGTGGTGCACCCTACTTCATCGAGCCCAGATAAAATGAGCACCTCTGGTAAATACATCCGCACTGTGGCAGACTCATATGTGGAGCCGTCGGAACAGAGGATCACTGACGGTCCAGATCACGTCTTACGAGGACTCTGTCTGTGCTGGTACTGCAGTGAGGACGACATGTTATTGTGTAGGGCACCTCCACCTGAGATGAACCAAAAACTTCTGGTCCTTCAACTCCGCCGATTTAAATCCGACCAAATTCTTAACATGGAGCGTTTTTTGGTAGAAGGTTAATGAACAACTTATCATCAGTAAAGACGGTCTTCAGTGCAAGGTACGATGCTGATGGGCGATCATGGACAAGCAGGAGGTTGCACGTGCATGCGCGTGCTTTTGGACCCGCCTTGAGAAGGTCATCGACGCCGAGGGCGGTCACATAGGATGAGAGATAGGTAAAAGGTGACCAATTGATGGGATGTTGCTAAAATAGTGCTTGGAGCTGTATTTTTAAATTCATGACCAAATAATCCCGTTTGATATTTATTCCCGATTATGCTGCCCCACCCTGTATGTAAGGCATAGGTATAAGTTCTATGAGAAAAACACTTTTAAATGGCCTCCTTACAATGAAATACCGAAAGATGAAATAATGAAATAATTATTGATGATTTCGACCACAGGTCATTATCAAAATAAGCCAGACAGAACTTTTGTCAGACACAACGGGAAGCTCACAATATCGGCAGAAAAATTCACATTTTCAAACATTTCACGTGAACACGTGAAATGTTTGAAAATGTGAATTTTTCTGCCGATATTGTGAGCTTCCCGTTGTGTCTGACAAAAGTTCTGTCTGGCTTATTTTGATAATGACCTGTGGTCGAAATCATCAATAATTATTTCATTATTTCATCTTTCGGTATTTCATTGTAAGGAGGCCATTTAAAAGTGTTTTTCTCATAGAACCAATGTGATCCCTATTAAGTTGCCTTTCATTTCAACTGCGTTTTATTTCCAAAGGCGTTCACATATAAAAGATATCGACAAAACTTTAAACCTATGCATATTGGCCACTTTGCCCCATACCCTGGGGCAAAGCGGCCACCGGCATCTTCTCAAGTCCCGATATGAGAAACAACATAGTTGCCTCATGTACGACTAGGGTATTTGATGGTGACAAGGTTTAAGCGAGGATGGATGTTTACGTTATTATCTTCCACCTGTAGGTAAACAAAGAAAGGATTTTCATGAAAAAACATTTAATTGCATTATTTGGTAACTCATGCAACTGAAAAGTGGCCAAGATGAATGCATGACGACACATTTGAATATAAATAATGTTTTTTATCCAGATGGAAACAACTTATGGCCAATTTGGCCACTTTGCCCCGGCCACTTTGCCCCGCGCATACCGTCCGAGACAAAAATATTCCAGCTTAGCTTTTAGTGGGGTAAAAAACATTAAAATTGGTAGAATGCATGTACGATAATAATGCAATACATGGACAAGAACGCTTATGAAAAATTCCAAACGGTTATGGAATAACATAACATTTGAAAATTGTAAACATAGTTGGTAACATGGCAAGAAATGCTTTTCCGTGTTTCACAGAACAATGGTGATGGGCCTGAAACCCCGGTCTAGCTCATTTGAACGACCGTGAAGAGAAGTATAATTGGAAACCATAAATTGGAACTGACGCCAGCTACGAAGGGCTAAAACGATGGGTGGCCGCTTTGCCCCGGGTGGCCGCTTTGCCCCACTCTCCCCTACATTAGTCACCAAATCTCCTCCACGCCAACACATTCTCGCTTCCATTGCGAATCGAGATTCTACGATCATGAAATTTTAGGCAAACACTGCCGACAATGGTGCAATCAAACGTATCTCTATGTGAAGAAAAGGAATAATTGGAATAACACAACTACTCTACGGCCCAGCCTTTTATGATTCTTTACTGTGTCGATTTCAAGTAGATCGTCATTTCTCTTTACACACACTGGGTCAGAAAACTGAACCAAATACCGTGACAATGCAGGTGACATGCAGGTGACAATCGTCCCGGAGCTAAGAGCTGCGACAGTGAGTGGTGACCGGTCCACAGCTCTTCGTTCCCAGTTTATCACAGTAACGCTGCAGACGTGCCCACCGAATTTAATCCCGGTTTAGTGAACAGAGACGAACTTCCTTTGTGGCACCACAGCGCGCGCTCTAGAGAAATGCTCCAGTATCCATTCTGTTCCCGGCTGGTCTCTGAAAATATGGACCACGCCAGCGCTCGAGTGTTTGGAGAGAAAATCCCCTTTGTAGCGGCGATCGCGAGAATGATTGACGATTTTTCATATGCTTATCCGCCAAATCCCGTGCTGAATGGGCCGCGGGTGGTAATAGAGACGAGAATGCGGCCGCGATGCACGGCGTGATCGACCATGTCGACACGGCACACGAGCGATGACCAGCGGCGGCGGCGAATGGCGGCGCGGCGCCGGTCAATGCGGCGCAGAGTGCGTCGCGATATGTCACCACGCCCGGTGGCGCGCCACATTCGCCGCATGTCTGGGCGCGCGCCGATCGGTCATCGCCAGTGGCTGAGCCGCGCGAACCGGCCGTCCAGCACGGCGCCGCGCGTGACAAGACGAATGTGGCGCACGGGCGGAGCCGCGGCGCCGATTGTGACGCGTCAACAGCGCCACAGCCGCCGCCCACGACGTTCGTGAGGAGCGTGGGAGTCAGTGGCTGGTGCAGTGGGTTCTGCTATGGGGTGGTTCGCCGATCCAATCCAGCGAGGGTATGAGGGCTAGACGGTGTAATTCTGTGGTAGGACTGCTGCCTGCAGCATCTAGGAGGTGGTAAAGTGCATGGCGTTGAATGTTCGGCCACTTCGCGCCGTATGCTAGCTATACCTATGCTATATGCAATGTCAGTGAAATATGCAGGGACGTAACCAAGGGGGGGGGGGGTCATTGGGGCCATGCCCCCTGAAGGCGAAAAATAGAATGAAATAAAATGTAAATATAAATGAATAAAAACAGCTACACCTCACCCCCAAAAATAGTGGGCCAAATCAGAGGAGTTTTCCTTTTTGACGTGGTACGACACTAGGCCGCGACCTGTGGCCCCTCCCTGAGCAAAATCCTGGCTATGTGCTTGGAAATATGGATATGCAACATGAACACGAAGACCTGCACAGATGCATAAATCATGCGACCTCAAGATTGGTGTCAAGTAGATTGAAAAATGAAATTTAAACCCATTGGCTTAATGCTTAGCCTTAGACTGTGGTGTCTCGACGTTCGTTACGCTCCCTGTTTTTTTTTTTTTTTTGTAGAGAGAGAGAGGCTTTAAACATTTGAGATTGGTATAAATATAGGTATAGTTCGATGGCGTATAATGAAGTCTAAGGCGTGAGACCTCCACCAACTGACTGAGTCCGCTAATCTTTTGTTAAAGAAAGTCGCACGATCGATCTGAATAGATGCACGAACTATTCATCCTGCTGGCGACGCTTTGTGTTGTTTTACGACTTCAAGACTCCTCTGTGGGTTTTGAATCTCAGGGCGCTTCTTTTCGAGCCCTTACAGGGGCTTAGACCAGGGCCTGGTCTGAGTGAGCCATCACTGGACTGAACTCCATTCATGCGGGAGGCGAGAAGCGGAACAGTCTCGCTGTGGCTGCCAGGATGACGGAGGATGTCACATCGTTCACCTGCCCACCACGGCGCCTCCACCGCCACCCGCTGTCTCTTCCACTATCTCTGCCTCTGCCTCTGCCGTCCGCCCCGGCCAGACTCGCCTTCTGGGTGGCTAATTGTGAACGTAGACCTTTTTACAGCCCGGCAGCGCTCTTTCACCAGCTCGCCGTCCATTGAGGTGCGACTATCCGGCGAGACGCATTCAACATCGCCATAGAGCTGGTGTCATTTGTCAATACGGCACCGGCACACGGTGTGACGGTATGTTGAACCTCAGCGCGACACGGTCGGCGCTACACAGCGGGCGGCCCCGGCGCTAGTTATTCAGTCGGCTCACAGATGTCACCAGTGTATTCATCGGGCGGCGGTGAACGGCAGCGCGCGGCCCGGGAGGTGCCGCCCCCCGCGGCGTAATCCTCCCCTCTGCCGCCAGGTGGGGCGGCTGATAAACACAGCACGGATTATTGATATGACAGAATAATGCAAATAGCCGGCGAGAGTAGCGCCGGCGCGGCATGGGGAGGCGCCGGGTCTGTGTGGTGTTTACAGTTGGGTTACAAAGGTACGCCGCGTCGGGCCCGGTGACTCCGAGGTGCCTTTGAGGCGGCCAAGAGTGATGGCTCGGGTCGAGCCCGATTAAGGTGATATCTTAGGAGCCAGGTGTGGGCTATATTCGACGGTGCACAGACTGCGTCGGGGTTATTGTCGGTAAATTTAAAACGGCCTTTGTCTCCTCTGCTGGCGGGATGGGTGGGAGCAAATGACAAAGCCCTTTCAGCTAAATGATGATCCAGTTTCACATACCCGGCACAAATATGGCCAGCCTTTTTAGTGATGTGATGAGTCGAACAGATGGTTATGTGATCAATGGTGCTTTTGACAGCTCGTGCTAATCAGCATGCCTTTATTAGTCAGACCTATCACTCATCTGGGTCGCATGGCCGGTAATCTGCGTCTGAGGGGGTTCCAGAAAGCACTTCAGGGGTGCGCCGGCGCGTGCTGAGATCTGGGCGGTAGACAGTGAGCCGGCGCACCCTCTGCAGCGGTAATTGGCCTCTGCCGTGCCGCCGACAGCACCCCTGAGCGACAGCCAGCCCTCCCCGAGGCATCGATAGTCTGCAAACACCGATCTCCATTACTGCTCTTTTTAGCGCCGTCCCGAGGGCCCACCGACAGACGCACCAACAATGCGGAGCTGTCGGGGCGGCGCCGGGCGCCCCAGTCTGGGTGACGCGTCCCCACCACAGGCGCTGCTGTCTGTCCCAGAGTCGCTCCGGCAGACCCCCGCCGCCCCCCGCCCCGGCAGTTGACGCCTCTAGAGATAACAAGCAATGTCGAGACGTCAGACCGACACGCACCCTAACCAGACCCAACAGAAAATCGATGTGCCGCCGCCACGTCGCTGCCAGGAGTTGCGTCGGCAAATTAACATATGTCAACCGGCTGCCAATATCAGGCGCTCAAATTAAATTAGCAAGTCAGATTGCACTGTTTTCACTCGAAATGATAAACAAGACAAGACAGCGGGATAAGACACGTTTTGTACGGTGTGGCATTTTTCACTCGTGCGGCACGCCCAGGTTCTCACGGTTGGTATGTGGGATGTGAGTCCCTGTTGCCCCACCCAGTGAATGAATGCAGAACTGAATGAATGTTTGGCCAGGTGACTATAGCATTGAGCATATGATCGCTCATCGGAATATCATATGGAGCTGGCAGCTTGCCGTGTCGACACTGTTTCACTTGACGATAAGTCTGAAGCTGGTGGCCAGAATTATGTGGTAAATAATCAGATTTATGTAAAATATCAGCGATGAGAAGCCTGTTTTCCTTCTGCAGGGATCATGTGCCCTTCAAAAAATCACTTAACATTTTATTTTTAGTAGGCTTCCAAGGAAGGTGCAGCAGTATTTCTTCCGTTCCTCTCTCTCTCTCTCTCTCTCTCTCTCTCTCTCTCTCTCTCTCTCTCTCTCTCTCTCTCTCTCTCTCTCTCTCTCTCTCTCTCTCTCTCTCTCTCTCTCTCTCTCTCTCTCTCTCTCTCTCTCTCTCTCTCTCTCTCTCTCCGCCTCTCCTTACGTGCCACGAACCTCTCGGCTCTCACAGTGTTCTCACTCGATGCTCACAGCCTCGTGAATAGCCCCGGCACCCCGAGTAACGCTGAGCTCCGTCGGTCCCAATGTCGACAGCAGACTGAAAATGTGCTCAGATCTGGTCCGATCCTCATGAGGTTGGTATTCATAGACCCGTCAAAATGGTCTGTCCAGAAATCACCCATATGGATGGATGAATCGAGCCAAATGGAGGTTTCCACATTCAGAGAGTGTGTAGATTCGATTCGAAACGGACTAACAGGAGTTTCTGGGAATGGTTTCTGAAAATGCAGAAGTGTGTCAGAGTTTGCTAGAATGCTTTGATACTGAGTCTGCTTTTCAGGTAATCAGCGTTGTGAGGGAACCGCAACCTGCAAAGCCGGCTACTTCACGAATCGCAATTTAGTGCTGAGACTTCTGTTGCTTTGTACGAACATTAGGTTCTCGATGTGTTGATGTTACCTTTAACCCTATTCCTGGCGGGGGGGGGGGGCCTCAGGAGCCCCCCCCCCCTGAGGTTTTTTGGTTATTACTCCCAAATGCGTTGAGCTAGGAAGCTCAAATTTTCTGACTTTTCCTAAAAGGCTTCTACGCAACATGTCTGAACATTTTGAGTTGATCTGACCTCAGGTCAGGTCACCAGAGGCGGTTTGGTGACCCTACCTCAGAAAAGTTTGCAATCACGCCAGAGCTAGAGTTTTTGACCGATCAATTTCTTCTCTTCAGGCGTTAGTTAGGGTACCAGTATGTGCAATTTTTATATCTCGGAATTTTGATATCGGTGACCTAAGGTCAGGTCAGTTTCGCAGAGGTCGAAAAACTGCCCATCCCTCCAACCGGTGTTGGAGCAAATAATTGACCGAATATCAATGCAAACGGAAAATGATCGATCACCAATGATAAAACACAGAATATTTAACCTGCATGGCCATTCCTTGCATCCATGTGCAATTTCAAGCTTCAGCCAATGATCCACTGTGAGTACCTTCTAACCGACCCACGGCCTGGCTGACTTGCTCCCAGTTGCTTCCATCTTCCTGAAGCAAGTCGGTGTCAAAAAGGCTGCTTTTCCTGTTATCGCGAACGGAATTTCGCTCTTACAGCAGTTGTAGAAGGTGGCAGTTTTTTAGAGCGTGCAGTCCGTGGAATAGATGTCGCTGCGGTCAGGCCGCGATATCCAGCGACATCTACGCGCCGAACAGTAAGAACTTAGAAGCACGGGCACGGCATAAACTCTTGCACCGTGCACGCCTTTGTTTCAGCGCATTGAAGCTGTCTGACGCTAACTGTATTGGTGCTCAGTGTCCATGGAAACGCGAGAGGGATTCAAGTTCTTGACCCGTGCTTTAGGCTGTGCAACAAATCATTTTTCTTGTGGAGCAAATTTTAGGTCGGTTGGAGAAAGTCTAACTGTTTTTTCGACCTCTGCAGTTTCGCGACCTCCCCATTATAAGTCAATGGGGGAAAAATCAACTCCCTGTTTTTACCACTAAAACGGGTCGGAATGGCCCCATATACCATACATGACTTCATATACGATCAACCTTCACTACCTTGAGGTCTGTTTTGCTGTTGGGCAGCTGTGAGGTCATGTGACGTCATCAAAGGTCACCAAAGGTTTTTGGCCAATAACTCCGTACAGGAACAAGATACAGAGGCGTGGATGGTCTCATTGTGTTCAGCTCGTCAAGACGCATCGAATGATATACATGATGACCTCGAGGTCACGTGACCTGAGGTCAACCTTTGACCTTGACCTTTCGAGGTCAACATATATATCATTCGATGCTGATTGACGAGAGGATCACGATGATGCCCTTAGTTTGTTCCTATCTTGACTAATTCGAAAGTTATTCGAGAAAAACTCTCCATATCTAGCGCCGCCATTTTGACTTTTTCGACCCCTGTGACGTCATCCTTGACCTGACCTGAAAATGACCTTAGTAAAAATTGTAGATCTTGACCGTGCGTATCCGATGCCGTTTACCGTTTGTCGCTGCGATGTGTAGTTTTTGAAATCTGAAGGGGGGGCCGAATCGGCCCCCCCGCCAGTTTCTTGTCCCGGCGGAGCCCGCCAGGAATAGGGTTAAAATATAACAGTTCCAAACGTTCTGATGTTGCTAAAATAGCCAGTTTTTTGTACCTACCCTTTGTTTCCCTCGTCGCGACTGCCGCGTTGTGATGTTCGACTCGGCCACAACCGACTAATGAACGACGCACAATGACCCTTCAACAATAAATCACCGGTAAAAAACCGACAACGACCCGGTGCGGCGCTGTGGCCGACGCACCGACGCTCGTCCATAGACAAAGCTATCTGCGCCATCGGCCGGCGGGGTCTAACTACCATCGACTCACGGTACCCAACTATTGGGCGGTGCCGTGAGTTGCGTGGGCTCATGGTGCGTGAGTCATTATGGGTTCGTCAGTAATGGACATTGTGGGTTCTTGACATTTAGTGGGTCAGAAAGGATGCATGATGCAGTAGCCCGCTGTTGCCAATTCGACGTCAAATACCATTGTCTATCTTTACTATCCATGCTCATCACCGACCTCCATCGTCCATGTTCAACACCATTCACTTATCCTCACTGTCCATACATGCATTCCACTGTTCCCCTTGTCCACCCATGTCCACCCATGTTTACCTCAATTCACGGCCGGCACCTCCATCCACAGATCGTCACACGGTCCGACAGTCCACCGAGCTCACGAACATCCGGCCGGCTGGAAATAAATCGATGCCGGTTTACAATAAACTTCCTTTCTTTATGGCCACTATCAGGAGGGCATCTCTGGCGCCGCGCCCCAGCGCTCTGATGCATGGTCGTATCTCTATAACGTGACGCTAATGAACGAGCAGCTCGACTGCGTGTGAGGATGGGGCGGAGCGGGCGCGGTGGGTGCTGCGGGGTCATGAGCGAGAGGGAGAGAGGGGAGGGAGCAAGAGAAGGGAGAGAGAGAGACAGAGACAGAGACAGAGACAGAGGCAGGCAGTCAGGCAGGCAGACAGGCAGACAGGCAGACAGGCAGACAGGCAGGCAGACAGGCAGACAGACAGGCAGACAGGCAGACAGGCAGACAGGCAGAGAGATAGGTTGAGAGAGACAAGAATATATGAAAAACGGTTGAAGGAAGAGAAAGGTAGACTGGAAGACAAAGACACAAGGTAACGACAAGAAAAACTAGAACACTATTGGTCTTTCACATCGCATGTGAAAAATAGGATGATGATTGATGAGTAATGAGCATATGAGAAGCAAAAGGAGTGAGTTGCAACTTGCAAGATGCTGATCACGATGCAACATGCCTTATGCTACCAACAGCACAAAACAAATACCAGTATGTGTACAAATGCGACTACGTGCTCCACCGTAGCGTATTGATCCTCGGGCCTCGGTAGTAAGCTCGGTGGTCAGAGAATTGCACTCTCAAAGGACCAAAACTAGAAACGCCAGCCTCCACAAAGTCCACCGGTCCCAACACTTACCTTTATTGTTTGAGTGCCCCCGGCAAAGTTACTACGTTTGCTGCCCACTACACATTTAGATGGTCTCAGTTGACATTCTCTGGCACTTGCGCGACCTGAAATGTCCTGTGGCTGGTGAATTTTCTCTGCACTTCCTTCCGCCACTTTTCTCGACAAACTATCAGTGCCCTGACGGCTAGGCACACTTAGATACTCGTTGTCAATCGCTTAGCAAAATTGGATGACAGGTCCGCGGTCACTATCAATATTCCGTTTCCATGTTGAATTATTTCAAATAACAATGAGAATAAAACAATATATAGGTATAGTCGTTCGCTTCATTCTATCAAAAATTGTCTCATCAAATAACATATTCCAAGATAGACTTTGTTACAATAAATTCCAGTGGCTCATTTCCTCAGACCTATTTGTGTGCGAATTCCTAGAAGCTCGACTAAAAACAGTGATGCTCATCGTGCGCGACTATCAGCCGGTAGTGATCGGAAAATCACCCCATGCCGTGCTGCCCTCTATCGCTGACCTCTGCTGACCCGCAGCGCCTGGGGGCAGGCTCTGCGGCCCGCTGGACCGGAGCAGACACCGCCCAGCCCCGGCGGCGGCCCGGCTCCCACGCAAATTGAATATTAGCCCGTCTGTGACAGTGTCCAGGCTCGGTCGTCCACAATTTGTCCGGTTGTTTGGCAAATTGTACGGCCGAGGGCTGCGGACCGGTAATCAGAACAGACACCGCCGGACGCCGCCCGGACAGACGCCGCTCGGCTTGGACTCTTGTCCGCTGGGGTCCCCGGCGCCGCGTGGCGCTTCTTACCCACTTTTTTCGTTAATGTTGTTCTTATGAAATATGAATGTTGCTCAGATGTGTTTTAAGTGAAAATATCGCACCTTATTGGTCGTTAATTTCTTGAGTCATTGTCATCAGAGTTTAATTTTTCACCTCTCTTCTTTTCTTTCAGATGCTCAGTTCCGACAGTTTCTAACAAGTTTTGATATAAATACGATGCATGTAAATGCAAATAAAATTATGTACATACCATGCATGCAAAAAATGATATAGGCATGCAAACAATAAGCGTAGGAAGAACGATGTACTGAAATAACACAGGCTTACTTGCTATCTTCCTAGATGGCGCTCTGACGTATACAAAGGACCGCCGCACATAGCACAGATAAGTTTCTGACTGAAGCATCCCTTGATATCTAGCCTAACTGTAGAATTACTCACGAGCAAGAGTCGGCTCCCACGTATGCTGACACGCCAACCAGCCATTAAACAGAGATCAGCGTTTCATCTACTGAAACACATAGAAAACAAAAGCGACTGACAATGTGTAATCGAATAACATGGTTCATAAATGATGTGTATGGAAGCTGAAGTTTCTCAGAGTAAAATTATCTATTTATTCCTTTAAGGAAATTCAATTATTGATTGAAAGGATATACTTCTCTTCACAGTGGTAGCAATATGCTGGGACCAACGGTTCATGACATTTATCTAAGGTCCATTTTGTGATTCCCTTCTGTCCAAATTCAGCCAGGTGCCCCTTCAAATGATCACCGCATGAACCCAGGTCACCCATCCCTCCCCCTTCAATCCCCACCGGGTCTCGCAATGCCACAGTATGTTTATGGGTCACATGCGGCGCGGCGCTGATTAGCGGCCAAAGTGGCGCGGCTAGTGCGCCGGAAAGGCCCCGGGTGCGCCGGGGTCAGCGGTGTGACCTCATCTCGTTTGATTCAATTTACCCTGTCACGAGCGGCTGCCATTAGGAGCTGCCGATGTTTTTGCCGGATGGCATGGTCATCTGGTTTGGTCCCGGCTGAGTCGCGCCGGGGATTCGGAAGGGATATTTGAGATGGTGAACAATGCTGAAAGGCTTAGAAGACTTCATATCGGAGCACACACATATGTACAGCACTAGTTTTTCATTGGTATATTGACTTTGTTGAACATTTATTTGAAACATTTTCAATGTTTTTGTTAAGCGCTCAACATTTATTACCTAAGTAGGTACCAACTTCTGAGTGTTCGACAACCAGTCTAACCGAAGTCACCCGATATTATTTCGGCTAAAAAAGATGACTCCCCTGCTGATTCTAGAATTTAACCGATCTCCTCACTCCATCTCACAGAGAGACACCATCACTCACGGTTTCAGTGTCGTCAGCTCACCGTGACGCCGCCGGCCGGGCTGCTGCCGGCGGCTCGTCATCACCTAATCCCGGCACGCGCTTCTTTAATTTTACCCCTGACACGGTGCAGCGCGGCGGTGGCAATCATCACGGCCTGACGCGTGCCGGCGTCGCAATCAGCCCCCGGCGCGCCGCCGAGCTCCGGGCACGTCAGTTTTATTATGTTTCCCAGCATACACAAACGCTCCGGCGTCGTGTTGTCGACGATCGCGGCGCGCCAAATTCGCATTCGCGCCCCGCGGACGTCGTTTTTACGCGCCTTTTACGCGCTGAGAAGGGTGAAAGCCGACAGCGAGCGCGTTTACCGTAAGATGAAATGCAAAGTGGGTGGATTAAAAAACTGATTGAAAGCTGAGAAGGGCCGTAAAAATTGTGATGCCGAGAGGTGGAAGGTTTACGGATTCAGACTTGCGTTAAATGAGTAAAGTGGTGCGATTTTCAGAGTCGGCACGCTGTAAACAACGTTGAAAAGAAGGAGCACGCATAGGCAGGCGAATCACGGCTGACTTAGTGTACGGACGTCGCTGCCCGCCTGAGTTCTTATACTGCAATGTAGGCGCATTCTACAAAACTTATTGGGGTGACAAAAATCACCACTTATGCACATACTTCCACATCTGCATACTCCTTGAACATGAAAACTCTGATTACTTATCATACATACTGTTGTTTCCAAAACAACAAATTGAATATTTATGGATGAGGCGTCCATGATGTATTTGCTTGGCACATCAGAAGTGTTGCCTGGCTGTCAGCGCGTTAAGAAATGCGCGAGAATCGATTTTTGTTTTTACTGAATGTGTGATTGATCTGAGGGAATTCTAAAACTAACTTTGTTTTAATTTTGGCCTATAATTTATTATCACGAAATACAACGACCTTTTAATGTGTAAAGCTTGATTTTCTCGTTAAGGCCGGCAAAACAGTAGAAGTGTTGATTGACATCAACATTTAATGGTCCTCCGGGCCGGATACTTGTAACGGGATTATCCGTAAAAGCTTTAATTATTGTAGCGGTCGTTGTAAACGATTGTTTTATGAATTGCAATTGATTTAAGTGGGACTATGCGTGGGCCTGATGGAGCCGAATCGCTCAAAACAAGGAGCGAGGCATCGTCAGAGAAAACAACCTCCTCCAAGAGAAGTGGAGCCTGGAGACGAGCTCAGCTCTCGAAGCTGCGGGCTGAGCAGGCCCAAAAGGCTGCAGACGCGGCGATAAAGCGGGCCCAGAGGAATGCTGAGGCCCAAATGGAAGAGGCCAGAGAAGAAGCTCAGCGAGCAGCCGACCAGGCCGAGGTGGACGCACTCGAGCTAAAACTACTTGAAGAAGATGAGGAAATTGAAGACCGAGCTGGCAGTATAGCGAGCAGGCGCGAATCCCGACTTGGAGCGGAGGCCAGACATGCGGTGAGGCACCAGTGTGGGCAGCCAGAGCTGAATACAGGCGAAGAAGACCCTCAGAGACGGACGAGAGGATGGGTTCAAAACTTACCGTCCGACGGCGCCGGCAGTGGCATTACACGAGAGTGCTCGGCGCTACCGAAGGTGACGCTGGAGAAATTCAGCGGGGCGCCATTAGAATGGCCAAGATGGAGCGCTATGTTCCGAACACTCGTGCACGAGAGCCGGTCGCTGACGGACACCGAGCGAATGGTTCATTTGCAGTCGTGTTTGACTGGCGATGCTCGTGAAGCAGTGCGAGGGCTGCTATGTGACGGCAGCCTCTACCAAGAGGCCATGAACGAGCTGGAACTACAATTTGGAGACCCTTCCAGCGTAGTCGGCAGCACCCTGTCGAGTGTTCTTCAGCACCCAGCTGTGAAACAAAATGACTTGAGCGCTCTGACAAGCTTATCACGAGCGTTACACGCTGCCGTGAGCGTCCTCTCTTCACTTCACTTCCAGGGTGATCTGACCGCCACGACGAACCTCAGACAAGTTGTTTCAAAACTACCAGCCTCTCTCGCTTGGCAGTGGGGTCAGAGAGAGGTAGAGCTGTTGCCGCGTTTTCCGACGCTGGCCGACCTAGACCAGTGGCTGAAGGGAATTGTGTTGGCTGGTCGCCGCGCCCTGCCAGGTCTGGTCCAACATGAGACTGGAACAGCTCCGGTAACGCAGTCAAGAGGCAACAGAAGGTCGTCACCATCCCGGGTGCAGCAGCGTCAGAAGCCACCGGCTGGGTCGTGGCGCACTACGTTGGCTACAGCGACCGGGACCGAGCAGTGCAGTGTGTGCAAGGCGGAGTGGCACGAGCTGAGTGCCTGTCCGACTCTGCTAGCAGCGCCGCCTGAGGAGCGCCTCCGGCTGGTACGGGACTGCCGGCGGTGTTTCCGCTGCCTCAGTGATGCTCACTGGGCTAGGAAGTGTCCTAGAAAGACAGTGTGTGGGCAAAATGGATGTAAGGGCAAGCACCATCACCTGCTTCACATCACGGCACCGACTCAGATATGTGTGAGACCATCAACTGGCGCGGAGGCAGACAATCCGAGGCGCGTGCTATCCACCGCGGCTGGTCAGTTGCCTACCAGAACGAATGCAACACTCCTGCAAGTTGTTCCTGTGAGAATTCATGGAGATGGAGGATCGTACCGTGACACCCACGCCTTGTTAGATCCTGGCGCAGACACGTCCCTCTGCACGGAACAAGTAGTCCGGGATCTGTCCATTACCGGCTCGGCCGAACGGCTGCGACTCAGCAATGTTGAAAGTTCAGGTCCGAGCAAACCGTCCTTGAAGGTGAGTCTGCAGTTGTCTCCACTGTCCCCAGGCGGCGAGACTGAGATCGTGACGGTGGCGGAGGCGTTCACGGTGCCGCATCTTAACGTCCGCCCCACGACAGTCGACTGGAGCCAGCGCGAGAAATGGAGCCATCTGTCCGACATAGAACTGCCAGACACAAATCACCAGACGGTGGAGCTGCTGCTCGGCGCGAACGTCATGGAAGCTGTCGTGCAAAAAGAAGCCAGGATTGGAAAACCGGGGCAGCCAGTGGCGATCAAGACACATTTCGGTTGGTGTCTGACAGGAAAGGTCACAAGCTTGGTCCCTGTGGGAGCGAGAGAGATCATGCACATGGTCAGAGACCGCTCTGCTGATGACGAGTTAACGGAGCTAATGCAAGAATGGTGGACTACAGATGCATTCGGTACCACCCACGCCATGACCCAGCCACACTCGTACGAAGATCGGCTAGCCGAGCGACAGATGGAGCATTCAACTCGATGGCGCGGGGACCGTTATGAAACGGGTCTCCTGTGGCGATCCCAGGACGTAAGGCTACCTGACAACTATCAGATGGCTGTGCGGCGGCTAGAAGCCCCAGAAAGAGCGCTGAAACGAGCACCGGACAAGGCTGACGCCTATCGACAGACAATGAAGGACTACATGTCAAACGGATATGCAAGAAAGGTCGAAGACGACTGTGAGAATCAGGACGGCAAACAGTGGTTTTTACCACATCATGCCGTCACGAATCCCACGAAGCCTGGGAAGTTCAGAATCGTTTTTGATGCCGCGGCTAAATATGCAGGAGTGTCATTAAACGAGCAGCTGTTGACGGGCCCAGACCTGCTCAAGACGGTTCCCGGGGTGCTACTTCGATTCCGTCAGGAAGCCGTAGCTGTGACTGCTGACATCGAGAAGATGTTTCTTCAGATAGCTGTGAAAAGAGAAGATCAGTTATCACTTCGATTCTTGTGGCGTGACATGGATTCCGGAAAGCCGCCAGAGATCTATCAGATGGATAGAGTCATTTTCGGTGCACGGTCGTCACCGGCTTCTGCGAGCTTTGTGCTACACCGCACCGCTGAAGAAAAGGGGGCTGCAACCGCAGCTGGACGTGCAGCGACAGCCACGGTCAAAAACAACTTCTACATGGACGATTTAGCCACGTCAGAGAAAAACAGTGACACCGCTCTACAAACGGTGAGAGAGGTCACAGAACTTCTAGCCAGAGGTGGTTTTCGTCTCAGAAAGTGGCTAAGCAACAGCAAAGATGTGCTATCTTCGATCCCAGTCACTGAGCGCGTGCCAAGTGCAGCCGACCTGAGCGTCCAGCTACCCTCGGAGAAGGTGTTGGGCGTGACGTGGGACGCGCAGACTGATGACCTACATGTGGCTGTACCCACACCTGCAGTAGAGAAGGCGACAAAGCGAGAAATACTGCGTGTCGTGGCTTCCATTTTCGATCCGCTCGGACTGGTTTCGCCGTTTGTGCTCATTGCCAAGCTGCTGCTACAGGATCTGTGGTCAAGCCAACTGGGCTGGGATGCCGTTCTTGCTGATGAGGAGTCACGCCAGTGGTCATTGTGGCTGGCTGACCTGCCGAGAGTCGCTGATGTGAGAGTCTCACGCTGGTATGGAGCTCAGAACGCAGCGGTCTCGCTGAGACAGCTTCATATTTTCTGTGATGCCTCGGAGAGGGCATTTGGTGCCGTCGCTTACCTCCGCGAAGTACACGAGGACGGACAGATCAACTGCGCGCTCGTCATGAGCAAATGTCGTGTAGCTCCTCTGAAAAAGCTAACCATCGTGCGTCTGGAGACTCAGGCCGCCGTTCTGGCGGTGCGGCTGGCCACCTGTGTGAAAAAGGAGCTGACGCTGGAACTGCACGATACCATATACTGGAGCGACAGCCGAGTCGTGCTGAGTTACATCTCAAATGATAGTAAAAGGTTTCATACCTTCATTGCGAATCGAGTCGCTGAGATTCGCGATTCGACGCATCCCAATCAATGGAGGCACACACCGGGCGAATGCAACCCCGCCGACGACTGCTCCCGTGGACTGATGGCTTCTGAACTGACCAGAGACAGCCGCTGGGTAAGAGGGCCCGACTTCCTATGGCGACCGGAGGAATGCTGGCCGAGCAACCGTGAGCGGTCTGAAGTGGACAAAAACGACCCAGAAGCAAAGGCTGTGCTGACCACTCGTTGTGAAGGTCAGCCATCCGCGATCGTAGGACCGGACCCTGATCGGTTTTCCAGCTGGACGCGATTCAAGCGAACCATGGGATGGATTCGCCGATTTCTACACAACTTTGCAGCGACCTATGGCGTAGACGGCAATCCAGCTAGGAAGCTGACTGGTCCGCTGTCATCTGAGGAGCTGCAGAGCGCAGAGACCGCCATCGTGCGCCAGATGCAACGCACCTCCTTTGCTCAGGAGGTCTCAGCGCTAGAGAAGGGCCGTGGCATTCGTACAGACAGCCACCTGCAGCCGCTGACACCTCAGCTGGATGGAGACGGTGTGCTTCGAGTTGGTGGCCGTCTCACTAACGCACCCTTACCCGAAGAAACTCGCCACCCGGCGATCCTGCCCAGAGACAGCCGTGTGACCGCCCTGATCATCACGTCGTCACATGAAAGACTGATGCATTCTGGAGTAGACCACGTGCTCAATGATCTGCGGATGAAATACTGGATCCCCAGAGGACGTGCGCTCGTGAAGAAGGTGCTGCGCGACTGTCCTCTCTGTCGCCGTCGGCGTGCGACACCCTGTCAGCCACGCATGGCAGACCTGCCAAAGGCCCGCTTTGACAGCTGCTACCCGTTCAACTCAGTCGGCGTTGATTACTTTGGCCCACTTCAGATTAAAACGGGAAAACGCAGCACCGAGAAAAGATACTGCCTGCTGATCACATGCATGTCCTCGCGGGCAGTGCACTTGGAGATTTCTCGGACGCTGTCTACGGATAGCTTTCTGATGGCGTTCACCAGGTTTGTGGCGAGAAGAGGACGACCGACACAGGTGTTCTCTGACAATGGAACGAACTTACGAGCTGGAGAGAAGGAACTACGTAAGCTTATTCGAGGCTGGAACCAAACAGTCATATCTGACCGGCTTTCCCAGGATCAGATTCAGTGGCACTTCAACCCCCCCGCCAGTAGTGACATGGGCGGAGTCTGGGAGTCAATGATCGCCTCGGTGAAGAGGGCTCTGAGAGCGGTTCTAGGTCGACTCCTGGTAACTGAAGAAGTGCTGCAGACCGTCATCACGGAGGTGGAGTCTGTGGTCAACAGTCGTCCGTTAACGTACGTGTCAACGGAGGCTGACAGTCTGGAGGCGCTCACGCCATCGCATCTGCTTCTTGGACGTCCATCGATCCAGCTACCACCAGGACTGGTCACTGACGGCGGCATCAGTAGCCGAAGAATCTGGCGTCAGAGTCGGGCACTGGCCAATCAGTTCTGGAGCCGCTGGCTCAAAGAATACGTCCCCAGTCTAGTTTGTCGCAGAAAGTGGACGACAGAGTCACGAAACCTGGTGGCTGGTGACCTGATTCTCTTGGCGGATGACGGTGTGCCGCGCGGTTACTGGCCACTCGGGCGAGTCGTTGAAGTCTTCCCGGGGCCAGACGGCCGGGTGCGATCGGCTCGGATCAGGGTGCGTGGCGGCATAGTGCACCGCCCAGCGCGCAAGATATGTGTGCTCGAGGAAGCGGACTCCTGAGTCTTCAACGGCCAGCGAGCAGGATATGAGAGGAAGTAGCTGCCTGAGAAGCGCACATTGGACGGCCATTCTGTCCCTCCGGAGGGGGGAAGATGTTGTTTCCAAAACAACAAATTGAATATTTATGGATGAGGCGTCCATGATGTATTTGCTTGGCACATCAGAAGTGTTGCCTGGCTGTCAGCGCGTTAAGGGTGCGTTTCACGCGTAACGCTATGAGAAACGTTTTTCGCAAATATCTAGAGCATCGTTGCTTCGATTGCCTTCGTTTTTGGATATGTTATGAAGGACGTTAACCTCGTCATCACAGAGTGGTTACCGTTGTTCTGCAATCCACATATACTGAGCAATTTAGACAAACATATTGCAAAATTAAAATTTCAAACGAATAGAACTCAATAACGAATTGTCGTACGACTGTGATGTTTGCAGTTTTGGACTGACGAAGTTAAGGAAAACATTTCCTAGCAAGCCTTTTTTCAAATTTTGTACTATGTTTTGCATGATACAATTTTCATCTTGCAGTGCATTGCATGAAAGCCATGACAACAATTTCAAAAATGTGGCTGCTAGGAATCATAAAGACATCGATTCTCTACACAATCCTGTAGAGTGGATCATCATTACATGCATCACTATGCAGTTCTATTCATTTGAAAGTCATTGCACAGCTAGTTCATAAAATCGCCGAGAGATGTCTCTGGCTGTATGGCCCGCGCGTTTCGACGGTCCCCTCCGCCCGTCACTCAGCGGCGTTTGTTGACACAGTGTCACACCCATTAGTTACGGCGCTCCGCTGGCGTTCGGCCGCCGTCGAGGTGCTCTGAACCCTCCCTGCTAAGTTTCGTTGTGACCAGACGGGTCGGAGACTCATCCCACGATCTATCCATGAGCGGCGCCCAGCCAGGCGTCTCCTATCGCGCGCCTCTCACTCTTGATCGGGAGTACGCCGGGAAGAGCTTGTGAGAAACTAACAATTTTGAAAGATGTCACAAGTTTGTGTGAGTGGTATTACGAACAGCGAACAGGTATCTTTTGACAATAGGTATTTGACCTGACCTGGGCAGTCACTAGCCCGTATTTGACCTGACCTGGGTAGTCCGTACTGAACATAAATAATGAAAACAACCAGCAATGCCTACAAATTCCATGGACACATAGACCCTGAGTGACGTGAGACCAAATATCAGTTCGACTGTTATGTCATAACCCTCGCCCTGGCAGGGTATTTTTCATACCCCTCCCCCGGCGTTTCGAAACTAAGCGTCATAGCTCGCTTCGCAACAAAGAGTAGTCGATTGCTCTCAACGAGTACTTACTCGCGATTGGTGGTATATTTTTTAACCCTAATTTAATATTTGACTCAGTTATGGCAGGTCAAAGGTCAAATTTCGGGGAAAGCTGCAATTATCCAAATTACTTAGCCAATATTGGCGAATCTATGAAAGATAGCGACATGAAACCTTCATGACCGTGTTTCTCAACGAATTAGCAATAAAATGAAGTGTAATTGATTGAATTTCAGTCAAAATAGCGTCTCTAGAGATAGTTTTCACGTATCACTTTTGAAGTAATAAAGCTAGGCAAAAACTGCATAATAGCAATTAGCAGCATCGTAGTCCTCTCGTAATTTCGCCTCGTAGCATATATGTGTTGACTTTGAAAGGTCAAGGTCAAAGATTGACCTCGGATCACATAATCTTAAGACGCACACTGGTGGGGCTATTCCCCCCCCCCCGTATCTCCGAAACTATTGGACGGATTCGCAAAACTCAAACGGCGTTCGATAGCCCTGTTGCCTTGAGAAAATTAATTTCATTGACCTCAGGGTCACTGATGACGTCACAGGTCAGGTCAAAGTTAAAATTTTCACCGTTCACGGGTCTACGAACATTTTAGTAGTAATTTTTAAGCAATTTGGACAATGCGTTATAACATTGATTAAAAGGCATTTTATCGAAAATCATCGATAAAGCGTTGCCGTTGCCTAGTACAGATGTTGCTAAAAGACGTCACTGATACCAGGTCAGGTAACCTAGAGGTCAGGTCACCAAGGGTCCCAACTTTACTAGGGCCGTGTGATGCATGTTTTGCGGCCAATATTTCATTTCCAACTCAATGGTTTTGGTTAAACGGCCATGAGGGACGGTTTAGGTTACTTTCTGGTGGAGATTAGGTCAAGGTCTGGTGAAAAGGTCAAATTTCGAAGTTGATACTTTTGCATAAAAATAGTACCTATTTCGATGTACCTCATCACGGGGAATCCAGTCGGTCGCAAAACGTCCTCAATTTTGCGACCGATACCCCCGAACCCGATTACGACACGCTGACGAAGTTTTTTGATACAATTCGAAAGCTCCGACCCAAACGATTTCTTGGGGGATTTAAGTCCGGATGAACTTATAAGATTCCGAGACATACAAGTTGTAGGTAGCTACCAATGGCCTTATTACATCGTGCACTGCAACTTTCAAAGGACTCGGGTATCTACTGTGGCTCTGAAGCGGTGACAAAATTGCAAAAAAGTGTTTTATAAAGCATATTCTTCTGTGCCTTCTGATGTGATAGTCCGGTACTATACAGTGTAGCTCATGCTGATAGCTCATGCAATAACCCGAGTTTCGAGCATCTAAGATATACCTGAACTGGGTGACCTAAACTTCTGAGAACTGGGTTCCACAATTTCACACGCGATTAGAAATTGATGTATGATAAGCTATGCCAAGTTTCGCGGCGCTTTTCCGGGCAAAAATTGCAATTTTGATAAAAAAAAAACACTTCCCCAAGCGAGGATTAATGAAGCAAACAATATGAATGTGACTGAAGCTGCTTTTCTGTACCTCATTCTGTTAGCTTTTTCATTATTTCGGTCTTTCCCTATCCGTGTGTGTCCGGGCGCGGGTTCGGCCCAATGTGGTTCGACTGAGAGCATGACATCTGGTCCTTTCCGCCCGGCCTGACCGGCGCGGCGGACCCGTGCCAATCCTCCCCGAACTCGCGGGGCGCGGATGGGGAGGGGCGGCCCGGCAGTCCAACCCCTCTGCGCTAACAGATGGATGGACAGGGGAAATGTGATACTTGTCCTATGACAACAAACCGGCGTTCAGCGTTAGGCCATCTACTGGTCTAGAAACGCATCTCTATGTCGGCAAGATCCTCGCCAGGTGGTGTAAAGGTCGCGTGAAACGCACCCTTAAGAAATGCGCGAGAATCGATTTTTGTTTTTACTGAATGTGTGATTGATCTGAGGGAATTCTAAAACTAACTTTGTTTTAATTTTGGCCTATAATTTATTATCACGAAATACAACGACCTTTTAATGTGTAAAGCTTGATTTTCTCGTTAAGGCCGGCAAAACAGTAGAAGTGTTGATTGACATCAACACATACGAACTTAACTGAACGCCGATAATTCTGGTTTTGTACATGAAAGTATGGTATAAAATAATGTAGTTAATAGTAATGAAGCAATGCTGTAACGGTCTACACAATAAGATATGGAATGGAGTTACATTCGCCATATGATAACCGTTTCCTTTCATTATCCCGTTTCATTTTATTAGTTCACTCATAATTCTCATCCCATCCGTTCACTTTGCAAGTTTCGTGGTCTTCAACGGTCACACAATTTGGCAATCCACAACTCCTCTAGAAACCGATCTGATATCACAAACCGACCGAAACTCACCAAACTTCTCCCGTTGTACGAGCTTGGAGGCCTGTCTTTAATTTGACGCCACCAAACACTCAGCTTGCAACTTGGCGTCAGTACCACCTTCCCATTTGCCGGATGGACCCTGCAACGCCGGCCAACTTCCTTCATAGCAATTGGAGCACTCAAAAATGGCCGGCATAAATTGAGATCAAATGTCACAAGCATAATTGAGGGATAGTTTCCGATGAAGCAACTGTCCAACAAATCTAGTTTTCCATTGTCTGGCGCGCGAAATAATGCACGCTTTTGAGAGCCAACTTAATAAGTGGACCGAAATATGGCCGGCCTCTGATGACTGAGGGCGATTGTCGGCACTAACGCCGACCGTTGGAGGCGACTCGTGTGCCGACGAGCCAACCCAACTTTCCGCCCGGTCGCTCCCGCTCAAACAGAGCTCAGTGACCCGAGAGGCCCCTGCAGGCAACGTTCGACAAATCGTCTGCACCGCCGGCGCCGCGCGAGCCGCGTGCGGGCGCGTGTGGGGCTCGCTCTCCGGCGGTGATTTTTGTGGGTTTTCGAGTCACTCCGTTAGTCATTCTGGTTGAGCGATGACTGGTGGGGCAGACTGTCGGAGCAGAGCAGCAGGTGCACGATTGACAGAGGGTGTCGGCACCTCCGTGACCCCACAGACAACCGTCAGATGAGGCCGATAAAGAAATGACAACAGATTAGCACCAGAATAATGATGCCTTTGAACGTGCCAACCTCAAAGTAAGCGCACTTTAGTTGAAAGGCTGAAACTCGGAGAAGATTCAGAAACAATGTAAATGTCTATGGCATTGCCAGCTGTTTGAGACATTGAACCCAATTTATGTAATGCTTTCATAACTACATGCTGACATCGCCCACCACTCCTTAGATCAAATACATCAGATCTATGATAACATAGTTTGATTAAAAAAAAATGCATATGCTCCCTACGTGTTGCAACGTAATGCCTTCGTTCGGACACTTTGTGACTCCCAAATGACCTCTAGGTCCTGCAGAAGCGAACAAATCAATGTGTCATTGATTCCAACTCCAAGTCTCCAGCATACATGTTTTGATACACTTTTGTTTCAACCTGTTTGTCATTTATTTGTCGAGAGCTTCCCCACTTGATATATTTCTTTTTATCAAGCAATATCATTCATCTTGTGCTACCAGCGTTTGACAAAGGTAAACACATTTTCCTTTGTGGATCACTTGAAAGATAGTCGAACGTAAAAGCTAAAACACCGAGTTTCAGATCGCTCGAGAAATTCTGCCGAGTCCAAACAGTGTCACCGCCGCTGGAGACACAATAAATCTAGTTGGCAGCGTTGGTGACACGGCTGTACCTAATAGCCCGATATCCGGCCATCGGGCCCCAGTGATGGCCGCCCGGTGAACGCGGGGTGCGCGCCCACGGCTAAGTGCCACCAGAGGACGGTATCAGCTCAAATCACGGCCATGACCCTCACTAGATCAGTCCACCTCGCCCGACCCCACAGCGAGAAAACAACCGACGTCAAAACAATCGCCGGCGCGGCGTCAGGGGGCGGGCCCGACCGACGCCACCCGCGCCTTTGTGTGGTCAAACGGCGGCCTCTTTAGCTCACCACCGGCGCTGCCAATCCATCAGCTTTTCTCCACGTGGGAACGGCTCCTCAAATCGCCCGATGGCGTGCAAATTGGCTCAGGTGTGTGCAAATTGCCGCCCCGCTCCGGATCCGGCGTCAACAAACGCCGCGTCAAATCGCGATTCGACGCCGCCAATTATTCGCTGACCACTGTGGCGGAGAAGCCGTGGACAGGGGGCGGTTGGAGCGGGGGTCGATTAGGGGGTGTGGGGACAGCTCCCAGCGCCCGCCCGGTGGCGCCGGAGACACTACTGAAGGTGTCTCGGGGTGATTTTGGGCCGACCCGGGAGGGGCACAGGTGACAGAGGGTGGTCCTTGATGACGCGTTCGATGACGTCAGGATGAGGCTGTCGATCGGGACTGGTGTGTCTGTGTTTGTCGTCACAGCGGCGGCAGCGGTGGCGGCGGCGGCGACAGGAGCCCTCATTACGGGGCGTGGTGTCATGTGAAAAAGACGCTGCTTTGTGTACGGCTTACCACGACCACCGGACAGAAGTCTCACGCGATTTAGAGCGCAGGGGGATGGACGGATGGGACACTGGTCACAGATGGCGCTGTTATATGATGGTGTTGATTGTTCAAACACACTAAGAAGAATAATTTTGATGACCTATGTATAAAAGAAAACGTGTTTCAGACACAATCTAGTTAATTGCTAATTGACAGTTTCCGACGCTATACTAGGTGCCAGGTGCAACCATTTGCGATTGACACCCAGTTCGTCCACCCATCTCATTGGGACAGACCAGACCCATCCCAGCCCGCAGCAACACTCCCGACTCGCTGTCAAACCGTCGCGCCGTCATCGTCTCCGTCGCGCCACTATCATCTCGGCAGGCCACGACCGCCAATCATAAAGGTGGCTGATCCCCAGCCGACTGGCTGCGGCCGCTGCGCCAACCGCCCTGAGCCCGAGAGATAGGCGGCTTAGCCATCGCCAAATACCCGTTCCCTCCTCATTGGGAGCAATGTCACAAACGGGCCGGATCGCCGGAAAAGAGCCGGCGCAGGATTGCCGCCTTTATGCCCCGAATGAGAGCTGTTAGTTTTAATAGAAGCTGTCGAGTGGCGGCGCGGCGGAGTCGGACCGCTGATCTCCGGAGCGCCCGACAGAACAGAGCGCACTGATAGGATTCGAATCGAGGTTTGATACCAACCTGGCGCGGTATTGTGGTGATGTGTGATACGATCGCGCTCACAGGTCTCCGTGACGATTGTTGCGTCTCGCGGCTGGCCGCAGGATCAGTGCGCATCCGGCGCCGTGGCGAACAACGCCGCAGAGCGCTGCGGAATGCCGCCAGTGCATTTGGGACGCATTCAGCGCGCTCTAATCCGTCTCTCGTTTGTGCTCGCCCTGCTCTTGAGTGGCTGGACCGACTTCTGACCTCTTCAGCCGCCCTTTGACGGTTTAATCCGCAAATTCTCTGCCGCTTTCGTCGCGGCCGTCGCCCGCCTCCGCTCAGTGCCCCTGCGAGCAGCGCCACAACTGTATCAGCGTGTCATTATTGCCGCATCCGCGCCGACGGAAGCGGCGGATGAAAAAGAGCTGGCGGAAGAGATTGGCCCGGCGCCACGGAGGAGCCGGGGGGGCCGAGAAGCGTCACCGTCCGTCCGACGGCGGCCGAATAAAAAGCCGTCCCGGTGCGCCGAGCGGCGACAATCGGCCGGTGATTGCGCCCTGAGCAAACACGGCTAAACCAGGCGGAAGGCGACCTGTCAGGACACAGCGCCGGACCAGCGGCGCGACAAAAACGACGCAGGGGAGACGACCGACGGGAGCTGGTCACCGGAGCTGGGGAGGGGAGAGGAGTGAGTCAGAGGTGAAGAGCAAGAGCTGGAGATTTGGAGGATAAAAGGTTATAGAATATAGAGGGTATAAAAGGGTATGAAGCCGTAATCGCCACGCCATATGTGGAGGGCTTTTGGTGTCAATACATACATACATACATATATGAAGATCATGAATGGGAGGAAAAGGAGATGGATAATCATACGAGTAGCGCTGGACATTTAGATGCGTGCATGCAGCTTAGGGCAGACGATTGACTCTCGCAGAGTATTTATTACGATTTATGAGTTGTCACGGCTCACTTATGGCAAATCGTTAATACAGCGATTAGCTTGCCAATTATCTTTCCATCTCAACTCTGACTCAGATCCGGTCCAAGCAGGACGAGCAACAAACGATGTTCTTGTCGAAACGAAGTATATACCTGAAGTTTCATGTTGTTTTATATTTTATGATATTTTTATGTAGAATATATGAATTATTATTATTATTATTATTACTATTTGCTAGCAATTGACGTTCTCGATATAAAGCTTCTGCAAATCTAGCATACCTCTACAGTACGATGTCGGCGACAGGAAAACGCTCACGTCAACAACCTGTAGTCTCTTCGATCCTCTGATCTTCTCTTCCCGGTCTCTCAGCCCCTCGCACAATCGGGCCGAGCTGCTTCACACTCATTCATCGTCGGCCATGCGCCGGAATGTGCCAATGTAGCGCTGAAGTGAATGCCCCTGCTGATTAAGTGGCTCAGTGCAATTGTAGCGCAGTTTCGCGCCGGACACGCGAACAGTCCCTCTGCGACCGGAAGCCAGGAGCTCAGGAAAACAGCGCTCTCGCGCTGGCTCGCGCGGCTCGCAGGGATCGCGGCCGAGGCTCTCGCGGCGTACCGGTCGCACGAGCTGTTTTCTCGTAGCTTTGCGCGCCTACGCGCAACAATAACATTCCTAATGACCGGCGTATGAATGCGTGTCACATTCGCGTCAAATTCTGATGATAAATCGGCGATTCGGTGTGATTGAATGGCACCGGGATTTAAACGGAGACCATTGTGCCCTGCCGGCTGACGGGCATCAAACCCCCGGCCAAACATCGGCGCTACTGGGAGCCAGTGATGCCAAAAGGAATGCGCCCGCCCCACAGGTGAAAAGCGCGCCTTTTCGCACCGCTCGCGCGCTTTGTGGAGCGCGCCGAAAACACGCGCGACTCGGAAACAGGCGCGCGCGGCCGCCGTGTCCCGGTGTCGGAGCGACCGTGGACAGGCGCCCAGTCCACCTAGTCCATTAGGTGGCGTTCCACGGCTGGATTATTCGTAGTGCTTGAAAGGTGGTGAGTTGGGGTCAGCGCTGGCTAGGAGATGCGCTCCCAGGCGGGTCCCCGGACCGGTACAATGTGCCGACTGTGTGATTGTCGCCGCTTTGTGGGTCGTACTGTGCCGTGCAGGCGAGATCGCCAGCTAAGGCGATCGGCTTAACAAGCTTACCGACCGGTGGGAAAACGCGGACGAATCTGCATCTGAATCGAGCCCGGTCGAATAGCTCGGGCGAGGAGTTGTCAATAAATTGTATCGATTTTCAAATGGGAGGGTGGTTAGCGAGCGAGTTATTACATTGGACATCTGGCGGTGACTGTTAAATGGTCTAAATGGCGCTATCTTGTATTATAAGTACCTATTAATGTGAAATGAAATTCGCACGAATTTCATATGTGGTAAGCAGGAGCTGATGCTAATGTAATCAAATGATGCCGATCACAAACGTACAAATAGTTTTCATACTTTTATTGTACTTTAATTTTAACTGAATTAAGACGCCTTTTTACTTAATTTATTTCATTCGACTCATTTTATCCCTGTTGTTTTCCCATTATACCAATTATCCGCCTCCGTTCCGCCGGAGTCAGAGGCACTTAAGCAGTTCATTTTCATTTGGCGTTGTCACCAGATCCGTTGTCGCGGCCTTTCCGCGCGCGGCAGTGTCCCTGGGTGTCGACACTGGGTCGTTTATAAGCCAACAGACACAGCCGCCTTCATAAGCAGAAACACACGTCAAATTTATCCGCTTAATAAGTTAATCGCCATTGTTTTCTTCCCTTTGTCCTCGCTTGTCGCTATGGAAACGGAATAAAACACGTGTCGCCGGGCGTTGGAGATATTTTACACAGATAAAATGATATGCTGCAGTTAATTTATTGGTCGTATCTTGCAGCCGCCGCCCATCCCGCGAGAGCTCAGTTATTGAATGGGTCGGGATTTATTGTGTTTGGAACTAGTGCCGCTCTAGGAGATATTTTCTATGAATACGATGCTCTCGCCGGGCTTATGACACGGCCGTCGAGCTCGTTTGCATATGATGAGATGAATAATTCCATCCGAAATTGACATTGCATATCATGGAAAAGTGCTGGCATGACACGATAGACCGTCGCCGCGTTGGCTGGTGTGTATTTAGGACGTCCCGATTTGACGGCACTGATCGGACGGCATTTGCATTTGATAGCGTGAATCTGACTCATATTGGTTTCCCGGGACGTCCATTGGGCTGTTGGAGGGGGCTTTCAACCCTTGTCGTTGACAGGTCTGTGGCCATAACAGCCACACACACTGGACTGATGCGTGAAGGGATGGCCTGCCAAATGGGCGCTATTGTGGAAGGATTTGATAGCGTCTGAGCGCAGTCGTTCAGCAAAATAAAATGTATGATTTGACTTGAAGTATGATTTTCACCTGACATTTTACCTACAACAGCATACCTACATGCAAACCACTAACAGGATAAATAATGAAATGTTATATGTGTGTTAACTTTGTAAATGATGAAAACATCCAGATAGGAGCATTTTCACTATTCAACATAAATTGAATACCAACTACCAATCCATATGACAAATTCTAACATTCGTACAAAGTCGACCATGAGTGTGAAATTCAATCACACCTCCAATTAGCTGCTCGAACAAGCCGCAAACCGGCGTCGATTTGATCCCTCGCGGCCATCGGGCACGTCATTATTCAACGGCCGACTCACCTCTGGGTGAGTGCACATCTCTTTGTCTACCTCCCGTGGCCGCGCGACCACCGGTCAGTCGCTGACAAATGAATAACCCGTCCCCTGTCCCCCGGTCGCTCCGTCCCCGTGCCGGCTGTAACCCCACCGCCATGTGTTGGGCGAGATAACGCCAGTATCGCTGACCAACACCAGACCCAGCAGACCTAGCCGATCATGAAACATTCATTTAATTCTGTCCCTCTCTGTGTGGCACCTCCCCTCCCTCTCCCCTCGGAGCCCCGCTCGGTAGACCGCGTGTCGGTCCGGTCCGAGCCCTGATTAGCACAGAGTCACCAGTCGCGCGAGCAGAGCAATAATAGCACGCACAGACCATCGCAATTGTTATCTATCGGCCAATTTTGGGGGTCAGTGCCATAACAATCAGCACGACAATTGATCGCGACTCGCCGCCGGACGCGGCCGACCAGCGTCCCGGCTGTCCGGCCGCGGACGACACTCCCCCTCGCGTCGAGAGCGACGCTGCTGCGCCGCGTCGGCGTCGACTATCTGCCGTCGGCGCCGACGGCCGGGTGGCTATAATGGCGTCCGGAGGTGATTTTTCCGTCGAGAAGTGTCATTGGGCAGATAGGACGCCCGTGTCGGGCCCGTCGTTAGAGTGGCACGTGCCTGGGACGTGGCGTCGCCGTCGACGGGGACTGCGTCGCCTCCGACGGGGACTGCGTCGCTGCCGACACCGGCACATCTGAAACATTTCCGGAGATGACCGGGGACCGTCAGTGAGGGGTAGCATTACTTCTGGTAATAAGTAAACTGGCTCGTGCGAGAACTGAGAAATATCAAGTGTGTTGTTAGCTACTGAAAAGAACAGCAGTGCCTGTGATATTTTTTATATTTATTTGATGAGGTTTGGAGTCATCGTCTCGAGCTCAAGCTCTAGTCCACTCAGCCTTCTAACCTGACTTCTAACTGATTTTGGACTGATAACTTTGGTTTCATTTCAGCATAAACGTATCACGCTTTCTTGCCACCGTAACTCTCATGCCGTTCCATGAGGCAATCAGCGAGCGGTAAGACCATTGATGGTTTGTCGACTAATGGAATCCAGACGACTGGCCGTCTGGTTGACACGGGGAGCTTACCCCTAGTCCAGTCTGCTCCCCTGGACTACTCACGAGTATTGCCTCATTCGTTAGTGTCGCGCAACTGTCGCAGCAGTCGCACACTGTCGCCGCCGCGACGCTGAATATTTCATGGCCGGGACGATTGTGCGCACGGAGATTATGCGGGTTCCTCCCGTACCGTGTTCCCTGTATTGGCCGCCACGCCCCCAGCAAATGGTCACTGGCTACGGGGCGCACAGCGGCACCTGCAGACCATTGAGGGGCGCCGCTCCGACTCGGCAGAGCAGACCTGTGAATGCGGCGATCGCTGCGCGGCCGGACCGATTGTGGCGCGGCGGTGGCAGGTGGCGCAGGGCGGTGACGGACGGCCAACGAATGGAAGCGGCCAGCATTGTGGGTTGCACAGGGGGCGGTACGAACAGGGCGACTCTAATGGGGCTGTTTCTCTGACTGGGGAGAGGTATTGTTGTCTGCCGGTGGCACCAATGGAGCTTTGTGAACTGAAAGCAATAATGGGCACTGGTTATTAATAGGTAATACGTAATAAACGATATTGCCAAACGCTAAACGCTTCCTTTTCAGAAAACCGCGGCAGCTGAATTCGTCCAATCATTTAATGGTCATACAGCAATTGACTATAATGGAAACACTACCGCCGACCAAGGATATTAATAAAAGCACAATCAACAAATGTGGCAGAAGTAAATTTAATCGAATGAATGTTGCTGCTGAATTGAACATCTTTTACAGGTTTTGAATTACGTTATATGGTATCACTGACCAGTGACCATACATATCACTGTAGACCTCCACATACCATTAGAGGTGTATGCACTGACGTATGATATCAATCTTAAATTATTACATTCGCGTTGGGGTCAAAAAGCGCGGGAATCAGAACAGAGAGCTATTTGTGTAATTGTGGTGCCTTTGGCGAACCGTTGCGGCTTTCCCACGATCGAAAGGACACGGCTGCGTCAGCTCTCTGAATAAACGGCGCATGTTTGCATATCTGATCGGGCAGATTTGTGTCATTCGATGTCGACAATGGGTCACACACAAACATCCGGCCACTGTGTCGAACCCTGCGCAAACCCCGGCTCCGGCGAACCTTGGAGCACGCGGGATCGTCACGGTCGCTGCCACAATAGCTGCCACGATAAAACTGCTACATGTTTCCGGACAGAGTACAGGCGACAAAAATGGCAGCGTGCTCCACTAATGATGATGAGGTGCCTCCCGCATCGTTGACCTCTGACGTGACCTCGGCGGGTCGGCTGCAATTTTACCTCGAATGTTCCACGCTTTGCGCTCCGCCCAACATCTCTGTCTGCGTCGTTTTTACTGATTCCATCGCCGTCGCCGACGCTGCGTCCTCCGGAAAAGCTACCCGCCTTTGTCGTGTCATATTCATTTCCCCGAACCGCGCCACGCTGGAGACGACCGTCCCCGGAGAAAACAGCGGCCTCCCAGCCGGCACGGCGGAAATTAGCCGCCGCCTGGAAAAATAAGTGGCCGCGATAATTTTGACGGTGGTTGGTGTCGTCTCTTCTGGTTCGTCCCCTCCTCGGCGTTCACTGGCGGTAGGTCGGCGCGAGTCATTGAGACGTCTAACGAGTGTCGGGTCGCAGCCCGGTCCGCTGACACTGCGCTCCCACTCAGGGCAGCGGTGAAAAGATGGCCGCCCATTGGACGACGATTCATCGCGGCCTGCCTTAATGGCAATAATTAAACGCCAAGATTGGCGCGCTTAATGACTCTGCGACTAGCAGGACGGGAATTTTATCCAAAGAGCGCTTTTATGCATCTGTCATAGGCAAATGCAAATCACGCCGGCTAATTAATTGCCTGAAAAGTTCGCCCTTTTTCAGCAGCGGAATAATCAATTAGGCATTGCAGAGTCGGCGCGGGCAATTACCACTGCTCTGACGCGTCGAGTCGAGGAGGAGAGGAGGAGACTGTGAGAGAGACGCCACCGGGACCGTCTCAGAGGCGACACAAAGACACCCCTGTGACTGCGCGGCCGGCCGGAGAACACACACACACACTAACCGGGCGTCGTGCAGGACAGGCCGCCCCTCAGCACGACGGCCATTAATCAGCATACGGACAGCGCGGCGTTTTGTCGTCGAATGAAACGAGACGACGTCTCAAAACAGAGCGCTGGTGGCCAGTGGTCGAGCGATGCTGTTCTGTGAAAGCTTGAGGTCTGCACCTAAAGAGGCACTGAGCGACGCCGTGAGAAGACGAGGTGGGGGGGGGGGGGGGGGACACTGCGTGACCGACTTCAGAGCAAGGTGGCATTCCTCACCATCAGGAGAGCCAACCACGCGGACCACCAGACCAGCGGACCACGACGGACCACCACCGGACCAGCGCCCGTCGGAAATGCAGCATCACACGGCGCTGAATGGGAAGCGCCGGCTGATGAATCGCCCGCCGACGATCGCTTTGAGCCGCGCTGCCGGCAACCTTTTCGGCCCATACATTTGCTGGCCATTGATAAATACAGCGGCTCACAAAACGGACAACGATACGTCTAACTTGTGTGCATGTGTTGGACAGCTCTTTTTCACGGTGGCTCATTTTTTACACCACGTCGCCTCGAATAAAGACCTCTTGCAGTGCGGCTGCCAATTTTTTGGAGTCATTGATCATTGGCAGGCCTCCCACAATGCGCGCGGCCGCGGGGAGGGCACAATGAGGTGCCAGCTCCACATCTGTTGGTTTCTGAACCGCTGGCCTCGCACAAAGGCGCAGAAATGCACAACAATGGCCGCGCCGAGTGTGTAAGTGATAAAGGCTCATTTAGGGGACCTCCTACTTGACGGCGGCGGCAGGGGAAAACAAGACGTCACCGGGCCACGACGGAAACGTCACACCGCCGGGACCCCCGACAGGCGCGCGCCCGTAATAGATAGAATAACAAGATTGCCAAAAACTTCCAGACCGATGAATGGATAGGGAAATTTATAGACGGCATTATCCGGCGTTTGAGGCGGTCTGAATGTCGCTGGCGAGCGGGGCACACCGGAGTCGGCAGCGCGCCGGTCCGGTTTGTCGCGGCAGGAATTTATCATGTCTTTGAGGGGCGCTGGACGCAGCGTGCGGTCCCGGTGTCGGCAGTCTGGGTCCCTCCCCGTGCCGGAGCCGCTTATTTATACCATTGTCGACCGTTCCCAGACTCTGGCCGGACAACTGAAAGGCGAGGCCTGCGGGAAAATTACTGTTATCGCCGGACACACAGGAAAATGATCCGGATTGGCGTGGACGGTGGATTGTGGATCCCGGAGACAGCGCAGGGCGGAGGGCTAAGGGTGGAGTGCAGAGGCTCGCTCGGTAATCAGAACAGTGACGAAATCAGATAGGTCACAGAGGTCACAGGTCACCGGGGTCTCGGTGTCACCAGAGATGACCTCCCAAACTAGGCGGTTAGCCAGCACGGTGGCCGAACAGTTAGTCATGACTGATTCTTCCTTTGGCTCTTTTGACTTTTGGCTGCATGGTGTGAACTGGGAAGCATGATTGGGAACTCACTTGCATCTAAAAAAAGAAGAAAAAATATTCTCGACACCGGTAGGCTTCATTTGCTAAATGATATAGCGGCTCGTGTTTGTTTGCTTTTTTACACAAATATACATCGATCAATGAGCAAAAAAGAATAAATGCATGCCAAAACAAACGCATCTGTGATCAATTAACCGTGACAAGCATGGCCGACTTCGGTATCGGTGTTTTACGTTTTCCATGAACTATCTGGACTAGAGCAAGTAGCGCCGCCCTGGACCGGCGTGCTGTCACTCTATGGGACAGACGTGGCGCGCTGACGCGGCCCGGAACGTGGCGCCAGACCACCGACTGTGCACGGCGCGGCTAATCTGACGCATCTGGGACGGACGAGCGGCGCGGCGCGGCGGGCCTGGGCCGCCTCCCGGGGAGCGCGGCCCCGCCCGCTGCTTCCCTACAGTCGACCACCGGGAATGTCATACTCACTGTAGCCGTGTGGGCATTTAATTCCATTGTCGAGAAGGGCAACGACTTCACACTGGACAAGTAAACTCACGCGCTGGACTAGTTGATAACACTTGAGCCAACAGCTTTGAAAAGATCACAATGAGCCCGCAAGGCTAAAATATATCGCGATATGAATTGTTGTAGCCTTCTAGTATCGACAAAACCTTGATAAGAAATAAGCCTGGCTGCTTCAGTTGGTTTCGGATTCGTATGCTGACTGGTTGTTTGTACGAAAGAAAAATATCATTAAAAAATCAAGCTCACGAACATTTCATCTGTTAGCAGCGATTGGGAGTAGCTTTCAATATAATTGTATCGAATGTTTCATCTGTTAAAATGAAACATGAGCCTTTTTGATTTTTTAATGATGTTCTTGCTTTTCTACGGGAATTGCTAGCACGAATAATGATACCAATGTCTCAGATTTGTATCCGATGTACCGGACTGGGTTCTTGGAACGTACGAGTAAGATTATCATTGGCTTCTTAATTAGCTCAATAAGCATATGAACAATTCAGCTCCAGCAGAAAGACTACGAGTATTCTCCCCTTGCCCGTGCTAAATTTCATTGCGCCGCTTAATATAAAACATAATTACATGTTTCTCAAAATGTCAAATAGTTTATTTTTGTACATGAAATCACTTCAGATAAAATGGACATTGGACACCCTTCCAATTGCGACGAATGCGAATGTCAGGAGTTTTATAAGAATAGGTTTATCCGTGCATCAGAAGGGGCAATGGGTTTTACGATGAAGCCCATACTCTCGTCATCGTGGGCAAGCTAATTAGATTCAGGACATTAGACACCATGAGCGCACAAAGTCACTCGACTGATTACATCTCGGGCGATAAAAAGGCAGGTGGCTCGCTAATTGGAGCCAATCAGGATGTACCGCTTCCGGTCCTCATTTCTTTCCAAGTTTGCGTGTTGAGCAGTTTGATTTTTTACCCATTCCAGCCACCCTCACCCTTTCCCGGCCTTTTCCAAGCCCGTGCGTTGGTGGGCGGGACGATAGGCACGCGCGGGGCTCCACTGTACCCCGGCGCTCGAAAGGAGGATGGCCTGGGCCTATCAGATCGAGCTCCACGGTGTAGACACGGCAGACAAACAATGAGGGTATTAGCGGTCGCGCCTATCTTACTTACGTCTTCTTTAATTTATCCTGGCCGGCAGCGCGTCAAGGCCTCGGGTGGGCCGGCGACTAACGATCTCGTTCGGAGAAATTGAGAGGGAATAAATAAAATAAACGAGATGACGCGATAGCCGACGGGGTGTTTATGGGAAGCATCTCTGTCGGTGGGGGTTCTGAGACAGTTGTCCGACCCCACGGGTAAGGGACGGACGGCATATGGAACACTGGGGATGAATGGCCACGCGCCGGACAAAAGAGCCAACCGATTGGAACAAAGGAACAGAAGGAAGACGAAAGAGGGGATAATCTGAAAAAGACACCGAAGGGACAGTGGTCGAAGAAAAGCTATAGCTCAATTAGTGAAGTGAGGACGGGACGGATTTCAGAGATAAAATCGAGAATTATAGGAATGTGAAATTGAGTCAATAAAATGCGCAGCGATGTCAAGAAGTTCTCTCTAAAAAAATGTTGCTATGCGGGCACGTAACAAAGCTATTTCTAAATGATTGGCTTCCATCAAAGGATTCGTGTCAATATATCATCCGAATGAATGTGTTTTTTTTACAGTGCATTTTGCATTGAGATTCTGTGATTGGGAAACTGCATTTGCTTTCTTCGGGACCTGGCTTTCCTATTGCAATTAGACGAGGAAGAAATCAATTGAGAAAAAAACATGAATATTTTAAGTGTACTTACCTACCTACTTTAAAGGTTAATATGCACAATGGGTATGAAAATTGCATATATCGAAACTAATTTTCACTAATCGGTAGGATTGGCATGGCTAAGCCCACACCTAATTATTATTTGTAACGTCTATTAAATGTAAATGAACCGTGAACGAATGCCCAAATGCAGATAGGTACAGACAAAGATGCTATGTAATATATCCCTGCTACGCTAGAAATTGAAGCGTGTGTCTGAAGGACTCCTGTCTAAAGAACACATTTCGCGCTCCTCCCTCAAAGTGCTCGGAATGTCCTCCCCGTCCCCCTGCTCCGCTACCGCCTGTGTCCGCCAGGCGGCGCACCGACCGTGTCCTCCCGTGAGCCACCGACCGCCGCTGTATGCCCGTCGACCGTCGTCGGTCGGCCATGTCCGTCACTCCCTGTCCCACCGTGACCCAGTACTGTCAGCAGAGCGCCAGTGATCGCCACCCGGCCGGCCACCGCGCCACTAATCGCCATAAAAGTCGGCGTCGACGCGATGTCTGCCGCAGTGCCGCGTCTCTGCACCACGACCGCCGCTAACAAGGCCTGGCGCGCCGCGCCTTTACGACCGACTGGCGGCGAATGTGGCGCAACTGGCACTAATTAGCCCGTTTGGATGCGGTGGTTCGACGTGGAACAAACGCAGCTTCACACAAAATAAAGAGGAGGTGCGGGCGATGACATTCAGAGATATGGAACGGGCTTTGAAAAAATGCTTGGAAAGGTCTTGCTAAGCTTCACAGATGATTTTAACGCGAATTTCCGAGTAGGTGCGTTTCGCATTTAATTTAAGGACATGTTGCTTCCTTATTTTTGTGCGAAAAACTGACGGTAAATTTTGAATAGTGTGTTTGCAAAGAGGCTTTTTCAACGCTGAAAAAGACATGAAGTTTAACAGTAGGTACGTTCACCGAAACTGCTGGCATACATTTTTGCTTCATATTGGGAGGAGCTCAGCTGTCATGCGCTTTGCCCGTTACTCAGCGGGCACTGTCAGTACGAGAAAACACCAGTGCCCTGTTAGTGCGAGTTATGTCCGCATTACTCGCTACTTTCCGGTCGAGTTAATTAAACTGTGCGTGTGTTGTCGTTGTTTGACTATAACGCACATAGCTTATAATCTTAGGGAAATAATTGGATTGATACCACGAGTTTTTCTTCTTTCTCAGTAACGCCTACATCCGTGCTCGGTATCAATGACACCCTTTACTGTCACTGTGTCACTTTCGCTGTGATTCTACAGCATCCTCCACCGGTTTGTTTTCCGAATTACCGCATCATCCCATATATCAGCTGGCTGTAACTGCGTGTAATCGCACCGTAATTCTGTCATCCGGTGGGGTAAAACGCTTAGCCGGTCCGGCGCTAAACATCGGTCTGGTTGTTTACAGGTGCGGGTATACCTGTAAACCGGCGACAAACAGCGTGTTTCAAGGTAAGCGTCGAACGACAGTCTGAGAGTGGACTCAGTGGGAAAACGGGTGCAATGTTGCGCTTGTGACACACGTGTTACGGAATGGTCTAAAAAATCCATTCCTTGAGATGCTTTCAAGCAAAGGCCCTGTTTGTTTTCATTGGTGTATCAATTGTGAATAATTTGCCCATTTTTTCTTCAATGCGGCTCGAAACTATTGGAGACGAATGAGCAACTATTTTGAACCCTAAACATTTCATTAAGGACACAAAAATCAACCTACCTAACTCCTCGGGAATCTTGAAAATGTTTTGAGTTGAAAAAAAAAATCACCGAATATTTTAATATGAAACGAAATGACATCACCATCCTCCCTACCGAAATGCTTTTTTCTCTGCCCAAACTAGCAAGCAAAGAGTCGAATAGGCCAGAGGCTTCAGTCTACACGTGTGCTTGTTGCACATAGACGACATCATTTTCCTGCACCGGTGGTGTATTCCAGTGGGTGAACGGACGGCTGTTCCGACATGCATCTCGGCTCATGCACATAAAAACAGTCCCATTGTGTCCTTTCTAGGCGGTGGTCTATGTCCCCCCGAGCTCCCCCCCCCCCCTCGGAGCCCTCACACACAGTCGATGACACGATGTCGCCAGCCGGTCCCGACTCCGAACGCAAAAAACACGCGCCAAAAAACACCCCTGGGCCGGCCGACTCCACACTGAGGGCGGTCGGCGGCTGATCTGGTACCGATCTGGGGTACAGACGTTCCCAACGCCATCTGGTCAGTCCCTGCCAGGACAGTCCTGTCTGGTTTAGCTCTGTCCGAGTGTACTACATTACCGATGTTATTCGTATCCGTTTCACTTTTTCCGAAACTGTCAAGCGCTGTCTGGGGCTATTTACTGTCTGATTTTATTTTCTGCTCCTGTCCCGTTAATACGTAAGCATGATAAATGTTTACTTTTTTACTTTAAGAGGTGCTTTCCATGGTTGAGATTCAAAGCAAAACGTGACAAAATAGCTAAACATGAGAAAATTGAAACATTGGTCTGCCAGCCAAATAATAGAATAATTTGATTGAACAACATAACTTGTCAAAATCCTGCAATAACAACAAAAGCAATGAGAAGTTGGCTAAAACGATTATAATCTTCGTCAATCGTTTTAGTGATATACTAGGGTTACCCGCGTGCTCCGCAACGCGAAGGGGGGATTTCTTGACCCGTGGGTATTGGGTTGGTCTGTGTCGATTTGGTTGGTAGATATCCATTTCGTTCGATTGCTTTTTGACGGCCAAGCATTTTGTAAGAAAACAAAAAGATACATCGCATCGAGGTGCCCGTGTCGTATTATCATGCGTTCTTCTTTAGAATGATTCGAAAACTGGCGTGAAGTCTCTTGAGGGCCATCGATGAATTTCGCTAAAAATGACGATGCAATGGTTTGGAACATTTACATTTTTAAGAATACTGTTGCTCATCATGCAAAAATGAAGACTGAACCTTGGACAGAATTGAATGCTCTTTCCAACGGTGCCATTTTTATTTGCCAGATGTATCAGATCATGGAGCAAAACCATTTTGAGGAACAAAGTGGCACAAAATTGACAAACGCCATTTTCTCCCGTGATTTGTACCACCTTGATTTGGATCAATCAGCTTTTCACAATTTTTATATGATAGGCGGTACATTTCTCTTGCCAACAGGCGTTGTTCCAACTCGCTCTGTTTAACGGTCACCTAAAAATAAAATCAATTCCAAAATCCGCCAAAAACCGCAATTTTTCAACAAAAGTGCCCTCCCCGGTGCACGTGGCGCGTGCTATCCTGTGTATCGCACACCATTCCATTGCCCATTTAATTCTCTACACGATGCTGTTTTCCGCGTGCCGGTCGGACCCCTGGTCACCAAGATATCGCACCTGGACCGGACCCGTGTCGGCCAAAATCAGCCGCTTTCGCCCGATTTCGCACGCCGATTTATACATGTAAAGTCTATGACGCGAATTTGCACTTTTTGAGCACGCGCCACGCGCTCCCTACCAATCCGATCGAGCCCAGATCCCTCAAAGGCACGTCGCGCATCCTTGATCTATAAGTTGTGCAAATTTCACCGGGCTAAGTGCAACGGTCTGGCCTGTAGTCCACGCAAAGCACCACCAAGTTGGGACCTCGGTAACGGACAGACGCACCCTCCTCAAATAGTATATAGATTTTGTAAGTTATTTTTGTAGGCTATTTTGTTTGAAATCGGAAGTCATCTACTGCAGCTGATTTTGCGCTTAAAATGAAAAAAATCGTGTTTGATTGGTACGGCACGTCGACTAGGATGCAATTTGCGCGGACCTGGAGTGGTAAAATAATTACTCAAATAGGTACGATTTATTTTAAATATCGCTTTGACGAAGTGTCATTTCTAATCTTCCTCAGGTAAATGATAGTAATTCGTATTCGTTTCGGGCTACACTGAGGTAAAAAATTGTTAAAAACCAATATTTCGGCTTTATTGAGTAGCCTTGTTCACTGGTTTGAACAAACCAGTGATAGTAGTAGGGGTAGTAGGTAAAACCAGTAGATAGCAGACTTGTAAACGACTCAAATTTTTTTTGAGTCGATTCTTTGTTTGAGTCTGGAAATTTGAATCGATTCATCAAACGACTCATAATGTTAAATTTAATTGATTCGAATCAACTCATGACTCATCAAGTTCCTCGATAAAATGATTCGAATCAACTCATGACTCGAGCAACTAGCCAACGGAATGATTCGAATCAACTCATGACTCACACATTTTGATGAATCATAGACCTCTGTATACAGAGGTCTATGGATGAATCGATTCAAATCAACTCATGACTCACACGACATTTTTATTGAACTTATTTCATTCAACCCATGACTCACTATAGGCATTTGTTGATTATTTGACTCAAAGCTATGATAAAATGAATATGCCGCATACCACAATTGTATTAAGCAGCATAGTAGCCTTGACCAAAGATTCAAGCTGCTACCTAGTAGGACTAGATACATAGGTACCTACCTTACACCTACCTATCTTCAACACTCAACAGTCAACAGTGCAATGTCAGATAAATTTGTAAGTAGCTCTGAGAGACAATTATAATATAAGTAAGGACTAAGGAGTAGCATAGTAACCTATCTCTTATTATTACCTAGAAAGTCTTATTTGAAAATTCAAAAGCACAAGTTCCAAGAGGCATTCATGTTTTCTTTTAATCAAACTTTTTCTACATGATAATGAGACAAATGTTACTACTTCTTACTTATCAGATAAAATTATTCAAACAGTACAACCTCAAAAATAGGATTAATCCCACCTGTGAAACATTCAGCATCAACAGGGACTCCATGGGAGGAGGCCATGACCTTGCATGAGTGGCTCAGGCCTCAGAATCAGATATGATCTTGAGCAATTTTAGATTAAAATGACGTCATTGAATATTAATCGATATCAGGAGCACCGGAGCACTGACCAAGTGGCTCTTTTGGTAAAAATAAATTGTCATTGGTGCAATTCGGGCAACGTCATCCGGCCAATTTGTCACGAGATTCAGACGTGAAAGTTATCAACTGCGCCATTAATGTAGTTTTCTTAAAACATACTATGACTTTCACATTCTATTCTCGAATTCATGACGTCACTCATAGTACATACTTTAGGCCAATGGAGATCGCTGATAAATTATTTCAAAGCCGCTCCTTTACATTATTCTGAAGATTCTATGATGTCATAAAACAAGTTTCTTTTTAAACTTCTATTTCATGGAAAAATGTGCATTTTGTGGTTTATTGGCAGTTGAGCATCGCAATTTTGTGGTTTATAGGTGAGTTTATTTATATTATAGCATAGCCTATAGGTAGTTTATAGGCTATAGGTAGTTTGGGCGTATTTGACTCAATAGACGCCCAAACTCTTATGCTGTTGATTGATTATTGGGACCAAATTGGGACTGGGAGAAGGGGAGGCAGCCGCAGGTGTCAATTCTGACTTCTGACATGTAAAATGTAGGTACCTAGGTAGTGTAGCAGGCACTTGGTTTGGTAAGACTAAGTACCTACCAACTGCCAAATGCTTTTGGCTCATTAGGCGCCTGTGCCTGAGCCTCTGAGGCTCTTGCAAGTCTGAAATATGGAGTTCAGTGATGGCTAAAGCTGAGGGGGTGATCTAGCATTGATTATTAGGGTGCTGATGGTGACTTGTAAACGACTCAAATTTTTTTTTGAGTCGATTCTTTGTTTGAGTCAGAAAATTTGAATCGATTCATCAAATGACTCATGATGTTAAATTTAATTGATTCGAATCAACTCATGACTCATCAAGTTCCTCGATGAAGTGATTCGAATCAACTCATGACTCATCGAAAAACGGTTTGATTCTGAGTCGATTCACGAATCAACTCAGAGTCGTTTACAAGTCTGGTAGATAGTAGGGGTAGATAGTAGATAGTAGGGGTAGTGGTAGTGGTAGGGGTAGGGGTAGTAGTAGGGGTAGGGGTAGTAGTAGGGGTAGGGGTAGTAGACAACCAGTGAACAAGGCTACTCAATAAAGCCGAAATATTTGGTTTTTAACAATTTTTTACCTCAGTGTAGCCCGAAACGAATACGAATTACTTAAATAACGCTGTCGACAAAACAATATGAGACATGCTTCACATTTTATAGCGGTCTAGTAAGATGCACTTTTTGTAAATGGTGTCCGCTGAATCACGACCATCGTGAAAATGGATCATAATCGAAGAGCAAGTCTTCGGACAAACCGCAGCCCAGTACCTTGCAGTCTGCACCCCATATAGGAGTTCTTGATCCCATCTTTTGGTGTCTCCTTCCCTTTAGATCGGGTGACTCTCCATTACCGGGTTCTGAGTCAAGTGGAGGCAGACCGAGGGAGCACCGATGGTGTTTGGATAATATAGTGGATGGAAATCTCTCTGCCACCAAGTGGTAGGGGTGCCACCAGGACTAGCGACGTGCTCCCCACACTGATCACTAACCAAAGCCAGACGATTGGGGAGAGCCGAGAAAAGCCGCTAGAATAGATGGCAGAGAGTGTATTTGAAAGGGGGCGAAAATCCATCCGCAAAGTTTGCCAAAAGTGGACATTGGCTCTGCGGCGTATACCGCACCGTGGAGTCTCGGGGCAAGTTCATAGATCTGTCCCTAGATGGCTCTGCCTCCCCGCTGGGCTCCCGTCAGCTGCGCGGAGGCGACGGCTTTGTGTTGTGAGTGAGTCAGTCCACCTGACTCTGCGCCTCCTCTGATGATGCTTCACTGAAGCAATGGCTGTGTCATGATTGAATACCATACCTGAGTCCATTTTTACTCATGAATCGAGTGCAATTTTAATTCCTCAACGATCAAAAAGCATGATCTGACGGTCGAAGTTCCCATAACTTTGTTAGTGTAAAATGCCTGAATCCCGGAGGTGCGATGTGTATGAACGAGCACTGTAAGTTGTAACACTGCGGGCCAGCGCAGAAGGGACCGTACCGACTCGCCGACCTGTACCGCCGCCACGTCTCACTCCCACGAACGATCCCATCGCCATCGCTGGAACCCATCGGTCGCCAGAGCTGCGATCAAGATAGGCGCGCGCGCGAGGGGCGGCACAGGTCCAGTGTCGCCAGAACTCTACACGGACCGTATATTTTCCGTACGACCTTCCTTTAGCTGTTGGAACGGCCCTAGTGGCCGGGCGTGTCCGAGTATTGGGGATCATAATGTTGCCACGAACAGCGTCGGGCCCGACCGTATACGACTCTTATTCATATCTCCCGGGCGTAACACTGCGCCTTGTATTGTCCGGATCGTAATCTGTACGAACGTGACGGCTTTTGGAGAGGTTGTTGCGCTTGTTGCGCGAAGGCAAGTCGTCGACAGCGCTGTAAATAAATGTTGACACTGCGATTAATGTCAGTTGGGTGTATTCAACCGGTGACAAAATACGCGGGAAAAGTCGCTTTGTAAGCCTGTAAGGCTGCCGTGGAAGAACGGGCATTAGCTGCAGCAAGTCTCTGTGATGCTAATCACGGTTTCTCGAGCTATTCAGCAAACCGTTACGTGCACGACAGATTATTAATTATTGCAGCTAAAGGCTCATGTCACATCTCAGGGCCAGAACAGATGTGGACGAGGTAAGAAGTGGCTGCTGTTGAGGTCTTACGGTGTCCCGTATGCAGTGGCAACTAATGAGCAACACGTTACACTGCAAAATAGTCGTGATAGGGAGAAATGCTAAGGTGACTCGTAATGCCTGTTAATTTATCATCAGTTTGAAGGTGCTTCTTGTGGAATGGATGTAAGTAAAGCATTCAGCTCTGCCTTTCAGGGCTAAGTCATTCTTGCTTGTTATTGAAAGAACATTAAAGTGAATTTTGGTCCATTCTGGTCCTTGTGTCTCTATTTAAACATTTTTTTTAAACCCTTTTTACGTTGAGAGTCGGCTTAAACCAGAACAAATTAACGAGTTGAGAGGAAACGTGTCTAGTGCCACCTGTAGAATCTTGTTTCCCTTTTCCAATCGAATTTCCGTGTTGGGTATTACTTTACAACAAAAATGAGCCATGCTGGAAGATCTTTTCTACAAAAAAGGCAGTACTATTCACAGACATGCAAACGTTAGATGTTCTCCTTGAATATCCCGAGGGATGAATACAATTTACACATAAATCCAAACTTTTTGTAAAATGATAATGTACGTTCAATGCTCTGCAAACCTGACGAGAGACACGATCTTAACTCTTCCCACACGACAGAAGCTGACACATTCTTATCTCCAAACGGCATTACACGGTGCTACCTCAAAAACCCGGAGCCTAAGTGAGTGGAAATCACACAGGTATTAGTCGGCTGCAGTCATTTTGCGGAGCGTGTAAGACCGGCAGCCGCGGACAGCTGGCCAGAGGGTAAATTCGAACAATGTCCTGCCCCGATGTCCAGCACATGTTTTGGCCGCAGGTGACCTGCGCCGCGGGGACAGTGACGCCATTTTTCCCGGTGACGGTATGCACCGAGGGGGCGTTCGGCATCGCTAGTTACGCAAGGCAGCCGGCTTAACTTGTACCTAACTAGCTGCGGGCCGATGTCGTCCGTGCAAGCCATTCCGCAAAGCAAAGTTTCCTACGGCGGTACGACATCGTTCGGTAGCCGACAACAAGGTATAAATCAGCCGATGGAGCAGCCCGGTATGTGGACCATTTCAGGTTACATTAGACCCCGCTGGTGGGAGTTGCACGCCCACCTGACCGCTGCAATCCCGGACGTGCAATCTCTGCTTGTATCACCAACACTGGCAATCAATCTCACACGGGTAATTGCTGAAGTTTCCTGTTATCGCTACACTCACCAGCCACTGTGCAGTGTTAGCCATTAAACCGGATTGTGATCGCCAAGATGTGATACGACTGTCTATTCGCTGTCACCACGACATCTGATCTGGGCATCAAGCAGCGCGTAAGGTGACGTTCAAGCAGCGCATTCCTTACTTGGACGGCTGAGGGGGTGACATCGATGTGAAGTTCTGGCTTCTGTTCTGCACTGCCGAGCTGGCTGAGACGGCCGCGCCTTGGCGATGTTACCTCCCCACCCCGGCCCCGTCGGTCGGTAGCTTGTCGCAGCCAGCAGTCACACGGCTCTCACTCTGCACGGACACTTAACGTCAGTGCACTTTACGACCATTGGACACAAACCCACCTCATCCTGACGCCCTGCGCCCGCCACTTGTAATTGATTGCCCAGACTAGCCGCCGAGGACAGGCAAGTGGCAGCTCGGATACGGCGCCGGACACGGTGTGACTGTCCAACGTACACGGACACGGGCACGGACACGGGCGAGGACACGGACACGGACACTGGCTCGTACTCGGGCACGGACATGGACAGGGTCACGAAGTTGCGGACACGGTGTGACGACTCCACGCCCACGGACACGGGCTCGGACACTGATACGGACACGGTCACGGACACGGGCACAAACTTGCGGACACGGTGTGAGGACTCTGCGTACTTACACGGACACGGACACGAACACGATCACGGAGACAGACTTTAGGACACGGACACTGAAACGAAATCGTGTTTCTCGCTTTCGATTCACGTTTACGGATGCAATACCTTATGGTACTCGCTTTCGACTCCTTGCGTGGACATGCGGACTGACGTTATCATTTGGACACAGAAACGAGCCACAGTTCACCGATGCGTAAAGCGTACACAAACGAAGTCGTGGATACGACGCCAAGGAACATGAAAGGACAGGATACCGTCTGAAGGACAGGAGGACAGACCCCTTCCGAACGGTCCAAAAGTGCACGGACATGTACCGACACCTGTAAGCGCCTCTGTTAGGCAGACCGGTGACAGCTACTTGAATTTAAAATGGATTTAGTGAGCCAGAAGGATGCTTAGCTTCGGTAGGATTTCAACAAGCGCCATAATATTGCTTGGTCAGCTTTGTTAGAGGTAATAATTTGATAGATATGGTTTCAAAAAAGCATGGCTTGCATTAGAAAATTGATCTGAACTGGTACGCGGCATGGGCTGGTGTAATCAAATGAAAATTGCATTACATGTAATGTTTTCTGCATAGGCTTCTATGACATACGATTCGAACTAAACACTGATGTCGTTATGGTTCAGTCACACTTAATGGATAATCTAAAAATAATCCGTTTAGCATTTAAACACGGCCTCGCCGTGTTGGCTGCATCTTCTCCACTTCCACTGGTTTTGTTCTCGACAGCGTCTAAAAAGTCTCTACTGTGCTCGATAAACCTGCCTTTTTATTTCCTATTACCCTCTAAAAGATCAACCCAGTGCACCTTTTGACACACCTCACACCGTCTAACTTCCCAGAACTCCCGAGCCTTCGCACCTCGTGACGCACCACGCGAAACCGTGCGGCGTAAATCACCGCTCTGGCGTTAATGTGGTCGCCGGTTCGCGCCGTGCGGCCACCGTTAGCCCGGTCTGTGTCCAGCTATCGGCGACGATCAGCGGTCTGTGCAGCGCTGTCCGATGTGCCACCGTCTGACGGTCAGCGCGGCCAGCTCCGGGATCTGATAAATGGACCGCAGCGTCTCATCACGTCGCCGGGCACGGGTCGGACGCTGCGAGAGACTGTGCTCTGATGCTTCTCTGCTTCAGAGACTGAAGGTAGGCGTCCGGCGCCTGCTGTCCTCTGCCAGCCCCGTCGCCTGCCGCCCGCTGCACCCGCCGCCACTCCCTCGCCGAAGCGTTCATGTCTTTCCGAGTTTCAGTACGTCGTCGATGCTGCTGAGGATATCACGCCGCGTGTGTCGTGGATCAGCAGCAGCACAGTGGCACTAAACCGGCATTTTTCTCGGCGATTTTTGAGCGCCGTGACGTGTTTACAGGGGTGTACTGGGGTTTGGAATTCCCCAGCGAAGACGGCAAGCCATGTTAGGAGCCATCCGGCCTGTAGGCTCAGTGAAAAATCGACCGCAACAAAACAAGCTGGCTACTGGTCTTTCGGGAACGACCATGTTCGACAGGACCGTACGGCAGCGAGCCTTGGCCAAACGGTTCTTGGCGAGCGCCAGACATGTTTGTCTAGGAAAAATGAGACGAACCCAGTCAATCGAAACAAAGGCAAGGTTGATGTGAGAAATGAGGACAATAATGGTCGGATGTGAAGCAGCTATATTGTATATTGCACAGGTGTACACAAGCTGATATGATCAATCAATATTTGTTGGACATTGAATGCATTGACTAGCACGACGGAAATAACTTCATGCGTGCTGCGTACAAGTACTTACCTGCTGACTCACAGACTAACAACATATCTGTCAAAATCTAAAAAAAAACTTCATGGGGCGTTCTAGAGGTATGGTCCTCTCACTCCTTTTAGAGCAGCCAAATCAACCACCAGCCAGGCCCATCATTCGTTTCTGGCCATGTCCATGTTCCGAGCTGAGGTCATACCTGTCTGGAGCACGCGCCATTCGCCGCATTCCTGCGTCACGCCGCGTTGCTATCGTCGCATTTCATCGGGCCCGGTGAGGAATTGGTCGGCGGCCGGCCGTCGGACCCCCCAGCTCGCGCGCATGACATCCGATGTGCATACAATGTGGACGGCGACAGGGCGACGGCTGTGTTAGCACGCTGATAGAATCAGGAAACTGGCTCAGAGAGACCAGAGGAGAGAGGCACTGGGAGAAGCGGGGATGAGCGAAAGAAGGCGCTGGAGAGGAGTGCAGATATAACAAACGAGTATGGGTGGGTGGGATGCAGTAGGTTTGCCAGTGTAACTGGTGTGACTTTGATGAATTTCTTGCAAGTGGACAGCGATATATTTATGGCTACTTCTCTTGATAAAGGCCTGATATTTTATACGCAAAATACGTAGAAAATGCAGCTATAGTCTATGCAGCATGTCTTTGCAGCGCCCTTTTGCCATTTAGAAACACACCGAAAGGAGACCTTTATTCCTTTAAAAATGTCTTGTTCACCATCTATAGCAAATCCATCCTCTGTCCACCGTTACCGCCCACCGTCTACCATCCACCATCCACCGCCCACCACCACCCCCTCCACCCTCCCCGCCTCCCGGTGCTCCACCGCACAGTGTTTGCGCCTGACAGGGCCGGAAGCAGCGTCTCCCTTCATGCAGCTGTTCATTAGCCAACTGCGGAGACACTCGGACATACATTAACCCCGTAATTAAGCGGCCACTGTCCTTCCTGTAATTTTTCATAGCCGCTTATCGCTGATGGGTGCGTGCGCGTATGTGCGCGTCTGTGCGCTGCCCGCGCTCTGCTCGCCCGCTCGTGAGTTGTGTGTGCGTGTGTGTGTGCGAGCTACGCGCAATGTATGTAAACGAGATTAATGATTGCCGATATTCGTTGGATATCAATTACGCGCTCCCACCCGACACCAACTTCCAGGTATTGTTAGTGCTGACATGGGTGCTGATGAGTTAATTATGGGCGCTATTAACCGCCGCTATCTATTTATGGAGATATCAAATACCAGCTGCTGCAGCGTCCAGCGCGTATTGTGTCAGCCAGGCATCACTCAGTATAACTGACATAACCGACGTCCAGAAGGGATGATCTCATCAACGGCGCAAAACTGTTTGTATGTGCCCCACTAGCAGTGTCATGAATGGCCAATAATGATTCCGGTTATATTCATAAGCTAACTGATAATGAACCACGCAACACCCCAGTGAGGCTTATTCATTCATGCACCGCATGGTTCTCGGTCATATCACAACGGGTGAAAATAATTGCACGCCTACTCCGCAAATCTCGGGGCTGGTACCGACACCATTGACGGCCTAATCGAATAGCCCACATGGCTCCTACGTTAGCTGTATCGCCCATTAGCTTAACATACGTCGACTGGCATAATTAACAGCTCTGTATGCGAACAAGCCGCTGACATCGGTGCAGGAAGCGCTGCGTGCTGCAGCGTGCCATTCCGCACTCAACAATGGCTCATTCCCGCTAATGAAGTGGACGTCCGGGCCCAATTATAATCAGCAGTGATACAGGGCGCAGTAAAAAGCTGCTGTGCCACCTATCAATGACCGGCACAGGTCATACGGCGCCGGCATAAACCCAGCACCTGCCCGCTGCCCGGCTCGTAAACTGAAGCCACCCGGACCGCCGCCGCTGCTGCTGCCTCTGCCGCTGCTGCCACCGCCGCCCCTGCTGCCCGTTGTTGGTAGCGCTGCAGCTAGAGCGATGACGGGCCAATGCAACAGAGGCGCGGAACGAGTAGGACGGGGCAGGGGAGGGTCCAGGAGACGAGTTTAGAAGGGAGCCTGTCAGATGAGGAGCAGAGGACGAGCAGACAAAAAGTGCACTGTGAAGGAGAGAGAGGGAGAGACGGAGAGACGTATAGAGATATTGATTTGCTTAAAGGCAACCTAACCTATTCACAAGGCGTCACATAAATCAAGTCAGTATACCTCAATCATGCTGAATGCTGAATGACATCTCCACCAATGAGTAGCTTCCCAACATCCAATATTTTCCCTAGATACTTGCCTCCACAATTACTGGGTCGGTTGACCTTTTACGGTAAAGCGGAAGATTGAAAAGTGGACTGGAAGCTCTCACTCCCAACTCCCTCGATACCCGGAGGCACTACGTGGAGAGGATGCCGTAAAAACTGTGCCCGGTGACAAAGGTCGAGGTCGGTGAGTGACGCCGTCCTCGACACAAAGTGTCGCGATGGTCGGCGATAACGCGAGGCGGTCAAGGTGGCCGGAAGGGACCGATTCGTCTGCTCGACGTTGCAGTCTATAATAGAGAACGGGTGGCTCTTGTTGATTCAGGGCTGGACACGGTGTTCATTCTGTTCATGCAGAAACTTACGAATGTCCCTTTGTAAAATGACAAGGCAAGACTTTAAAAAATCATGTTGAAAAATACTTTTGGGAGAAGATTGAAAATATTCTGAGTTATCATATCATAGATAAATTTCATCCCTCTATCCAAGAAAATGCCATCAATGCATTTCATGACGTTTATGATATGATCGATCATGCACCACCCTACCTCAGATGTTCTTACTAGCATAGCTGCTTTCCAGAACCTAAACATACTTTCATCTCCACCGAGACCACCCATCCACCGTCTGAAGAAGAGCCCAGTCGCCTTGTGGGTCATCCTGAGTGCCGTGGCAGGTGGCAGTGACCTGACTGGTGGTGGCCAACGGACACGGTCCAGGGCGTCTGTCGCTGACAGGAGGTGTCCCCAGTGGCTCTGGAGACACACCGCTTCCAGTCCGGCTCTGGAAGTGACGAGTGACACTCAGTTGGAGTGGAACCAAGGCCATATATAGTGAGTGGAACGGAGACTGGACTGGGAGGCGGGCTGAACTGAGAGTGAAGAAGAGACTGGAATACATGAGGAAGCTGGTATGGCCAGCGCGGCTTGAGTAGGTACTGGGCTGATGAAGTAAATTATAATTGTCTGTAACACTAGAAGTTTTATGCTTAAAATTTAATTTTGCTGCAAAGTTTTTGTAGAAAACGCATGTTTACAGTTTGGTTCCGCTAAGATTTTTGCCTCTCAGGGAAGGTTTCTTCCGCGTCCAGCTCCAGCACCAAGCTCTTTGGATGTTACAAACTCAACATATGCTTACATCTCTAGTACCTGAGCAATGAACCCATAAACCAACAGTTACGCAGTTGCTGCAGTGAAAATGTCAGCAAGATACCCAAGCACCAGCTAACATCGGTGTATGTTGCAGTAGCAAAACCGCCGAGTATGCGTCCAGACTTCAGATCTTTGGCCGCAGTCCAGTTCAGCACCGCAGTTTCTGTGCCCAGCCGGCTCTCAGTCGGCGACAAAAACGCCGCTCGTGACCGTCGGTCGGCGGCCATCGCGGCGCGGCCTGCGCCGGTATCGCCGCCGGCGGGCGGTGCGCCGCCGCTCGCCGCGCCCGCCGTCCCGACCATGCAGATGAGGCAGTAATAACCGGCCCGGACGCCCGTGATCTACGAGTGTTTTCTATTTGTATAACAACTAACGCCCAAATGTCTGTGGTGCGCTATGATAGCCGCGGCGGCGCCCGCGGCGCGGTGCGGCGCGCGGCGCGCCTCCGGCCGCCAGGTGACGCTGCGCGCGTGACGTGACGTTACGCTGCCACCCCGGGAGGTGACGGGGTGAGCTCATCAGGGGTGAGGAACGGTTAGAGGTCAAACCGGAGCTCCACAGGCTGCCGGTTCCGGAAACGAACTGAGCTGTTTATTTTGCAGTGAACATGGTGAAGGGGAAGCGAGAGGAAAACTAAAAGAAAAAAATATTGGTACAGGTCACCGTGCACTGTTAGTTTTACATCATCACCAAGAAGCACGTGTGACACAACGTACTAATAACAAATCATTATTATGAAATCGATTTAATTGACGAACATAAACCTCAACAAGGTGGCGCGATGCCAAGGGAGAGTAACAATCACGTAAATCCTAATTACTGAATTTGTTGTATTTCCTAAACTCTCTGGTAAGCCACCTAACTATACGACACCCGATTTCACAACTTTGGTTCGATTGCGGACACGTCTCACATTAACACATCATCCCGTCACCTGCACCTGTCCCTGGGCTAACCTTCTCGACTGCGATGGTTGTCACCGCCCGATGCGTCCTCCACCGGTCGCCCCACCCCGTTCACCGCTTCGTGCCCCGGTGTGTCGTGCGGTGCCGCCCCGGCCCGGCCCGGTCGGCGCCTTTCATCAGCCCGCAGGCGCCCACGGGCGCCGGACAGACGCGCTTCTTGTGGCCGCGCTAAATATTCAAAGTGGCAGCTATCGGTCGGCCGGCGCATACATTGTCAGACGCTGTAATCACAGGTCATTGGTAATTAACGCTCTACCTTTCGCCGTGTTGAGACGCTCCGCTCCATTAACATAATGTACGACGTATAATACATTACCAGTCGGTCAACACAAAAGAGGCGACGACGGGCGATCGACGGATCGTCGTCGTCGCCTGAGGAGGAGCCTCGGGGACCGCCGCGGGGTCGCTCGAGATTTTCGAGACGAGATTCGCCCCACGGGCATAGGTCAAGCTGAGCTGTGTACGGATGCGTGTTCATGTCGGGCGATAAATCGTGAATCGTTAATGCTATCGCACCTGAATGGGTGTCGGACATGAATCGTCAGACTGCGTATAAATTGTTGCTCGGCACTCTTGCTTCTCATTGGATATGACACTGCTGCTTGTTTAAGAAATAACTAACGTATGGTGCTAGATACTTACCAAATTTAAATATCTGAGCTCCGCATTATGCGCTCTATATTGTTGGCCGTGATAAAAATGTTGTTCTTCCTCATAATTATCACGAAACGAGACCTCCAGTGTCATCTTTGGAACAGCGACATGGTGAGAAGAATATAGGTATATCACAAGGAGCTTTGCTTTATAACGCAAAGCTCCTTGTGCATCTGACTAGTGAGCATCTGTAGCATATCGGCGTTTCTACTTGAAATCCTAGGCTGTGTGACAAAAAGAGCTTGTAATCATCGATGGCCTCTATTTCCCCCAAATCCTGTGGGTAACGGTTCTTCCTCGTTGTCTAACGAAGTGGTCCGCGGCCGCCCTGCGCACAAAAGCCGCCAACGCTTCGGAAACTACACAGAAACACGCTGAAGAACCAGAGGACATCTCAACAGCTCCGGACGAAGCTGACGCGATATGGGAAAGACGTTAGGACGCTACTCTGGTGACACTCGGCTGATACTCTCGCGGACATCCTCATAGAGCGCTCTGAGGCATACTGATGGGATGGAGGATGTCACACTGCCCCAAAGAGCTAGGCCACCTCCAGCCTCTCTTCAATTGTCCTCATATCCTTGGGCATTCAAACTCGAGATCACTTTATTCAGAGCTTCCTCGGTGGCTGGTGCACTCTTGTCCATCGCCTGTCATCTGGTTTACGCTCTGTAGTGCTTCCATCACTTGATCGAATCTCCTTCTTGACCCAGTGCGCAAATCTCGTACTGGTTAGTGGTCTGACATGACGCTCTCTCTTGTGGTCTCCACTTCCGGGACTTTGAGCGCAGGGCGGGTTGGCGCGTCCTCACCCTGACGCCACCGTGCGCCACCGACACGCCTCAGTCGCGTCACCCTCGCCTCCTTATTAATTACCAACAGCCGGTAATGATGGGTTACCGTTGACCGGTAATGCTAAATAATGCGAATATAATGACACGTGGCCAGTGCGTCGGCTATCGGAGAATGGAGCTCTAACCTCCTCTGCGCCTGTCGCTCATACATATTGAGCGCAGAGTCTCGCGCGTGACCACAAACACCTCTTAAGGAGCCGAGATGTGAGCGGTTCCAGTGATCACAGACCCAGAGCGGCACGTCGGCCTCGGGCGTCCGAAGCCAGGCACCATGTTCCACCTGTGGTTGGCCCCGGGCGAAATCCGTTCTGCCTCCGGCTTTGTGAGGTGCGCCCGATGCTTCAAGTCGGGCCTTGGCGACGTGCGATGTAAATGCTGACAGCGGGTGATGTAGATGTTTTCCTGTTGACGCCGAGTGTAGCGGACTGAGTGCGACCTGCGGAATGGTGCGGAGGCTTTGGTGACAACCGCACTGCGATAAGGACGGCTCTGTTGGCTGCAGCGCACACTGCACGCGGCAATTAGAGAAATGCGTCTTGCGCCGTTCGGCGGGGCCGTTTGCATGTACGGCGCCGCTGTCGACTTGTAACGAGTCCATTGTGCCGGGGCCACCGGGTGCAGTAACGAGCTTAATTGTAATTGTGCTGCTCCAAGGTAATTGTGAATGCAAATGGCGCCCGCTAGGTGCGAAACGGCTTGGGTTGACCGCCGTAAACTGCATAGCCGCTGCTAACAAATTTGCCGTTTCCCATATGCGTGACACGTACAAATAAAGCGTCTGCTGCGCTACTAATAGCCGATTGTTTGAGCTCTGTGTATGTATATCTAAGACTTCCCCTCTGGGCATAACACGCTTAGCATTTTTGTTTCGCAAGAGTAGTTGAAGCCGAGTCCAAGAAGCAGTTGAAGTGAATGGTGCATCTTGATATCCAGAATGCATCAAGCTGTTTGATGATAACTAAAAATGCCTCACATATCTGTTTTTGGCCTCAAATAACAAAGCATGCCTTAAAAACTCTTTGTTGCTCATAAGGCACCGTCACTAATTAAGCTACCGAAATATCTTTTATACGGGCAGTAGCACTCACATTCTCCCTGTCATCACCATTCGCACCGCTGCCATTCCCCACATTGTTCACGAGGACATTGGCGCCCCATAAAAACCACAATCGTCACCGGCGCGCTATTGCTCGTCGCCTCATCACTCTGTTCTCGGAGCGTGCGACCGACGGCAACAGCGTCCCTGCAGAGCCGCCCATTCTGGCCGAACGGGGCCGCGTTTCTCCCACTGCCATCTGACTCATGATGTGCCCACTTAATTATGCGCCCCTATGTCTGCTCTTTTTTAAGGCTGCGCGACATCCGTCATCTGTTGGCGACAGCCGACGCGACGCGGCGCAAAACGCGCTTTGTTTGTTTCCGGAACGGACGAGAGACAGCGTGACGAGGACCGATTCGTCACCCCATCAGCAGCAGGCGCGGCGGATGTCAGAGGCTGGCGGCTGGCGTGCTCAATCGACACGCCCCGAGAGCACGGGATCGAATCCAGCTGCCGGCACATTTTTCCGACCACCAACCCGGCGTGGCTCACGCCGGAACCAGATCGCCACCGCCACTATTATGACGTAATGAGGCAAAAAATGCGCCGCCAAGTGCTGATTGATGAACTGGCCGCTGTGGCCGCGATGTGCCGCCTCGTCGCGCCGCGTTCGCCCTATTGTCCGCATTAGGATAATTCGGGAGCATTTTCTGCGCCATTAGGCAGACAAGTAATGGGCAGAGATGGCGGGCGCTCCTGGTTTGGGCAGCGCTCACGCTCGAGCTGCGCGTCCCTGCGCGATCTGGCTCACCCTCTGGCTGGACTGAGGTCCTGGGTTGTCCATGCTGCCGCGTCTGTCTTCGCCTCGGTTCAGCTCATGAGGACGTCAGGTGACTGGACGGCGCTGGCAGCCGGCCGGCGCCCCCCGCCGCTGCCCGACCCTCCGGAATGCCTCACTGTGCAGCCGGACGAGGTCGGCGCGTGTATCGGCAATCTCTCCCCGGGATCCGTCGAGCGCCGAGAGCGCGAGCCACAGTCATGTAGACGCATGACGTATGAATGGACACGGCACAGCTTGCGTAAGATGTCGGCCAGGCCGGTACATGACAGGTGGAGCATAGAAAAACCGCCGCCCTGCCTCCCCCGAGTCAGACCCGAACACACAGGGGAAACGAACTAGGACACTGGCGCGCGGCAGGACGGGGACCGCGCGCCGCCGCGCCGTCCCTCCCCGACAACAATGTCATCTCCGGGTCGGCCCGGCGGAGGTGTGTCGAGATCGACGGGGCGGTTCATCCATCGGGAGGGTCGGCTCGTCCGTCAGGAGGCGGTGGGGGTCGGAGGCCCTGGGGCGCCGCTCCAGATGGCCAGCGATACTGACCGGCCGGCGCGCGCTATTTGTTTTAAGTTGTGGCGCGCCACGCGGTGTCAGGAGAGGTCGGGGGTGGGAAGGGTCGGAGGGAGTCAGGGATCAGATACGGCGGGACAAGCTGTCTACGCGGCGCTGTGTGAGGGAACCGTCGACATGTGACGACTGACGAGAGACGAGAGACGAGAAACGAGAAACGACTGACGGGAGCCGAGAGACGGGAAATGGCAAACGTCACGAGAGACGAAATAAAGGGAGACGGAAAATGGCTGACGAGAGATGAGAAACGACTAACGAGAGACGACGGACGACTGGAGAAGGACGAAAGACAAGATGACCGACAAGAGACGACGGACGATATGACTGACTAGAGGTGAATCACGAGAGATGACTGAAAAGAGACGAGAGACGACCTACCAGGAACGAGAGGCGAATGACGAGAAATGAAACACCACAGAAAAGAGACGGGAGACGAGACATGACTAACGACTGGCCGGAGGGTGAGACGAAAGATGACTCACCAAACATTACTGACGAGATACGAGAGGCAAAAGACGACTGGTCTGAGACGAAGAGCGAGTGACTTCAATACACAGGAGACAAATGATGACTCATACATGATGAGAGGTGGTGAGGGACGAGAAACGGTGATAAATAGCTTACATCTGCTTATCAGGATGCCAAAAAAGTGGGTACCATCGTCTGACTTAGGTACATTTGCATTTTTTCAAAGGTAATTAAGCTAGTCTAGTCTCAGTCATTAACTAGCCGGTATTGACATCATTTGTAAGAAAATTTACTCCAAATAAAAGGTAAGTTACGAAGGTAATTATAATATTTTTTCTTAAGAACAGCTGAATAAATACCTAACCCATGAACCCTTACTGGACACCGCATATAAACAAATAACTGGCCCACCCTTTATCCAAGTCACGTGACCTGATAGCGGATCCCGGCGGAGATGCGGCCGCGAGAGTCGCGATATTTTCACCATTTCTCGGGGCCGGCGCCATCCATCTTCGTAACTGACTCGGCGATCGGACCATATGGAATCTGACGGGCCCATTGTTTTCCAGAGCGACCATATTTTACATAAGTTTCATGATGTTTGACAAAATTCCCGACATTCCGGGGCCGTTCGTCAGCGGCCGAGACAGACGACAGTGTCTCCGTCCTCGGAGGGAGGGTGTCTTCTGGGGGTTTGTCCTCGAAAAGCGCTTGTCCTCTGAGGAGAGGAGCGCTGCGGAGAGCGCGCCCCGTGGTGTACCGCCGAGTGCTGAGGAGCCATGGGCCAATGATTCTCTCATTTGTTTGTGTCTTCGATGTTTTTAAGATATGTTCTGGTCACTACCACTTGATGCGATATGAATTATCTGGTCCTTTTGTTATGATTGGCAAATATATCCTAAGTTCGTCACATTCATATATTGTTTGTTGACATATTCCCACACTCTAATTGTTTCATTTTTTTCAATGTGCCGTATATCTTTTAAATCTTTTACTGTATTTACTTAGAAACATAAACAGTACCACAACACCTAGTAATTATAACCGAAAGCTTCATAAAATAAATTTACTGGTAAAAGTGGATTCTACGATGTAAAAAGTCCGTCATTTTACATTATGGTTAGTAGACATTTTATTGCACCAAACATTCACAGCATTAGCACCTGGATTATACCCACGGAATTAGCGCACATACCACAGTCTCCGGACTGGATGACAAGCCGACACTTAATTGTTCGCATAAATGGACAAGTTACAGCTTACGAAATCGTGCCCGCAGTGCTTATCCGAAATTCATACCGCCATTCTGCGGACGAACACCGTTTGGCTCTCTTATGGTTGGGAACTCGGCAGTTGAAAACTCGTAAAAACGTCTACTTCTATGTGGAGCACCGGCCAGCCGGCCACTTTCGCATGCCGAGGACATTTGCATGCTAGCCTGTTGTCAAATCAATTTGATAAGTTACTTCCACAATGTCTGACACAAAGTGCGTAATTTTACTCAAGGAGTCTCCACTTTCAGTGCTTCTGGTAAATTTATGAGAAATAACGTCCTGCAAACGAACCCTTTGCGAGAAACACACTTGACGCTAATTTGACGAGGCAATACACTTAGCACGTGATACGGGCATCATAATTGATGGTTCCATAACCGCGCCATTGGTGTCTGGACGATCCATGTGATTCACTGGTAAACGAATACAAATAGCAATATCAACTGTGTGGAAATTGGTACGGTTTGACAGAATTGAGGTGCGATGGCGCAGTTGGCATCATTGAAGCGACAATTCCACTGGAGGAAATTGGCTGCATAATGCGATGCCAGATCTGTTCGAAGAATGCCGCCCGTGGCATGCAGCGTTTTATACGCAAACAGCTGCCTGATCAGGGTAAATAAGCAAACTTGATGAAATACGGAACGGAAACGAAACGCCAGTCACACTTTGTGAGGGTTGTACAATTTGAATGGTTATTTTCTTATAAGTCCAGATAACGAGAGCTTGTCGCTGAAGATGAGCAAATAGTGAAATGGCACGTATGTAGGTAGGTAGAAATATGTAATGATGTAGTGTTAATCCTATTTGCCACAACTGTTAAAACATCGATAGAGGTAGGTGATTGCTCCGAAAACACCGCTGGCTTCTTACTGGTATGATGAATACAAAATCTGTGGGACTGAAAATGGGTTAACAAGCGCCGCTAATTATCGGTAGATTGTGCTCTCGAAGCCTATACAATGCACTGTCAAGAGAAATTGCTACCAGTGACAAGACTACTACATTTATAACCCATCCCGGCTGACAAGGATGTAAGTACAGTGTGGGGCCTCATCCCTGACATAACGTGGTCACTCAACTTTCCATTAACTATGACAGGTTCTCGACGGAACTCTCGGAGAAATGTGATATCATCCGTGTATCTTCATCGGTATTGATGAAACTACATGCGCACTATAACCGCAGCAATGTTTCCCGGAAGATGGAAGGCGTGACATGGAAAGGCTTAAATGCGTCAGCAGAGGCTTACTTTATGCAACCGGATGCAACTTTACTCAATTGACGTCATTTCCTGTGTAGTGTTTCTGAAAAAAGTATTGAAATTTGATAGTTGATGGCATCGACGGTGGCCATTTAGCCTCCCATTTACGATTCTCTCTGCCCGATCTGTCCAGTGCCGAGATGGTTTCTAATGACGGCGCTCAGTGGCCGGTCGGAGCGGCTCGGCCGACCCCGGGTCACTCCCGCCGGGTGGTCGGTATGCCGGGGCACGTGGCCGCAGGTCAGGGGTCAGTCGGTGGCCCTCCCCGCACGGCCGACCGGACCGTGTCCTACACGGCACACACCGGGCCGTAAAGAACGGTCAACACGGACCGCGGGGAGCTGCGCTGCCGGACAGCAAAAACGCCGCGCCGGCAGCCTCTGTGCCATTCCTGGCGCACTCGGGAGCAATTTATGCCGCAGCGGGCGGGGCGGCGCGGCGCGTGCCGCACGCAGTCGTTGCCGCCGAGGCCCGGAGTCGGTGATATTGTCGGCAACACCCGCTGGCAGCGGTGACTGGCCGTCACATCAGTCAACGGAGGAGTCACATGTCGGCATCGCGGCATTGGACTCTGAGTAAAGCAGCACAGGATTTGAGAAAATGCAAGTAATACATAGCGAGATGTATGAAGGGCTAAATGGGATAAAGGTGGGTATCGAATTATAACGAGAGTCGAGAATCATGCCTCGGGACTCGAAAAAGAATTTTGTCATGCATGCAATCTTTCATTCAGACGTCACTGGTGTTAACTACAACTTTGGAGTGGTTTAAAGTCAAAGTGCAACAAACTTTGAACTGTGGTGTTAGTAATTAAATAACTTTTATCATTCCTATACATTTTTCCCATGCATTGTAAACTGTTAATGACGATTTCTTCCCTGTCTCGTCATTGTTATTTTCAGATAACATTCGTGTGGCGATGCAAGTTATCTTTGAATATTTTTCTGAACACACCGATGGCTGCGCCTGATAGAAGTGCCGGCTGGAACGCACAATGGCATTTTCCATTATGATTTAGGACGGGCTGAATTTTTGTTTCATTACTACTGCACTCTGTTCGTTAACAATACCAACTGTTGTATCAGCTCTCAGATACTGTACCGGATGCATGCATGCTAGGTGTAAAAGTGGCAGTTTTTAACCTGCTCCATTGTAGCTACATACCACCATTCGAACAATGTTTACAGAAATAGATCAACAATCATGTCAGCAATTAAATTCACATTTTTCCACACTCTTGCCATCCAAGTTACGAGTTCAATAGCCAGAGCATGACAAACCTCTGTACCAAGTGCCCTCAGAAAAGATAATGAGAGAACAAGGAAGGACAAATTCCGTATTTGCAGGAAATGCATGCTTATACCCAACTCTAAGCCTCCTCAAAAGCAAAGCTGCTACAATATGCAATGCATATCTTCGAAAAGTAATGATTTTCTTTCAACAAAATGACTGAAATTCTCTTGCATCTCGATTGATCAGTGATCACCAACTGCTCTAAATTTTATTTTTACTTATCAATATCGCTAGTGTCATGCTATAGCAACCAAGCAGCACCGATATTCATGCAATCTTCTTCTGATTGCCGCTAGGCGAACCATCTAGATCATTAACACGCAAAAAGGACATCACTCTCTTCTTCTCCTTTGTTAGAGCTCAAAATGGCGGTGGTCACGGCTATGATGACTCGTGTCGCCAGGTCCAGCTCTCTCACAACAGTCGTGACCGCGCACAAACGAGTAAAAACCTAACGACCGTTTTCCCCAATAGCCCCGGTGGCCATTGTTTGAGCTCATGGCGAGCACGGATTGCCCGACCATCGCCGGTGCGATGGAAGGAAGCATTGTGTGCGCTCAGCGGCGGCGCTGATGCGCCCAGTCGCGTGTCTATGTAGTTCGCTCGGATTACGGCAGATCTATTGTCCTCGGCCAGTGGCCGGCATTTGCGCTATTCGCTCCAACAACTCCGGCCCTTCTCGACGAGGGAAGGCAGCAGTTGCGTCTTCCTCACTGGCCATCAATGCGGGATTTGTGCTGTCAGCTTGTTTGATCTAGCCTGAGTCGAAATACGATTCGATTTGCTTAATTTTCTCTCTGATTTGGGGGTTTAATCTAACTGAGTTGCGATAGTCACCGCTAGAACCAAACATCCAACACCAGAGGACGGTTCACAATATCCCATTGGTCAAATTCAATTAGCTTAAGTAAATTTGCCAGAAATCTGTGTCAGATGTATCTGACATAGGTCAAAATAATGTTGTTTCTGTGGCAGAGGAAACGGGACATATTCTGAGTAGAGAACACAATAGTCAGACGCATCCTTAGCCAGAATGGACAAGTCTGATACCTCCTATGTCATAGGATCATACGTAAGAAAGAGAGTCAGTCAGATGCTTGGTGAGTCAGGCTCATAATTCAAAAGAAAAGAAACATAACCCATGCAGCGGCATTGAACGGTATCATTTCTAGCCCCGGATCCATTTACCATTCCTTTGCAAAATTTCACCGCAGTCTCTTCGCTGTTTGCAAGGTACTACGAGTAAACATGCCGTCGCATATCATGTCCTGTGTGCTGCATTGTCATGAACCAGCGGCCTCATCCGTTCCCGGACATGGCGTTGGTGGGATTATCTCACCACGCTAATTATTCCAGCGCACTGACTGTGATGGACAGTGACAGCCTGGGCCTGTGCAACACGGCAGTGCAGGACGTAGTGCACACGGCAGTGCAGGACGTAGTACACACGGCAGTGCAGGACGTAGTACACACGTCAGCCGGACGTGGCGGACGTTGGCCGGACGTGAGGCGCTGGACTGGACGTGCAGCGGACATGGGGGTGCTTGGCTAAACTGACGTGCGATGTCCGAGCGCAACGTCCATGTGGTGGACGTACCGGGGACGTCCGGCAGACGTGTGGAAAGTGCGGAGACGTGCCCTGACGCGCCCCAGACGAAGTCTCACCCGGGCAGCCACAGCGTTCACCCATCATTCGTCTGGAGCCGCTCCAGTTTCCATTTGTTGCCGCCAGCTTTTTCTGCGTTTTCTCCTTGGCTAACGAGCCGTCGGTCAGGGGTCGGGTCGGCGGGTGACGTGACGTTCGGAGGGGGGAGTGGGGGGGGGGGACGTCACGGCCGGCGCGCGCCGCCGCCGCCGCCGCGCCGGCCACGCTGCGTGTTTATCTGCGCGCCGTTTTTGTCTTCAGTTTTCTTGTTTAAGTGTTTTTCTGTGGACTTGCTAATGAGTTGGCGCACCTCGGATGACGCCTTCGACCATTGATGCTGGAGCGGGGCGATACGGGGCGAAGATGTCACTCAGCTGCATGGACTGCCGCCCCGACACGGTCCGTCAATTTAACATTGCTTTGTTAACCTTGTTTTATCGAACGGTTGGTTCATTTGGGTAGCTATTTTAGGGCTCTAGGTTCAACGTTGGGTGTTGTATGTGTAAGAGATTACCTGGTAGGATCAACTACTGTGTCAGGATTTCGGGGGTATTAACACCTGATCTGGCATAAGCTTGACTTAACTGTCACGAACTGTGCTAGGACATACCTTATATGAGCCTAGATAACGTCAAATTACGTAAACGATGTTTATGGTATTGCACGAGAGTAACTCGCTCTTTCATCGTCAAATAGTGCACCAATGTGAGGCCCGTAAAATGCCATGATTCTCTAAGCTAGACTTTGCAGGGTACTCCCAGCGGAAGTGATTCAAATCTGCGTCCAGTTTTCAGTGCCAGTTGTGGTCCATCGTTTGCCAGCCCCCATCGGTCGACCTCTGCCAGCTGCCGCCGATCGGTCTTCCCTGCCGACCACCCCGCCGCGAGCCGTCGTCGGTTTCGACGCAGGCCGTCGTCGACTTCGACGCGCCGGCCGGCACCTCGTTGACGCCGCGCCGGGACCTCGTTTACAAATACCCCATCGGTCACTGTCGGCACAGTCTAATAACTCTATCACCGGCAATGTATTACACGCATTCCGCTCCTGTACCGGTGCCAGGTATTGTCAGATCGTCGCCACCGCCGCGCGCGCCGCGTCGGTACCGTCGCGTCGAGAACGTCGCGGCTTCGCGGAGCTCCCGGCGCGGCGGCGCGGGGAGATAAGGGTGGTCTGGCCCGCTGCGGACGGTCCAAGGATCGCCAGGATTCGGGTCGGGGGTGGGTGGAGTGGGTACCGGGCGAGCCTCGCGAGTCTGCGGGAGGTGGCTGGGATGTGTCAACGAGCACGTACAGGGGCGGCGGAGCGAGACCGACTATTTTAGGACACCCCTGCCCCATCTGAATACTATGTGCTGCGCGTGTAGTCAAAGTAACCACCTTGTGAAATGATGATAACCTCGTTAGGTATATTTACCTGTGCTAAAAGCTATCCAGTCTCCACAGTCTCAACAACTTCAGAATTTATCGCAAGCTAACTCTTTATGAATATTAATGTCTGCACACTGCACAGATTTCCATGTTGCCCGTGATAATAGTGTGCTCGTGAAGCAGCCTGAGTCTCCTCAGTTGGTTGCCGTTTTTAAATTAAAAAGTGTCAACACGGGCTGTCGACGCGCCGTTATTAGAATTTTTGATGTATGCTAATAACTTTTTCATGTGTATAAATTAGGCCCACAAGACGAAAAGAAATGTGCCGCGTCTAGCACTCAGTGAAGATGAATTTGATTGCATTAAAAAGTTATTAAAGGAAGTTTTGGACGAAGTTGCCGTAGCTCTGCTTCATATGTGCAAATGAATGCGAAAATGATGCATAGCTTTATCCAACATCGCAACAGAACTTGGCTATTTAAACATCAATCACCCTGACAAGTTGTCAGCAAGGCATATATTGGTAAGACGATTTATCAATGGAATTAGGCTCTCAGCCCAGCAGCTGCATAGCCTATCAAAAGTCACAAACTGTTGCAAAGTTTGATCAGTTTTGAAACTATCGTGTTTTCATTTGACAGGTGGCGCCATGAAATTCACTTGATTTGATTTAAAATGTCATCGAAACCTTCGAATCAGCTTAGACTGCCTCGTTCAATGTGTGGCAGGCTTTCGTAGAGTTTATTATGATGTGAACTCAAATAAAACTTTCCCTGCAGCTATTTTTTAGCACACGTCACATTGCCACATTATACCATTGTATGCAATATGGGTGCATAATGAATACGATTGTCACCACCCACTTATGTTTCACCCAGTTGTACGACAGGCAAGCAAGGACGTTGGATGTTACGGACGCGTCGATCCATGTTCACTTTCCATCCACCCGTCCTCAACCCCGACCTGTCCACTGACAAGTGACAATACCGTTCTCTGTGTGCGTGTGCGGGGACAGAAGCCAGTATGTGGCCATCACTCGAGTCGCAGTGTTCGTCCGGCCGGTCTGCGAGTTAATTACACCGGACCGAAATAGCGTGTGAAGCGAGCGACGAGCATCCCTCGCCCGAGCGGCCGCGAACAGCGCCGGGCGACGCAGCGCGACGACCCGCGCCAGTCGCGATCTGACAGCGCGTCCGCCGGCCGGCAGGTGGTCTGCGCTGCTGCTCGTCCGACTGAGGTAATGAACAGGGATCGATGACGCGTCGTCGTGCTTTGTCCCGTGGCTGGCGACATGCGCCGCTCGTCATGACAGCTCGTCGAGACGGACCCGTCCGGAGCGCCGCCGATCGTCCTTCCGAGATCCACCGTTCAGTGGCAGTGTCGCGGCGAATTTTTCCGACGGCGCTCATTGTTTGGCTGGGTGTGAATGGGAATTGGCTCGTCATTACACAGTGTTATCGGACGAAATCGTGTTCGCAGTTGCCAGAAATGGATGGCAAACCCCAGTAGCAGCCACGTAGCATGTAGGTCTGGTTACGTTAAATTGGCTTAGCAATTTATTGGATGTCGCGTACCAGACTTTGCTTTCGAATCGTGTTTGATGAGAAATCGTGTTGCGGTCGTACTAGCAGCATGATGTCATCATCATGCTGCCAAATGCCGGACATCGCTCGAGCGGCGATTTCTTTTTTCCTCATCGTGATTCGTGCAATGACAAAGACAATGTTGAAAACAACATATGAGGTTTATTTACAAGGAACTTGAATATGTGTTTTTACAAGAACACACAACATTTGATACGTGGAATGAACGTCATGCGTTACTGCTCCTAACGTAACCATATTTCATGTCCGCTACACACATGGAGCTATATGTCATAAGATACGTGTAATATTTGAACACAAAGTTGTGCTGCCTTGGCAATACCGAGAAAAGTAAAAGCCAAACAAAGCTAAGCTGCAACGAATTCTTGCTGAGACGGTTTGAAGACCGGGTACATCATATCAGAGGCACAAAGATAGTTGACCTGCTGAAGAGCAGCAGAACAAACGCAACATATTCATTATCACAGACCATGTAGCAGTCCTAGCGTTCAATTCAGGAGCGATACACTAAACAGATGCGAATAATATCTTCCGCAATATCTTGCGAGGACAATGCATAAACCGCTATGAAAAGACAACAGTGACGTGCACACTAATGCTGCTTTTGATTTGGCTAGTAGGTGGAACTGAGACGGCGCCAGTGACGACATCCAGTTCAGAAAACAACAACATGGACTGCTCTGCCCCCACGGAAGGGACACACTCCCCTCCCAGCACCGCGGAGGCTGTCCAAGCACAATAAATTAAAGCAGCTGTGGCGCCCCTGGGGCGCACCTCTCTCACTCGCGCACCGACCGATCCCCAGGCGTTCCGTCAGTGTGATTTGGTTACATCCCTGCTGTCCACAGTTGTGCTGCGCTCCGTGACATTACGCCCTGTCACTGTCTCCCGCCGCTGACCCGTCTGGGGACGGTGACCGGACGGCGGCCGGCGGGGGCGGCGGCGGCGGCGGTGCCCGGCCAGAGGACTCGGGTCGTCCGTACGGCAGCGCGTGGTGGGGCCGAGGGAACGGCAGAAGAAGCTTCCCGCCGCCGGGCAGGGTCGGCAGGAAGGCAGGTCCGAGGGGAGGCAGGCGAGACGCTGGTGAGGAGCCAGACATGGCCATGTCGGCCAGGGACCAGATCCTGGGCTTCACGGGCGACTGAGCCTCCTCCTCCGCGGAGGGACTGGCGCGGTCTTCGGCCGGGTCAGCGGGGGAACCTGCGGACAGACAGAACGACAGAGGGTCAGACACTGGTGCCGACTGAGGGCTGTGCGGGAGCAGTACTAAATCCAACGCTACATTCCATGGAGATCAGTGAATTATTTCAAAGTTGAATTACAAACGTAAGCGCTAAGGGCACGTCCGCCTATGTGATGTATGAACAATACGTGAACCAGAACAAAACATGCGACTAAACAAATCCCACCCACAAACCAACAAAATAGGTCACACGAGGTCGAACTTACGGTCGGGACGCTCGGACCACAAAGGAAAAGAAAGGCAGGCATGAACAAATCCAAAGCGGACCGGATACTCGTGCACAAAAGCCGAGGGAGGTCATCTGAGGTCAACAAGAGCAATTCGACACAATCTGGGATAAACAGCACCCAGGATGTGCCGCCACGGGGGAGCCACGCACCAGGTGAAATCTGGCACCGGTGAGGTCGACAGGTTAATCAACCCGTGATAGTCGCCGGTAGCGCTACTTCCAGCCGCCGTGAGAGCACGCGAGAGCCTCTTGGGTTCATGAAAATGTCAGATAACGGGCCCTCAATCGACGGGGTACGGCGGCCGGTGGAGTTTTCACCGAGTTATGATGTTTATGGTAGTGAGATCTGGGAAGTTGTGTATTCTTAAGCTGTGATGAAGGTGAGCAAGAAAATGGTGGTTTGTTTAGGTTAGGTCTTGCGGTGGGATTACAATCTTTAGTTGGCAAGGAAATTAGGGCATCATTGCGAGATAATGATGGATGTTATGATTTATTTTTCAAGTTTTTATTCTAGGATCCGCTGCGCTTTTCTACTTCCTTCATAGATCTTCGATTTTTCACCTCAGCTCTTCACTCTGACAGGGGCAGAGTCGAGTGCCCGCCCCTTCCAATTATCCTGCCCGCCGACTGCTACCGTGGATTGACGCAAACAACCCGTACCGATGCCTCAGCCTTGTGCAAAAGGCCCTGGTCAGCCCAACCCAGCGCCAAGTTGATCTAAACTCCATTCGTGATGGTCCAGCCATAAAATGTTTGTCGATCCTTGTCATTACGAGTCGTCTAACGGTCACCCAGCTAGCAAATCCTTTGTCGATTTCTCGCCAAACAAGCCAGCTGTATCGAGGTCTCCACCCATGCGGTCTGGCGGTCTCTCCAACACCAGTTTTCAGGTGTGTGGACGGCCCACTCGCTAACTCCGCGGATAACACTGATTACCATGCAGGGATTGCGATAAATAGCCGTTTAGCCACCCTTTGTTGGTGTCCTCCGCCCTCGTTCCGGCGGCAAATGACAGTGGCGGCGGCTCGGCACAATTGCCAACTTTCCCACAATTGTTCTGTGTCGCGCCGCGGCCGATGGAGTGGCTTTACATACCGATCTGAGGGCGTGGCCGCGCGCGGACGGGGCTGGGCCGCTGAGCCGGCTACTGGCCGCTGACTCTGACATACTGGATTGTACGGAACAGAGCGGCCGCGCGGCTGCCGGGAGTGGCGAACTGCGATACTGGACAATAAGGAGAGGACTCATCCAGCGGTGCTGTAATGCAGCGTCATTGGGCATACTGTCAAATGCAGCGCGACGTCACCAAACGTCCACTGACGTCATCAAACGTCCAATGGCGTCAGAGGTTAGCAAGAACTGGTTCGAGTCATGACTCTTTTCACCCAATGAGTCAGTGTGGGTGGATGTGACATCCACCGGCTGATTAACAACCAGAGAATCATCAACGCGAGGCCAGGTGTTTAGACACCATCGAACACCATTTGGGAGGGGGAGCTAATTTGATGGGGCTTCCACACCTGCGGTGGGCCCGTCATTTGACTAATTGACAAGTTCGCACCTGAGGTGACGCGTTTTCAAACGTCCCGGCACAGACAAAGCATGAGAACACTTGTTCTGTGGCGGGCCACCTGGAAATGGAAATAATGCCGCATCGGACGGGGCTTATCAATATCTTATCTCTTACCCGAGGGGTAGTGGTTATTCTGCTTGGAATCAACACCTCATTATAACCCGCGCACCGACGGGGGTCTGCGCCAACTTCGCACCGACGGGGGGGGGGGGGGGTGGATGACCGCCCCCCCTGAGATCTCGAGAACGAAGCAAGATAGCGACAAGCGGTAAACGGCATCGGATACGCACGGCCAAGATCTACAATTTTTACAAAGGTCATTTTCAGGTCAGGTCAAAGATGACGTCACAGGGGTCGAAAAAGTCAAAATGGCGGCGCTAGATATGGAGAGAGTTTTTCTCGAATAACTTTCGAATTAGTCAAGATAGGAACAAACTAAGGGCATCATCGTGATCCTCTCGTCAATCCGCATCGAATGATATATGTTGACCTCGAAAGGTCAAGGTCAAAGGTTGACCTCAGGTCACGTGACCTCGAGGTCATCATGTATATCATTCGATGCGTCTTGACGAGCTGAACACAATGAGACCATCCACGCGTCTGTATCTTGTTCTTGTACGGAGTTATTGGCCAAAAACCTTTGGTAACCTTTGATGACGTCATATGACCTCACAGCTGCCCAACTGCAAAACAGACCTCAAGTAGTGAAGGTTGACCGTATATGAAGTCATGTATGGTATATGGGGCCATTCCGACCCGTTTTAGTGGTAAAAACAGGGAGTTGATTTTTCCCCCCATTGACTTATAATGGGAGGTCGCGAAATTGACCTGACCTTAGGTCACCGATATCAAAATTCCGAGATAAACAAATTGTAGCTACTAATGACCTAATAATATCCTGCGACTTTCAAAGGCCTCCGACATCTACGTAGCTCTGGCACGGTGACAAATTTGCAAAAAAGTGACTTGAGGCTGGGTCATTCAAAGTGACCTGGTGACCTGCCCTTAAAAGGTAGGAGGTTCAAACTTGCACACCATGTGTAAAATTGATGAGGTTATAGTCATACCAAATTTTGCGGCGCTACGCGCCGCGGTTTTCCCGCTATTCGCGAAAAACCTCAGGGGGGCGGATATCCGCCCCCCCCCCCGTCGGTGCGCGGGATAATTTTGTGATACGCTTATATGCACTTAGCGATATGGTTCGATAAAAACGCAGCTGTGATTTAGCAGTCAGTGGCGTATGAATTACGGTGTGTGAAGGCGTGCTTTTAATTATTTGGTTAGGCAATATTAAAAAGAAGGAATGCTATTTTAGTTTAAAAAAAAACCCGGATCCCTTCTTACCTTCTCTTTCTGGTTTGGTGTCATCGTCCGACTTGGCGACTTCGGCATCGGAATCACCATCGTCGTCATCGGTCCGGTTACGCGGCTCCCAGGTCATCTTGTTCTCCTTCTTCAGTCGCCGGCGGGCGTTGGCGAACCACGTCGACACCTGGGTCAGCGTCATCTTGGTGATGATGGCCAGCATGATCTTCTCACCCTTCGTGGGGTAGGGGTTCTTCTTGTGCTCGTTGAGCCACGCCTTCAGGGTGGAGGTAGTCTCGCGGGTGGCGTTCTTCCTCCGCGAACCGTCCAGACCGAATCCATACCTGTAAACAAAGAAACATTTCCATAATTTTAGGAAAAATGCAATATTCGTTTTATGGCAGCAAATGTGGGTTGACCTCCCCTGACAGGTAGCAATGTAGCTTTTAGGTAAGCAAGAGACGACCTGCTAATTTTCTATAAACTCAAATATCTGTAGCCCCTAACTTGCATAGCAATCGTATTTAAGCGAAACTGATGCAACTGCAATTAAGCTGCCACACGGAGATATCATGGCTTCTCTTTAAAAACGCAGCTCTGTGTTTGTAAATTCTCTCCTTTCCACTCTGCAGCACAGGCGAGATTGTTCCAATCTATGCCTTATCAAAATAACGTGGCGAAGCCAGCTCATTTTAATAATGCCAGTCGACCATAATCTTATTTTGATTCCAGCATAATCATCTTAGCTCACTTCTTGAAGGAGAGAATTCATTTTCTCATACAAATTTTTCACGCATTCTGCATAAATTGACTACTCTGTATTTTAAAAGCCAGTGGAAAGGCAGTTATGCCGCGAAATCTCAAGCTGGCGAGAACGAGAAAGCGCTGAAATTAAAAACCTGTCCAGTAACCATGAAAGCACTACAGAATAAACTTGCATCAAAGGCGTGACAGATGAAAGACTGCGAAACAGCTTTGAGTGCAATTCGGACCAATTCAAACTTGGCGGTCTCAGTAAGAGTTTAGGACATTTTCCGGAGCGAAAAGTCGCAGCTGACGTGAACTTAATGAGTAGGTAAAATGAGTGTCATTGCAACAAAGGCGCACGTCGTAACTTGAAATGTCATCAGAGATGTGACAATGCAGCGAAATAGCGTAAAATGACGTACCAAGGCAGAAAGTAAATTAAGGCACTTAACCGGGCCTAATGAACTTTTATAAAATCTCCCACCGAAAACATTAATCAGAGTGGGTCGGCATTTCAGTGAGGTGTCAATGACATTCAACGTAAATGGAGACATGCTCAAAGTAACTACCCTGCCTCGAAAGTCAATTATTGGGAGCCGGCGGCAGCGAATTGAACGTTCTTATCTACTGATGAGTTTAAAGAAACAAAGTAGTGAGCAGCCCGAACGAAAAAAGAATATTAACCGTGCACGGTTGGCTGTTTTTATGTGATTTTTGTCAATGTGAAGCTGAAACCATCACCTGAATGATGCGTATCTGAATCGTAACACGCCACACCGCTTATCTAGTGCCACATAATTACTATCTCTGTTTTATTTACAGCGAGTCTAACTCCCTACTAAACCAATCTGTTCCGGCAGCTCGATGCCAGTCATGTGATGGCGGTTCTCAGCTGCCATCCAGGTAGATGACGTGGCGTCATCCCATTCCTTGACGTGACGTCATCCCTCGCTGTGTATCACACCGCTGTCATGTCCGCCGGAGTCGCACCAGGACGAGGTAATGACCCTCACTGGCGCTCCGCCCAGCCTGTTCAATGTTTACCGCTCTGGCAGAGCCCCAGCCGAGAGGAACAACCAGCCGACCAATTAGAGACAGGCTCTGCGTGCACCGTGCAACCAGCGCGCGCCGCGCCGCCGTGTGTGAAAACATAAATAACAATCAGCAGCTGGTGATGTGCCTGGGAAGGCGGCCATCACTGCGCGCACGCCACTTACGCCGCACTCCCGGCGAGCTCGCCGCGAAGGCCGCTGTACCCGGCAGACGCGACATTCGGCGGGGCTGGGGCTGGCGCGGTACTGGCCGGGGGATGGGGGGACAGACAGGGGCGCGGAGGGAGAGGGGTAGGGAGAGGGCGGGGAGGGATAATTGGCAGGTGATTGGTAGGTGTTGGGCCGGAAGGCGGTTTTTCGGTGGGTAATTGGGACTGGTGTGGGTTTTGGTGTATATTTTCACCTACCAGCAGGCGCCGGTGTTTTGACGCTCAGACGCTAATGATGGCCACGTTTTGGGACAGGACCTCACTGTTCCAGCCATTGTGTTACTTAAGCGGCGTGTGAATTTCAGGTGTGATTTTACAGCTCGTCAGCTAATATTCTGAGTAACAAATAAGAACAAGATGCAACAGAGGTTTCCAGGGAACCGTACAAAGCGAATGATTGCCCCAAGAGCACAGATGGAATATCCAGTAGGTTTACATACTTCATTTTGTAATGTTCACGTCAAAAAACATAATTGTCATAGACGTCAGCCTCCGACTGGTGCGTAGTGCGGAGCCGATAGCGAGGCGGAAGCCATGTTGGATGGATCCCCCCCCCCCCCTTGTGCGTGTGCCATGCCGGGGGACCGTGACTGCTAGTAATCCGCCCCGCAGTCCCTACCAGTACACTGAGCGGTCGATTGAGTGCCTTCAGAGACCTGTGTTCAGCCTAACCGTCGAGTAAAACAAGTATCGTGTTGTCCGTTAAACATAATGGTGTTTGCGTTATAAGCAGACGTGGGCACATTCAACGCACATACCGCTAAGGTGCAACAGAATAAATGGTTCAGTGCTTTAGGGTTGCGGTTAAGTGGTTTGAAATATTTGAAAAAAAGACAACGAATTCCAGGAATAACACACTTTTGCGAAACTGTCTTCTAGAAGGTCGACATAACCACTTGTATTTTATAGGACAATAATGAATTTAGACGACACGGAACGCTTATGTTAGAATAATTATCTAAAACCCTCTGCCAGTGATCGAAGTGCCTAAGAATTCGGATAGCTCACGAGAAGCAAGTACAATGCAGTTCCATTAGCGAGGCTTGCAGACAACAAAGGCATTCAATGTTCGCATTAGCTTTCAACGTGTCATTGTCTATTTGTTAATCATAATAACACGATTTCTAATGCAGCAGTCGTGTTGCGGGGTATTGAATCTTACCGCGATGTTGGCTTGTATGATTATCCCCACAATACCTTTGCGTAATTGTCTTCAGGCATGAGTACAAACATGGGTTACCCTTTCACCAGAGGCTTGTTTTGCGACTAGCCATGACGTAAAACAAATATGCGCAGTTGACATATTACACGAACCAAAATGGGCAAATACGCAGTGTTGACTCTCCCGTATGAATGCGACCCGTGTAACGTAGAACCATTCTTGCGCTTTCTATGTCCAGGTAACCGCCAGTCGTCACACAACTATCCCTGTGTCCAGTGGGAAAGATATCTTCAAACAAACCAGTCCCAGACCACCCAGTCGGGCTACCACCACAGACATCTCCCCCTCCCCAACCCCACGTCTCCCCTGTGAACTCACCCAGCCGATAGTCCGTAAGGTGAGAGTGCCGCCTCTCCGTACGGGTAGTAGAGTCCGTACGGCCAGCCGGGCGCGCCCAGGGTCGGAGGCGCCAGAGGCACAGAGCTCTCCTTACCCTGAGGAAAGAACAGACGGTCAGGTCAGGTCAGGTTAGGTCGGGTAACGGGTTCACTTAGACTGGCGTCTGTTGTCTATTGGGTGTGAAAATGACTGTGATTCTTGATAAATTTTTATTAATTGATTTCAGTAAAGAAAGGACAATACAGCAAAAAGACAATTGGATCTCAATAAACATTTTTTTGTTAATTCAAACCTGCAAACAAAGCAAAGAAATATCACAATGATGATATGATACAAATATCATATGGTAAGGAGCCGCCGTTCACAAAATTAACAGCCCTTTCCCTCCACGCTACAAAGGAAAATTCCCACATCCGCAAGGACCGCCAAATTCGCCTGCGCGCGTGCACACTCACCGGAGCCGGGGGTGCCTGCGCCTGCGCCTGCAGCGCCTGCAGGTAGGCTGAGTCGCAGCCGTACATCAGTCCCGGCAGGCCGGCCGAGGCCAGTCGCTGGTACGCCAGCAGGTGGTGGCTGCTCGGAGCGCCGTACTGACACGAGCACACAGAGTGGCCCGTCACGGGATCCGTGTACAGTACACGGCCCGTGTCGCAGCATTTGGCGCCCGGAGGACTGGCCGCCAGGGGCGACGAGGTCGCCAGGGGCGGTGCCAGGTGCTGTGGGAGAGGAGAAGAGGCAGGTCAGCAGAGGCGGCGTCAGGGGTGCGTCACAGTAGGACCCCTGCTCCCCTGCTGGCTGAGGTCGCTCAATGTCGCTTTTTACATTCTCCAAACCGATGCGTCACACATGGGAGCGGCATTAGCAGCATTCGAGCTACGAGCCTGCCGATTGGCATTCAACAGGAATACATATGCAGACACCTGTCTCGCTTGTCAGGCAAATAAGCAAATAAATATTCGGCGATGTTGTCGCCTGTGGTTGGCCGGCGGGCGGTCGGCCGATCATGGGCAGCGCGATCTGCGGTAGCGGTGTACCTATGACAGCTTGAGAACGGGCCAACGTGGGGCTCACTATATCAGTGCTGGCACCACCCTACCGGACCCAGGGCGAGTCTGAATCAAACCCAGCGACCTGTGTGATTGAAAGGCCGCCGACGGCCTCCACCCAATGCATCGGCGAGACCTCAGAGAGGTTTGGGTTCGGATGACGTGCCCAACACTACCGGGCATCCGTGTTACGACACGACCTCTTCTACGCTTGATGACGCAACTGGAGATGGGTGAGGGCGGAGCAGGTTACCACCGCACGTCGTTAGCTGTCACAGGGTGAAAATGAAGGTGACACGATTGGTCATCTGTGTGGGATGAGTATCACGCTGGTGTCAGGTGACCGTGTCGTGCCGGTGTGGGAGCGTCGAGCGCGGCGTAGAGTTCTTGTCGTGAGTCGTGATTGTCGGTGTCGTGAGGCGTCGTGGGGTCTCCCGAGCAGGGAATCGAGACAAAACAGGGGGATAGAGAGAGCGAGAGAGAGAGAGAGAGAGAGAGAGAGAGAGAGAGAGAGAGAGAGAGAGAGAGAGAGAGAGAGAGAGAGAGAGAGAGAGAGAGAGAGAGAGAGAGAGAGAGAGAGAGAGAGAGAGAGGCGGGCGGGGGAGCGTCCGCCGTGGTCTCTCCTTCAGAGCCGATTAAGCGGACATGTCGTAGCACCGTCTGGGCCATCAGATTTACAGGCCACGACGCGCCATAACGTCGACTCGGGCCAAGTGATAAGAATAGAGCCTCCGCCGAGTGGTAAGGCCATTCACAAACCAGGCAATAAATCAGCCCCACCGCCAGATTACGTCACTGCTACAACCATAACTGGAACCACACCGCCATTGCCGGCCACGTTGAAAGCCATCGACTACATATCAGCGTCTTAAAAATGCACGATCTTTACCCGTGACAGCTCACAGGCTTTTACTGCATGAAAACATGCAGCTACGGCATGCTCTTAGAGAGATTACCAGACAGGGCTCCTACCGGGACACGATGGGAGGACGTTTTTAACCCGGACACCGTGCGGACGTCAGCCCAGTCGGCAGACAGCACCGGATGACCTAATGTAAAAATATAATGGACTCTTGTCTGAATAGGTGTATGCCTGAACCGTTGTGACCAATCTGGAAAAGTCGAGTGCGCCGTTACTTGCAACTGCTATGTGTGAGTCATGGTGTTCTTTATAAATTCACAATCACTGATCGATGTTCTGAATAGCTGTTCCTTCTTTTCGGGTTGACAGCTCCTTGCGCCGTTAGGATGAGTCGAAGGGACGGCGGTAGCGGCAGGCAGTGACGGTGGCGGCCATCCAAGTCACCCAGCCCTGCACTGGCCTATAAAGTCTTAATCCGGTTTGGAGTCGACTTAGAGTGACTAATGGGAGTTCTTATCGCACATATACGCCTTACAGATCGGCCCGGCACCGCACTCTGACAGGCCAGCCAAGAAAGAATGGAGGGCCGGTGTTTTAACCGCGCTGCAACGATAAATGTGCCTCGTTACCGATGTAATGGAGTGACGCGCTAATGGTGCGAATTGGACGGATCTTGTCTGCTCATGAACTTATGTAATGAGAGAGAATATAAACAAATGGAGACTACCGGTGGTTAGACAAAACACTGAATATTTAGAATTAGGTGTGTACCTTATGCAGTTGATTTAAGGTGCCTTGCACTGGGCTAAAGTTATGTCGTAATGCTTTGCACTGCATTCCAACGCACTATGTAAAATGCTTTCCATTTAACTATATAAATTGCAAGAAAAATGATCTCTTAAATATATGCCGTCAATCCAGATGCATGACTATTGCTGCTCTCAGTCCTCACCTCCAAAATAAGTAAGCCAACTCGGCACCAGATTAGCGTCAAGATAAGATAACAAGCTCTTAATTAAAACGTCCAACCAGCAGGGTATACGTCGGACGTCGAATGGAGAATAAATGAACTAGCCAAGCAACATCCTTACTCACTGTAACTACATATGTATCACCATTATCGGGCACTGCGGTGGGACTTATCAACTGATCTGCTATCCCATCTTTCTACCGTGCTGTCGCGCTGGCCGGGACCCGCGCGGCCGAAATCACCGCCCAATGCGCCCGCCCGACCCGCCGCTCCCCCGCCGCTGCCACCGCCGTGTGGACACTCCCATGAATGAATCTGACCGTGGGCCGACCCGTCCGGCTCGAAACACGTGTACCTGTAATGACATCCAGCCGAGACATGAATATGCGACCGGACAGAGCGGCTCGGCGCGGCGGCCCGGCGCGGCGGAACGGTACGACCCGTGTCCGACCAGCCTGGGAACGGCTCGGCGGGGGCGGCCCGGCCGCGGCCCCCGCAGCTGACGGATGGGCCAGATCGCACCGCGGCCGCCGGCCCTGGTCCGATTCGCGAGAGGAGGGACTGGGTGTGGAGACGGCCAGGGTAGTGGTTGGGAAGGGAGGCTGAGAGACAGCCCGGGCGCCGGGGATCGCCGGGGAAGCGCCGGGGGAGCGCCGGGGTGCCGGGGAGCGCCGGGCCCGGCCGCGCGATGGAGAGATATTGCTCAGCGGTCGACGTCGGCCTGTATGCAGATTGTGTGTGTTTTCGGTGAGATGTTGACGTCGCTATGTAACGCGGGTGGCGCGCGGTGAGAAAGGGTGTTACTGATACCGCGCTGACGAATGAACACACGGCTAAAATAGAGTCCCACACCGTGCGACCAAGATAAATACATTATTTATTCCTTATTGTAATGATGAATGCAGGTTAATATTATCAGCTAACTTAATTTGTAATTAGTTAGCAGCGTCTTTGAAAATGGACAGTTACTGTAATGAAACAAGGCACCGGCTAATGTTGTCATTGTACTTAAACGGTTGCATGCATGCAAATTGCCCCCACTTGATGGATGCAGCGAGACGCTAATGCTATACTGCGTTATGCAAAGTGACTAATGACACGGGATGAATTAATTTGCATGCCACTTTTCGGTGGTCGTGTGCGATGGAAGCGTCCCAGTTAAACGGCCGAGACAGCAGCGAGCGCTTCGAGGGATATATTTAGCCACTGTTGTGCATGATGTGCCTACGCACTACGCAGTACACTTGTAACATGTGTGCAAATATTTTATCAGGAAAGTTTTGAAAGTCAAGACTTGTTTCACGGCGAGTTAGCAAGTTGGTAGCATCGCTCAATGTTCTTTCAAACTCTGCTCATATATTCTAGTTCCGTCAACAATTCATGAACAGAACGCTGTTTCTTTGTCCGCGCCAGGAATGAAATAGTAATGCAACTACAAGCGCGTCTGACTACGCGGGCGTAACTTGCCACCATTCATAGTGGGTGTTATAGAGCAATGCGCTCAACGGATATCTCAATTACCATGGCGAGGCACCCTCAAAAGATTGCGAAACTACACCAACTACCTACAGACATGTCGGCGAATAGATACCTGACGCATGGGCCAGTTACATGATTATTTAGTGATCCGGCTTGTATCGATATCACAATGACAAGAAATCGCAATCAGCTACACACCCAGATTGTAACGGAACCCAACCGGACACCCCGGTTTGAGCTACCAGCCATCTGATTATCATGTGACATCAGAATCCAATTACTATCACCTCCCACAAGCCCTTGTACTGGCTGATCCTGACGCATATCTCGGCGCAATTTCTCGCAGACCGGCCCGCACCGTCCCGTCGGAGCCGGCTGGTGGGGTATATTTTACGGCGGCCGACCCTCCCCACCGACCACCGGCGTGAATGCCGCTGGCGGCGACAGCCCCTCGTAAAGATGGCGATCGCGACTGATGCCGTTGCGACCCGTCCGACGCGGCCGTCGGAGCTCATTAATGTCGAGCCGGACGCATGAACATGGTAGCGCCGGGCACGCACGGAGTGGGGTGGACACGGTGGGTCTACAAGGGCGCGAAAGAGGCGGGGTGGCCTGGAGAGACTCCAGGTTGGTGGCGGAGCGGCTATGCAATGCATGTATGCGATGATGAATTACCACCAAAGTAATTTAACAGGTGTGGTTCTGTGCTAACTAATAAATCATATGCAACCGTACGCTAAACGGTATTAGCTGATAACACCATATTTATGATGTAACAACTGACCTGTGACCAGAATATTTGCACAATCAGTTACCTAACAATTTTCGGAGATTAATATAATTATAGCTGAAAAATTTAGGCTAAAATAAAATATGGGTTTTGATGAGGACGTCATCCATCAGATGCCGACGCTGCTCTTCCTTCACCTTCACACACCTTCTTTTATGTAACACAATATCACTGCGTTCCCACAATGCGTCACTCACAGAGCTCCCCTCTTTGACTTACCGGCCCCGGTGAGGCAGTGCTGATGGCGAACTGAGACATTCTCTCCGTGTCTCCGCCCGCGGACGTCTCCTGTCGCGCCGTGTCTCCTCTCCGCACGCCGCTGCGCTCTCCCAACTCTCTTCTCGCGCTGACTCGCGGCGGCCGACTGTCGCCGCCGCCCGCTCTGCCGCTGCCGCTGCCGCTGCCGGGGGACCAATGGGCTCGCTCGGTGGTGCCGCCGCTGCCGGTGCTCGCGCTCTGGCCTCCGGACAGGTACTGACACCGAGCGGCCGTGTCGGCGGCGGCGCGCAGAAAAACGCGTTTGCACCTCAATTGATTATGATTTGAGCGCGAGTTTTCCGGCGGCCAGGCCCCGCCCACCGACCGGCGCGCGCCCAGCGCACCAATCAGCGCGGCCGGCGCCGCCGACTGACAGAGCCACTTTTGTTGGCGGGCCTTGTCCGACAAGAGAAGGCGACCGAGGCAAATCTGCCCCCGCCGGCCGGCGGCCGGCGCAGAGCCCGGAGAGGCAACTATTGATTCGCGGGATGATGCATGCAAAGCGGATGTGCAGCGCGGTGGTGGGAAAAAGCCGACAGGGACGGGCTGCCGCGAGCGGCCGCCCGGCCGGCCCGCGACGTGCGCCGAATCGCTGGCGCGGATCCGGCCAGAGGTGTTGGATTGTTCATGCCACCGGGCACCGGGCGCGGAATTTCAGAGTGGGTGGTCGCAGAGGGCGAATGAAAGGGATGCGCTCTCACGCGGGGATTACGGGCCGCTGGTGAATAGCATTGAGTTAAGCAGTTGGCCTGGCTCTTTTGACAACGGTGAAATTTTATTGAGTAATTATTGAAGCGTTATCGCTTAACACGCGCAGTGGAAGGGGGGGGGGGGGCGGATTTCGCCCACCCCTCCTGTTTTTCGCCAATAACTCGCGCCGCAAGCATGATATCAATGTGAAATTTCGGCTACCTGTCCAGAATTGAATTGCAGATCTTCTCGTGCAAGAAGTAAGAAAATCGGTTCACCACTTTTCTAGTAATAGCGGTGTAAAGTCAAACAACCTGCCGCCGCGGCGCCGCGGCGGCGCGGCGGCCGGCGCTAGCCGTTACGCTCCGCCTGAATTGTAGACTGTGCCGGGGCGGGACGGTTCCGTCTTTACATCGCGCTCCTTACCGCTGATTAAATTCGATTCGCGTCAAATTCGGTGAGAAGACTGAGAAATGTACAGGCAATCATATGGTCAAAGAATTTTGAAAATCGGCCGGTAACAACTTGAGTTATGAGTGTGTAAACACAAAATTGTGATTGCCGCGTTTCCCGCGTCGGCCGATCCCGCTTCAGCCGGCGACATCTTACCCTTAGCAGGCTTCTAACTGCCATATTTATTGTTGGATTATCTATAAATTCACCATACATACTCACAAATGTTTGTTCTTTCGTATAGTGAAAGATTAAAGAAAACCTGCCGGTAACTTTTTGAGTTATCGGCGTGTAAACGCAAAAAAGTCGCTAATATGGCAGATTTGACCAAATTTGACCTCATTTGACCTTGAAGACATTGACCTAGGGTCATGAAATTCACACACAACAGAGTTCCCCATAGCCCCCACCTACCCTCCAAATTTCATCTTTCTAGCTCCAGTGGGAGCTGAGATCTTAGGGGGGGCGACATCCGCCCCCCCCCTTCCACTGGGCGTAGTACTCGCAACCCTTCCACTGCGCGTGTTAAAAAGGCTCAATGTCAACAGTTAAATCAGCTTAAGCTGAAATAGTTGGTGAATATTTACTGCTCCCTAATGCTATTCTATCGCAAAACCAACCGTTAGTCCCTTAGTCACACATCAATCGTTGGCTTATTCGACCTTCAAACAAAGAAACCACAACAATGTGCCTATCTTGGTGACAACAAAAGTTGTCCATAAACATAATCGTATAACGTGCAGGCAACGATGCCAAGGCTTTGTCGACATTGCAAAACATATTTGAATTGAAATTAATTTTTGGTTATGTGAAAGTTTTTCACTTTTAAATTCCAAGAATAGATGCGCACATCTTTTTCAGCTTTGCTAATTCTAGGATACGTTGCGTGAGCCCTGTTTCACCACTTGCATTAGGCTTAGTAGCTCCGCCTGCTCAGTTGTAATATGCTGTGCCGCAATGCTCGGCTGTCTCTCGGTGGCCGGCGACTGCAACGCAGTAACAAAACACTATCCCTGCCGCCCCTTGTCGATACGGGCTTGTTTCCCGTGGTGACGCCGCGTCGATTCGCCCGCTCGGTCGGCGTACAGGAGAGCGTAAATTGCGTTTCCTTGTCAGCGATCATTGGTCGATTTGTCGTGCGTCGTCCGCCGGAATTGCTGATGCCGACCGAATGCGGACCCACCAGTCGCCGACATCTTATCAAAACAACGGAAGCAACAACATGATTCTGTCATTTGCCGACGCAATTTCGGCTGATTGCCTCTGCTGTCATGGCCGTGCCGCGTCGCTCTGACGGCGGCCAGCGTTTGTTGTTGCCCGTTTGCGCGTGCCCAAAGTCATCAGGCTCGTGTATAGGTTCGGTCGGCACTGCAATTTTGCCTTGTTGACGTGCGGCGAGCGGGACCGAGCGCGGCGGAGATCAGTAGTTTCTCCAGTTGCCGCCAGGCGGCAGCAGCGGACAGCAGACGGCCCGATTCGTGCGCTATGGCTTCAGCGGTTGGTAGCTTGGGTAGAAAGCTGAGCGAAAGCTGTCGTGTTGTGAATGGTAAAAATAGACCCAGTTTATTGCTGTCATTCACTCAACTTCAGCCGCCAAGGGCGCTAACGAAGACGACCTGTGGAGACGGACGGCTTGGTGTGTTTGCTGAACCAACTGCCAGGGAAGTGGGGTTCGTGGTGGGCGGGTGATAATATTTAAAGGGACCATCCCACCTTAACATTAGTTTTGAGTTGAGATAGCCAAGTTTGCGGCCAGGCTCAGAAACCACCATTTATCCTGGTCGCAACCCCCGCAGCTTTATGGTGTTCAAGAAATTTCTTCCCTTTACTTGCAGGGTGGGACCAGCTTAGTCCCTATCTCTTAACCATTAGCGGTTTGTTGATGACGTCAGCAGTCATTTCAACGCCCGCCATTCCTTGAACCCGAGTTTTGCTGACCTTGAGCTCCCTTTTTTATCATCGTGAAATCCGTCGTCGGCGCTGAGAAAGCCTATTGCTTTTCATTTTAATTTGAATATTAGATGATACCCACCACTGGAACTTGGACTGATATTATACCAAGGCCGAAGATGATCAAGCTGCCTGCTATATCTGGAGCTTGGTGTTCAACTTCAACATGGAATGAAAAACAAAATATCAAAGCAAACTGGATATGGTACTGCAAGTTTAAGTCCAAAGAAATTTGAAGAGCTGACAATTGACATTAATTCTTTTCCCGCAAGGTTTCCATAGGAGATCACACCATGAAGAAATATTTTTGATGTTAACAGTTGAAAGGGGATTGATCTTCCAGTTTTGACGAAAGACGCTGCTGACTGTCTTTGGAAAAGGATGTCGGCATGAGGTGCAATTGTGCTTGTGAAGTGGTTATAACTGGTCTTTTCACAGTGTTAAATTAAATGTGCCATTGCAGCCAAGTGTGTTATCATGTAAGGTAAAATCAAAACTACAATGTTGGTTTTACGAGCATTGAGAAGGCTGGTAGGTAACACCTGCCTGTGCTCGTAAATCATGCTGCCAAAGTATTCTAAATTAATTTTATCATACACTTTTGTTGTCCAGAATGGTTGCACTATTGTTTGGTATCATATTATTCCATGTACAGTCTGTCTTAAAAGTACCGCGCAAAGTGGCGGTGGATCCATCAAGCCTGACCGAGAAAGGTCTGCTTTAATTTGAAAGTCACCGAACCAATTGAGCTGGGGAATGGACGAGGATGTCCATTGCTTCGGTGACCCAAATTTAGCAGGCCCTTCCTCAGTCAGGCTCGATGGATCCACCGCCACTTTGCGCGGTACTTTTAAGACAGACTGTACATATGGTAGTGTTACGTCCGACCAACATGTTACCAGATTTGAAGCTGTTACGTTACCTAAGTACCTAGGTACCTGTTTTTTTACTGGCGTGGTGAATGTCACCTGGATTTTGTTTTGAGGTGCAGACCTAGTAACTCTGACTACATGGGTTTGAAGCTATTATCTATTCTGTTTTTACTGGCCTGGTGAATGGCGACTGATGTTGTCCGTGGATGGCACTGAAACAAATTTTGAGTGTCAACTGCCATGTACAGTGTTTTAATACAATGCTGAGGGCTGAAAGTTGTCTTGTTTAGAGTGGTGAAAGTTCAGGATATGCCAGCCACCATGGTGGGTCAGAGTTAATGTGTTGCAGTCAGTTCGGCTTCGGCAAGCACACGGATGGGCATACGCATCAAGACCTGCTCTGCCATACTTTCAGCCAATTTTACCTAGGCAAGTCTTTTCTTTTTTTTCTGCCAAAAGCTATGACATTGTGAATTTCAGTGCTGTGGCCTGTGTGTAGCTTTCAGGAAAGCAATTCTAAATAAAGCTCTGATAAAGTGCATGAAATCAGCAATGCAGCCCTCTATTACATTTTCTACATCTTACTTGTTCCTTGCATTGAGAGAAAAATGCAATGTTATGAATTCGTTTATTCACATAATTTGACAAGCATGCAGTTACCTGCTACTATCACTGCACAAAACAGAGCAGAAAACATCAATTGATCAAACACAAGACACAACAGAAGTTTACAACATAGGCCTGCCGAACCTGCTTCCTCCCACCACAGTTGATGCCATTTCCTAGCCTGGCTTGATGTGAGCACTGAATAGCTGCTTTGTCTAATTACAGCTCACTACCATTCAACTTAAACTACTCTCTTTAAAGTAAGAGTGAGAGCGTTCAGTGTTCATAGCAGCTCGACAGACGACAGACAACAAACATCTTGACAAACCAACCAGTATTTGATTTGGCTAATGATTTATGTGCCTGTTGTATCATGGCCAAACTACTTTAACAGCAATAATCCCTGTTTCATCTTGATCTTGCTTTTAATTCCATTTGAACTCAGATCTTGAAACAATCATCTGAAGTGATATCAGATACTGGCTTCTGTTTCTCTTGAAAGCAAGTTAAAACAACAATGATAAACTAAGGCAGGAGATGTGAGTTGTGGCAGTAGATTTTTGATTCAACATATGTCAACCTTATATTGCTTGAGACCTCTGTGACAGACAAACAAATATTTATAGTTTTTCGATAGTTTGGATTCTTGGCTTGATTTTGCAGATCAGCTGTGAACCTTGACTTTGAAATCACATAAATGTCATGGTACCCGAACGAATCCTCGCATGACATTTCTTCGTCCGCATTTCTTCGTCTACAAATCTTCGTCGGTGCATTTATTTGTCCATCAATGCTTACTCTTGCATATATTTGCGTTGAAGAAGAAATGCGAGCCGATTTTCATATACACTGATGCGAGACAAAGTAATGCGATACGAATAAATGCCCTGACGAAGATTTGCAGACGAAGAATTGCGATACGAAAAAATGCCATAAGAAGAATTGTCCTGGAATCCTTTGTTGGCCATCATATATTGACCTTGATAAGATAAACGCATCATTCGCGCAATATTTGTCGCACTTTGATACCAAATTATTGCTTCCAAATGCCGACGTAAAGAAAACCTTTATGTGACGTCATAGAAACAGCGGAGTTCCCAAAAAGTAAACAAAAATAAAAGTCTTATATCTCGAAAACGGTTGAATATTTTCCGGTAAAATTTGGTAGATGTTCATTTTCGCTCTTTGTGATTCACGCTACATCACTTTTATGCCAATTCATTAACTTTTTTGAAGGTGGGAGGGTCCCTTTAAAGAGACGGACCGACGCGTAATGCATCTGTACACAGCCGGCAGCTGGTCCTTACCCCGTATCACAATCTGTTTTCATATGATAAGGAGATAGGTACCTACTCATGGAATGTCGATCGAGATAAATGGCAAAGGGTTTGGTTGTGTAAGGAGATGCCTTCGTGTATACTAGGTATATACCATAGACCACTATATACCAACATAAAACACAATGCCATCTCAAATTTTGAATTTGACTATGAATTATCTCTCCTTCAACGTAATGTAATCCCTGAGCTCTAGCCTCTCATCTCTGCCCCTTACTACGCCGACCTCTGGGTGACCTGTCTGTTCCGTCACTGCAAGTTGGACTTAAATCCGTCTTAGTCCAGCACCGCATCAGTCGGTTTATGGTTCCTCTGAGGACTCTAGTCGGCCTCTGGTCTGTGTGGTCCGATCTCTGGTCCGTTTGGTCCGATCTCTGGTCTACGTAGTCCGGTTTCCGCTCCTAGTGTCTGCCCATATAGACCTTTTGTCCCATACACTACCCTCCTGCAGTCGCGGTCACGGTCCGTTCCTCCGCTGAGTGCTGAGTGCTGATGTATGCGGCCTAACACGCTCTGCGCTGTGCGTCGGACAATAATCCGTGTCCGCTGCCCCAAGCAGGCAGAGCTGCTGTCATCCTAAGGAGACCGCAGTGTACCGCAGGGTAGGTAACAGGAGTGTACCATTATTCACAGTTCGGTAGGCTGATTTGGTCTATGTTTTTGACTGCTGATGCATTGCGTATGTCTAATGCATCCACCCTAATGCCGCGTTAGGCCTACTTACACGTAAAGCGTGTGCTGTATTACGAATGTACATCATGACGTCATCAGTTTCCTCCAGTTACTGGCGCGTTTTACGAAATGTGGCGCTGACAGGAGATGGTCTGTGAGTTCTATGGTTTTCAAAAGGCCATTGTTCAATTTAGTTTGGCAAGAAGTCTTTTTCTATTTGATTTTCTTGATCAGACTTATTGCTATGAGATAGCTATGTCATATTTGTCAGGCGCATATCATTGTGAATGTCACTATTTGCAGTGCTTTATTTTTGAACAGTAGTTAATCTGTTTTCCTACCTGATAGCATTGTTATTCATTTGACATTGCTTGGGGTTTGAAAAATAAATTCACTAGAATGGTGAAATCTACAATTTTATTGCTTTATTTTCCAGGCGAAAGTAATAGCATTATTATCTTGTGCTTAGAACCACGTATTGAGTTGCAAGTAATTTGCGTGCTTTTTTCTCGGCGCGCCCTTAAGCCCCAATTAACAAACAAACAAACGTGTTTTTCCCAAGCTACGGCTCATACCTATTTAATTATTCAGAGCTCGACAGGTCCAGTTAACGTGAAGCGATTTATATGCCTGTCCCGTAGCTCGGTTGACCATCGCTTTGGACTCCCGGTAGTGAGATCAAGGGTTCGAGCCGCACCGGCTCTCGATATTTGAGACTCCTGGCGGGGATGGTTGTGGTTGGTGGGAGTAACTGCAACTGCAGTCAGTTGAAGTAAGTTAAGTGGGATAGGCCGTGTCAGGCTGTGATGGGCAGTGGGCACGTTCAACTTTGGCATGTAAATCCTCCCGTTACATGGAATGGGATCAGATGGAAAGGGTCGAGGTCTACGGACTACGAAACAAGCTCTGCTTAGCGTGGACTCCGGCCCCGTCAATCCGTCCATTCAAACATAGGAGCCCTAAGTTTATTTAAAAATGTGAACTGAGCAAACTGATTTAGTTCAGGGTGCTAGAGTACCTAACGTTGCTATTCAGTCGTCATCATATGCATGTCCGTCCAGCAGCGATTATTGCAGCGATAGACTAGCCATCGCTCACCGTGCCCGTTCGCTGCCATGTCCCCAGCGCCGGGCGCCGGGCGGTGGCGGTGGTGGCGGTGTGTCGATTTCCTGACCCTCCCCGAACGACGGCATCACGTTTCGCGCTCTTGTCCGGCTGCGGCCGGCGGGCAAACAGAGCTGGCCGGTCGGTGTGTGGGCCAATTCTGGACGGGTTACCGTGCAAACAGGCCAGCAGACCACTCGGGACTGGCACAATGCGCCGCGTGCACCGCGCAAACAGCTCAGATAGGAACCCGGTCGATGTCGGCTCCGATGGGCATAGACGTCGTGATCGAACAGCGAGCGACGAGGGACGATACTGGGCGGGAATGAACGACAAAAGACGACGCTAAAGCAAGTTTTGCAATGATGAGTGACGAACACAATGTGGAACTAAGCTTGGCGACGCCTGAAAGGTGCCAGATTTGATTTCAGGCGGAGCAAAGTAGGGCGAGACGTTTCTAGTCCATTTTCTAGCTCGTCCGCAAGCACTCCTGTCTCGGCACACTGTACTGTTTACCCGTTGACCAAGGGTGAAATTGTGTTGACCGATGCTCGGTTGACACGGTGTTTTCATTGTGAGGCGGTAACAGCACATTACCAGGTTAAACAGGCGGGTAATAGAGCCGACCGATGGGTGGTCCGGGCGCGCTTCAGACGACACCCCAGATAACGAACCTTTTAGGGGTCAGTTCAGCGGCGTAAACACTGCGACAGGTAGGCCCGAAGACTGTTTATGTGTTTGGCTGTCAGTGTGTGCCGGGGACATTCCATGCGCTTTAAACTTATCGGTCGAGATAAGGCGACTGATGGCGTCACTGTCCTGACATTGCGCCACGAGTGCAGGAGACAGACTGGCCTCAGTTGCCAACATGCCTGGAGGTGATGCTGGCTGTTCGCGGAGGTAGCCAAACAGGGTCGATGCAGGCATTCATCTATCAACGTGACTAAGCGCTTGCCACAACAAATCATCAGCGTGCATCTCGGCGTGGCCAGCTGGGAAAACAAACAACGTCCGTGTGCCGGAGGACGGAGGACCACCGCGCGGTGCGTCCACCGCCAGTCCCCCCTACCATCAACACCCCGCGTACGGCCGGTTTTTAGCCCGCTCTCAATCCGTCCATCTGGCCGCAGCGGCCGAGACGCCGACTGCGTGTTGTTTGCCTCTCTTCTTGCCATCGCGCAGCCATTGTATGCAAATGCTGGTCGGCCGGCGGACCGAACGGGCAGCGGAGAAGCCGGCAATCGGCAGCTCGCACCGTCCCGAGTCAATCAAAACAGTATTCTGTTGGTCAACTCACACCAGCCGTGGACCGCATATGCATGAGATGGTGTGAGAGATAGCGGCGTGGCGCATCGCGTCACATCCAGTCCCAGATCGCGTGTCTCCGAGCGCCGGCCAGAGGTCGAGCGGCGGACACGCGGCACGGATGTTGGAGGAGCCTCAGACAGCGCAGCTCGAGCTGTTGGACGGAACGGAGACACGCGTACTGCTGTCCATCGGCGGCCGATTGGCGAGAAGCGAGTCTCGAAAACCGAGGACATCGCGAGACCGGCCGAGAGGAACGCAGCCAGCTGCTTAGGAAACCTGAATGTTGAGAGCGACCCGACATTGCATGCAGTACACAGATCCATCATGCTTGCAGAGCGTGCAAGATTCAACATAATTTTTACAACATAATCGACATCATTGCGAGCACTGGACTATAACCCAGAACACGAACAGAAGCTCTGCAAGTGGACGGACAGCTGCAATTTTTATGAAGCGAACAAGAGAACAAGCCAGCCTCGAACGCAAACAAGTCCCGATTGCAGGCTGGCGGTGGGCGTCGATGCAAAGTCACGTGACCGGCGCCTTGGCCGGCCCTATCTGCCGCCTCATCGTACGATGTATCTCTGGCCAGCACTCCACGCTACCGGCTGGCGAGCGAGGTGCTGACACCCTCAAAGTGCGACCACCCTGTCGAGGCTGACATCATCCAGATGGCCGCGCCGCGGATCGTGGCGGCGGCATGCGGCAGCCCTGCATCACACCTCGCCAAGATCACACCGGCACCTCCCGATTAGCCTATCCGGCGTCAGACGCGGCGTTTCGGCGATATCGGCGACTGATCGTAGCTGAGACGAGCCTCTGTGACAAATGTCGCCTGTCGTCGCCCGGAATGCTTCCCTGTATCGACCGGCCTGGCCATGGTAATCAGGCTCGGCTGGGCTGCCAGCGCAGCGAACGGCGCCAAGCCCGCGAGCAGCAAGTCCGATTGAGGCAGCTGGTTTGGACAAATGATGACAAGCCGCTGACAGGCGTGAATGGTAAGCATGGAGAGATAATGTCCCTACATGCGGTGGCAGGAGCTCAGCAGCGTTTTGTCCCGGCCAGGGAAGTGCCGTATGCTTGTACTCGTTTGCCGTCTGGACAAGCTACATGCGATGTGCATTTGATCGCGTGCGTTTAAGCAGAAACTGACGATTCACATTTCCCATGTTTGTCTGCTATTTGACAAGTCGGCCGGGTATGCAAATTGCGCTCGGATGGCGCAAGCATGGCTGTGGCCAGCGACCGCAGACCACGAACAAGAGACGGTGTCGGTGCAGTGCTTCACTCGGTGAAAAAGTCCTCTGTCTCGCTCACCGCCGCCACTGCCCGAGGGTCACCGCAGGCGCGTCCCGCCCGTTTTTCTCGCTGCTCTCCCAAACGAACTTAATGATAATTGTCCATAATTGGCGGAAAATATTCGTGTAAGCAAATCCGAACAGGGCGCGGCGCCGGCGGCCGGTCGGGTCGTCTCTAATCGCCGGCGTGTTCCGTTTTTGTTTGTTGCGCCGTCGCCTGCGGGCGCGTCCGCCATGTTTCGAGCGGAGCAGGCGGCGGGGCAGGCGGCGGGTCAGCCGGCGCGGACACCCCATCGCTCACCTCCGCGGTGGTCGACCGGTCCGATGGGTACCGCGCCGCCGCCGGCGCCGCCAGCGCCGCGGCCACCGCCCATCTACGGTCACACTCGCTCTCGGCACTCGACCGGTCGACGATTCGACCACACGCACGCACGTTACGGCTAATGATAACCTCGCGCTCTTTGTGACTCGCAAACTTCTACTTGAAACACGCTTTACAGAACATTTTAGCGTTTTAGCTTGTTAAAAGCGAATGACAATTTACCTCTACGAGTATGAGAACAAATTTTGATATCATAATGATGACTATGCCTAATAATCGACCCACTGGTGTCTCAGTTTGGTATTCGGTTACTTGATGTATCTTTCAATCTCTTCTTTATCCCCTGTGCCGTAGCCAGACACGAGAGCCTCGCCTCACGACGGCATCTCGAGCTCCCGGAGCCCAAGAAGCGTTCGGTCTGTCGGCTTGCCGTCCCTGACGACCATTAAATCCTATCCCGGCCGCTAAACGCCGCCTTGTTCCTGCGATTGTCGTTAAGATACCGCCGATATAATACATGCATTGGCTTTTAGCTGCAGCAGTGCAGCCAGAGCGCACATTTCTGCTAGTTTTTGTGCCCGCCCAGTAATGGAGCCCTCTTCCCTGGGGCCGTAAATGGCTGTTTACGCACCCGCCACTGCTGTTCCACAAAGGAACCATGTCCTCGTGCACTCAACATTGTAAACATCACTTATTACTTGCGGGCCGGGCGTAGCGGCCGCCTGGGAGGGAATGCTGCCGTAAATGCGCCCAATGATTTCCCGTGGCAGCTAGCGTGCCGTAAAAGACGGACAGGCGAACGAGCACTGCAGACTGCCGACAGGCGGCCGACATTATTACAAATTAGCTCGTACACGGCCAAGGTATGTTGCACATGCTTCATAGGAGCAAAGCACGGAAACTGCTTATTACGGAATGTGTTATGACGTGATTTACGAGACGTATCGCGACGTTAAAGGTGCATGATTAGAGGAGAAGAGAGGGAAGCCGGCCGCGCCGCCGGCCGCAGCGGCCATGTCGGCTAACAAGGGCGGTTCGACATGCCGGAATGGACGCGAACACGGCTCTGTACTGGGAAAACGGTGGCCCGGGTGGCCATTGCTGCCGCTTTACACGGGCTGGAACGGCAAATGTAACGATATGCCCTGATGTCATGCCATCGGCCCTGCCGGGGACGTCGTGGAGCCCCGCGAATATGACATCAGGTATGCCGGTTATGTGCAGTGCGACTGTAGGGTGGGCTTTATGAACATGGTTATCGACACTGAAAGTTAACATGGAAGGACAGTGGAGCTTTGAAGTATTGAATTCAAAACGTTATTGCAATATGAGCTTCGACGATTCGATAGGTCAATTTCGCTCATTAATATGGATAATACATACCGAATGAACGTGACACGAATCACAAATATAGCTCATTTGCATAGCGATGAAAATTTGAAAAAAAAACAAGCGTTACTTTATTTGACTGTCACCACAATAGTTCAATTTCGAGACAGGCAAATTCCCTACACTACTGTTCCACCTTTGATGTTACAACAAACTTTTCCAAAGTTTTTGCCCACTTACCGCATCGTTCACTTGGAATTGCATTTTATTCATTCGGGCATGCAGCAATGGTCATTGAAGATTTTCTTATTTTGCTAGATTTTCAAAGGCTGAAGACATTCCTTCTGTTATTCAAATGAAAACATAATCTAAAGCTACTTACCAATGCCCAGCTCACCGCAGACACTTGACACGACATGGCGTGGTTGCTGATTAGCCTGAGCCAGCCTTCAGAAGTGCCGGAGCCATCAGCCGGCCTGTTTAAAAACCACCAGATAGTGTCGATCGCAGTCGGCACAGGTCCAGGCACATGTCCACCGGCCGGCCAGGAGCCCAATGATCTAAGCGGTGTATAACCGGCGTTCTTTGAGCTATGGGCCCGGCGCCGACGCCGCGATCACTCCTTCCGCTGTTCTCTGAGTGGCTGCCGTGATAACATCGCTATAAATGTCCGGCCACAAGACAAACCGGTGACATTTACGCTGTCGGTGCGCTGTACACTCTCGATCAGCACGACAGATGAAGTCTAATGCGAATTGAAACGCTGGCCTTGCACTACGCTGAGCAGTGTCAGATGTAAGAGTAATACCGGTCGTGGACTCTATGTCAGAGCTGTCACAAATCGCGACAGAGCCGTCATAAAGCACGGGCTATAATGTGAAATGTCTACTCTGAGAGATAGTTACAAGGTCTGGCCATGATGGTTTATACACGGCGAATGCTATATGACCAATGGACATACATGTTTCTCTGAGTCCAACCAATCAGGCAAGCTATTTTATGTCATAAGCTCTAACGCCTTATAGCGGGAGTCACATAAAGTATCTGGTTAAGATATATTGAAAGATATGGTAAGTAACCGTACTTTGTGCTCTAAAATACCGTCGATGTGTGAATAATAGGCTTCAATGGCTAATACTTACAATACAATTACTGTTAAAAGTTCTCCCAAAAAGCAATTTGTCCTGACATTTAACCCGGCGGCCGCTGGGCCTCCGCGCCACCCGCCGGCCGCTGGGGGGGGGGCATATAGTTGCCCCTCCCCCTTTACTTCTGCGACGATATCGTCGCAACGCGAAGAGATAGAGAAGCGAAACTTTGCACACATCTTTCTGAATACCTAGCCGAGGTTGTGTCCAAATTTGGTGTCGATCCCATTTGAAATGACGTCACAGTGACGTCATAAGTGAAATTATAGATTTGCGACTTTCATATTCCTCGCGATACATCAGATATATGGGACCGAGTATAAAGGGTCGATTATTGGTCAGAAACTAGATGGAAGTGTAGTTAGATGTTTTAGGATGACAGCAGGTGCTGTCTAGTTCATTTACAGTTGAGTTTCATGCTCAGCGTCATCAGAAACGGTCCATATCGGAAAACGACAAAACTTTATGACGTCACTGTGACGTCATCTTAGGTGCTACAACCACCAAACTTTCCTCAAACATTGCCTAGGTATTCATTTGAAGCTACGCCACGTTTCATCTTCGTAGGTCATCAGGTTTCGGAGATATTTCACAAAACGTAAAGGGGGGGGCAGCTTTATGCCCCCCCAGCGGCTCGTGGGTTAATTCCTTGTTATCTTTTATCGAAATAATGCTTATAAAATTAACTTGAAATTTATTTGTAGACGTTTAACGAAATAATTTAAACATTTTCGAGCTGGAGAGTATGCACATTTGTATTGTAGGATACCTGTTTGATTCGCTGTAACTCCAGAGAAGCTGTTTGGGGCTGTAATGGGTTAAAGTAAGCATCATACTCAGACTGAAGCCTCACATGCTAATCCCCATGATGACGTAATTCAGGTAAAACTCTTTTAAGAGTCAAATTGCATTCACAATTCACATACCGCACGGTTCCAAACCGCATGTCGCCACGATGGACTACTCATGTAACATTAGTTTATGGCATGTCATCAGGATTATTTTAAAGACATGTAACATCACTTATAAAGTAAGCATTCATCATGTAAAACATCCCAGTGGCATGACATCTCTGCTATGGCATATTCTAACCAGTATTTCGAGATCCATTGCAGCTCTTTGTGTTTTAGAGCTTTAGAAAATAGTAGCCATCATAACTAGTCATCAATGTCGTAGCGATTTGAATGCTAAAGGACATTAAAGTCACGACGAATGATGTGGCTGCTAGGTCACCAACAGGCTGCTACGCTCCGACGCCCGGTTCACCATCAGGTGTTCCCATCATGGCGGCGTGCTGCGGTCCGACCCGAAACAAAGACAGCTCCAGCCTCGGTCATCCTCACACCCTGACACCCTTCCCCTGCGTCACAAAAGAACACAAACGAGTCGACACCCCGCGCCACCTCCGCCGCCACTGAGCACGGCGACAATCCCGGCGCACCGCGTAACCCGAAACGACCGCCAGCGCGGCAAAAACGCCGCACTGTAACAGTGTCGGGCCGCGCCGACGGCGGCGCCGACCATGAGCGGCACTTCGTGGCGCAGCGGCGTACAGTGGCGCGGCGATGCGTCAGTGACGATCCACGGCGCGGCTGAGACATTTCTAATGACGCTCTGACAAACAGAAAACCTCAGCAAAGGCAGCCGACTGGCCGGCGGCGCCCCGGGCGGGCGCTCCGTCAGTGAGCGGGCGTGTTAATGACGACCCCGCGACCCGACGCGACCGCACGGCTCGCCGACGACCCGACCCGGAGCGCCGCCCGTCTCCCGCTCCCATGTTTACACTGATGTAATTAATAAATCGACGGCCCAGAGCGCCGCCAGTCGATCGTCGATGAGTTGATGGGACGGCGCTGACCTGACCCACGGTGATTGGCAGGACCGTGGCCTGGCTGGCGGACTGTGGTTCGAAAGAGACTTCGAGCTTTCTGAGAGCTATTTTCGGCAACATCTAACAGCGACATACACTTGAATGTGTTTCTTACATGCATATCGGCTAATGGAATCTGGGAGATACATCTGTTATCCATCCTTTTGCAAACACCATTTTATATTGTTGGTCTGTGAGACGAAATTCAGCTAATGGCGCGGTCCACCCAGGCCCCAATTTGTCCTGGGATGCTGCGATATGAAGAGCTTCTATGAGCCTCGGTCACGCGAGCGTCTGGCCCACTATTTTTAACCGCTATCTGATCGGGGTTCAGCGCTGACCACCTGGGTCAGTCCCTGATCACTCTTCGATCTGGTCTGAACCGTACTTTAGGGTCACCGATCGATCCGTATTTTATCGTCCTCGTCCACCGACTGAAGTGCATTCGTAAAATATGGAGCATTTCCGCGACGCTAAAAGGCTTGCAAGGCGCAAATGGAGAATCCATAGCACCAATATCAAAGACCAAATCGTTTTAAACTGGCGATAAATAAGACAGGTGATAAACTTCTAACCAGGGGTAAGGGTTTGTGTGTGAAGAAAGCCCCACCATCGAACACGCTATGGCACACGTTTATACACCGCCGGCTCATGGGTCGGGGGGGGGGGGAGGAGAGGGTCCGTGCCGCCGTCTGTGATCGTGACTCCGAGACGCCGTCATTAACATAGCTAATGAGCGCCGGAACCTGACCCGAATCGGTCGAAAAAACAGCACCGTATCGGTACCGATCGGGCCCGGAGCGGACGTGGCTGGCGCCGAGGTGGTGACATGGAGGCGCCACATTGATCACAGCGAGACTGAGAAGACGAGGACTCGTAATGTCCTGACACAAGCAGCGGGAATCTTTTTGTGCAATATATGATGCCAAATGTCCTTGCTAAGACAAATGCACGAGGAAATACAAACGCATGAGGAAGTGCAAATGTATGATTGGATACAAATGTGGGTATCAACCAAGATTCAAAAGATATCAAAACACGTAGCAAACACGTATCCAAAAGGTATCAACAGTGCTCATCCGTTTCTTACTTCCGAATGTGATGAGGCTGGACGTCAGACAAATGCACATTCTATTTCACGCATCTCGCGCATAGACAAATCATCACTCTGTTTCACGCAAGTTTCGCGTTAGGCCTTTCTAAGAATAATAAAAGAACCGCCGCACCGCCCACCGCCCTCCACCGCCGCCGCCTCGCAGCCGTCCGCCCCCTGCCACCGCCGCCACCGCCCCGCGGACCGCCCACCGTCCACCGTCCGCCGGGGTAGCCGCATTTAGCGTCCTGTCGCGGTGGACACCGGACAGGCACATCGGCGGCGACCGGAAGGTTTGAACAGTGAAGACACCCCAGCCTCCCTGTTTTCATGGTATAGGCCGTGTGATATTATGCAGATCTCGGGCCAGTCGCTGGGCCCGTCAAATTATGTCGGAACAAAAGCCGCCCAGCCCAGGTAATTGGTCTGAAATCGGCGCTGCCTGCTCCGCCCTGCCCCTTCCCCTGTCTGGCGGTGGGGAGGGGGGGGGGACAGACGGTGGCCGCCGGACTGCCCAGGTGGAAACGCTGAACTGGCAGCTCCCGGGAGGGGAGAGCGAGGAGCGGGCAGAGGGGGAGGGTCCGTGAGCGGCGGCCATTTCCACCCCGAATGGAGGTGTTTTATTGAACAAGCCTGGTAATTGGTCAGGATGCTAACTGTATGAAAGCATGGCAGTCGGGGCTGGCCGGCCGACCCGGCAAATTAGCGCCCTCCGCCGCCGCCACCGCCGACCCTTTGCAGTTATTAAATGTTATGGATCACCTGGCGACAGTTATTGTTAAAGTTGAACCCACTGTAATTTTACCGGCAAAAATGGAAACCACCAGGTTTTAGAGGTTCGGTGGTTGCGTGCGGTGTTTTATGGGTGGGTTAGGAATACAAAGACCGGGCGAGCCTGATAATTTATCACGATATCCGTCGCCATTTGATGTCATTGTTCCCGGTCATTGAAATGTGACCAGCAGGGCGAAAATGAGGGCGGAACTTTAGCTACACAAAACAAACCACTCGCCAGTCTTTGACATGAAGGGTAGGTTTGAACTGAAGGCTGGCTGCTGTCTGTCTTCAATGTCTTCAATGTCTCGCTGTCTGTTACCAGCCACAGAGCTCAGCGGTCCGTTGGTCGTCCTTTTCGACGCCACTCTCACCCTGCTCCGGTGGCGCTCTGTGAGACGGTGCTCAGGTGAGAAGGTGAGCGGGCTCTCCAGCACCGGGCCGTGCCAGTAATGCACCGACTACACGTCTCCGAGCCGCCCCGAGGGCCATCCAACACCGCGTCTAACAAGACGGCAAATTATGGCCGACGTCCGCGCCCGTCTCTATGGCAATTTCCGACCATATTTCGCCGCGTACAAGTCAATTTCTCAATAGGAACAAGCCGGCCCCAATGCGCCGAATGAAGCCCAGTTCCGCCCAAAACGTGTTCACCTCAGAATTGGTCGGGGCCGAGTCTGGCCCCAAGGGGAGGCGCCTCTTTGTCCTCCGAGCCGCCACCGCGCGGGGCGCGGGGAGCGAGGCGGCGCCGCCCGGTCAGAGGAGAGGGGGCGAGAAACCACGGCTCTGTTTGCGATAGCCACCTTATTTGCGGGATCTCTGCGGCTTCTTGGGCGACCGATTGACTGAAGGGGATGTGAGGGTGGCGGCGGCTGAGCGGAGGGGTGCGATGGGTGGGAATCAGAGCCCAAAGTCAGGTGCCGCCCTGCCAAACAGCCGCTCACTCAGATCCATCAGGCTAACAGACGCTAAACAAATGGTCGCAGCAGGGCGCCAGCAGAGGCGGCCCCCTCCTTTCAGCTCGGCATGAATAATCTGCCGACCTCACAGACAGCTGGGCGACCGGTGAGCCGGGACCCCTCTCTGGACCCCCGCCCCGCCCGGCCCGGCGGGGGTCCCACCGCGCCGAAATTCGTCTCTCCCGGCCGCCTTCAAAGGAGAGGAGGCACAAAGATGTCCACGTCGCGGGCGGCGACCCGTGGGTGGCCTAATTGGGGAGAGAGCGATCAAAGGAACGACGGTAGAAGGAGGAGACCGATCACCGGAGGGACATGAATGGACACGGAAATAGCCCCACGTCGGATGATTCGACCGAGTGCTGTGCTTCAGGAGATGGTGAGTTGAGGTGGTGCGATTCAGGAAACAGCACGCGATGGGTGCGGTCTGGTCAGTCAAAAAATATCCCACGGGTCAAAGCTCAGATGACTTTGAGCTATTTCTTGTTTCATCAGAGAGCGCATTGATGTAGACAATCAACTCCTCTAGTACCTACATAAATTCGCTTCGATAAAGTATTTGGAACGCAACATTTTGTGAATTTCAAGCGTATACTATTTTTTATGATTGCATGATATTTGAATGAGCAGTAATCGCCACGCAATTTGGAATGTGGCTCGCTCTTAAAAGTACATTGTACAATACAATACCATGCAATACAATATTTGTGATGAACTCAGAGACAAAAACGAGCGTGTCACATAAGACGTTTTTTTCAGAGCCACATCATGCTTATAACATTTCCCGGATAACAATTGATTTCAAATAAGTGGTACTTTCTCCCTTTATCGAAGAACATTCTTCACGTAATCTGCTCTGGCTGCCTACTCATATAGGCTTCTTTTCCCCCGTAGTTTTTCATTGTCGGTGCCTCCCATTTCCATAGTGGGCCTCCTCAGCGCGCCTCCATAATTCAGGTGGTTACACCGGTCGTTTACAGCGCTGGTGACCAAGGATCGTGCGAACCGTGCCAAATGAGCACATCATTAATCCGCGCCGCACTCCCGCCCCCGCAGCGCGACGTCCCCTCGACTTCCCAACGCTGCCGCCATTGACAACAGGCCAATTTCGAATCGCGCGTCGCCTCGGCTCTCCGCAAACGGTCGCGTCGTCTCGGCGGCTCGGTCACGTCAAAGGGTGCTGTCGGTCGGTGGAGACGCCGCTTTGCCCGATATCAAAAACATCCTCCCGCAGTGGTCGGAGCGGCTTCCGGCGGCGGCGGCGGCCGGCCGGGGGACAGGCGGACACCATGAACCGGACAGAGGCGCGGTCGGTCGTATTGTGGCCCACCGGCTACCACCACAGCGAGGATGACGGATGGCGATTGTCGGTCGGCAGAAAGGGTGCGCTCTGCGGCAGTTGGTGGCCGATTAAAAACGGCTTCAATTGGTTATGGCGCTGGCAGTGGTGAATGGGGGACGCCGTCTTTTGGCGTTTTCATAGGGGCTGGGATGTGGTGGAGTTGTTTGGTTGCGATGTTCGGCATGGGTGGCTGCGTCAGACGTGGGCTGGGTACGACGACTTTTCAGCATGTTGATTGGCTTCATATTGTGTTTCATTAAATGACAAACGGTGTAAGCTTGCCTGGAAGTACCAGGAGAAATTAACCAAGGTGGGCTTGGCTAGGCGAAGGAATCTGTTTTTCAATGCCGACGATGATGAATCGCTTGTGAATGAAGCAGAAACATGCCTGGCTAGGCTTTGTTCTTCGAGCCTGTCATGTCGAACATGAGAACAAGACACAAACAATTGATAGTATTTTGAGACGTTGTGACGCTTATGCGATTTTGGTGTTTTGTTTCATGAAACATTCATACAGCCCAGCTCGACAAAAGCTTCTCACATTTGTGAGTTGTAAACAAACATTCGTGCATGAATATGCATAGCTTTTGTAGACAACGTCCCTCACACACCATAAGACACAAGCCACAATGTAAAGGCAGGTTAGGGTGGGAGCAAAAGGCCGAGTGCTGACCCAAGATGTCGCTTTCAAGCTCCGTGTAAGATACACAGGCACATGCGATTTGTTAATTTGTGTGAACTACAGAACCATCGGCTCTCAGACTAGCCAACTCACTCGATTTATCAACTAGTTTAACTTTTGGAACCTACAGAACAGCACACCACGGTTCTGACTTGTGTCAGAACTAGATCAATATCACCCGACATTGTTTTGACATCCTCTTTCCACCCCTTCTCGCAAGCAGACGCCAGGCTAGCCGTCAATCTCTCTCCCTCGCCATCAGCTCCGCTCCCACGCAGGGTTCAGTCAGCAGGACACAGACGGCAGCCTTACACCTCCCTTCATCGTCCTACACCTCTCTTCACCGTCCTACACCTCCCTTCACCGTCCTACACTTCCTTCATCGTCCTACACCTCCCCACACCATCCACCGCGGTTTGCCGCCGCGCGATCTGCGCGCCGGATCAACCATCTATCGCGCTGAAACATTGGCGCCGCCACCAATAAATAAAAGCCTTGACACCCGACTGACGCGGCGCGCTCGGATTTGGTATTCCAGCCAGCGTTCAGCCACTGTCACCAAGCGACACTGTAGCTTTTGAAACTGACTTAATGTGATGCCAACAAATGTTTCAAACCGAATTTGAGATGAACATCGACTTGAGTAGGCAGCCGTGGCCGATGGGTGTTTTTATCGGCGAGAAGGTAGCATTAATTTTGAAATTCGGGCACCAGTTTTGTTGTCGACCCTGTCTGACGAGACTTGTAGGCGGGACAACATGCTGCGTCGGCAGTGCGCACGGGTGAGAAAGAACACGACGGTGGCATTTTGCTCTCACGGCGGCTATTGCCGAGTGAAGGATGCGCCTGTTGCCACTGACGAAGAACAGGACGGACAAACAAGCGAGGTGCGGCGTTATGTAACCGTTCGATGCAAGCAGGTGACAAGTGATGCAAATTGCGAAGGTTGCAGCGTAGCGCGGAGACGTAATCGGAGACCGGTGGACTCATTTGAAGGCTGTTGCGTCGCGTGTGGTGCAGCGTGAGAGTCAGTGTACTGTTAAAGCGATGGGAAAATTTAAAGAAGAATTGCCATTATCATTAATAAGAAATAGAGATTTAGTGGGAAGGCAAGATTTACGGGAAAGCGAAAGGTAAAAACTTTAAACTTTGAGCGAAAGAAGCAATTCATCTAAAAAAAAAAGACAAATGACTTCCTTGTCCCCTTAACAGCGCATGCGGTGTGCGCTTCTGCCCACCATGAGGTCATTGTAGGAACTGCCTTTCTAATGCGCGTTTAGCAGCGAATCTTGTTTGTAAAACGGTCACATTCCCTCTTCTTGTTCGTATTATGCGGGTTCATGTTTCCACTGAATAGCGAACATTTATTGTTTCACGACATACAGTCCATAAAATTCATTGCTGTTATCGACAACTAAGCATTAGGGACACCGGACGGTACTCGTGACATGCTTGAGGATTTCCAGCGGAAGCTGAATCTCTTTTTGGGTGCCTCTGAACGGTCATAAATTTATCTGTTGAGTGCTGCGCAGATCTCGATGTAGATGCTGCCTGCTGCACATCAACCATATGTTTGGTCCATGTACATCTTTGCCTTATTCTTCTCTTCACCAGATGGAGAGACGTTACCGCAGTCTCGCGAACCGCTCCCGAATTTTATCCCTCCACGGTTTGACCTCAATGAACCCTCTGGATCTCACCTGGCTGAATTTCTGGGCACGCTCCGGCCAGACATTGGACAAGGTCGTCGGACATGGGCGCAGGGGCGCGGCTCGCGGGGATAAAAGAGCCGGTCCTACCCAGTCAGGACAGATGGGAAGGGGGACAGTCGGGTGTATGGATACTGATAGAATGATGCAGGGTCGGCAGAAATAATGTGTACAGTCTGATATCAATAATGTTGTAGCATCATTGATAACTGCATTGAAACCAAAGCGAATTTTAATATATTCTATGAGCTCTAAATGGGAAACAAATGCAATAAAATATACTTGTGTGCGTGAGTTTCCTTGGCCTCTATGACCCCACTAGAAAGGCCGTCTCATATACAGTTACAGTGGTGGGAACTTACCATATAATCACAGCCGAATACATTCAATCACCACTGTAATTATCCGAACCGCAGATGCGATTTCCCTATAAACTACACGCCATTATCACTTTCCAGACTTCATCGGAGTAAATGCGCCAATCATGCCTAATTTGGCCCAAAGCGTCACTAGAAGCTCAACCGCTCGTTCCGACTTCCCATTTCGACACCCGGCGATTTTCTATCACAGTCAAATCTCCCCTCCTCGCTATTTTCTGTCACAACCAATCTCTCCCCACTTCCACTTGAAGATCTCTGCTGACCACCCAGTGCACTCGAACTCGACAATACGTCCTCCCTCTGTCACTCTCAGGCTGGACGGTGGACACCCACACTCCCCCTCTCTCCTATTCAGTCCCTCTGTCTCAAACCTACACACCAGCTCCGGTCTATAGCCCACTATTCCCTCTCCGACCCGTTCGTCCCCCGTTCGTTTAGTCGCTGATACCGCCTCTGCCACCCGCCTGTCAATCTCTCGGCAGCTCCGCGAGATGGCTTCTAAATGATGTGTCCTCTTTGTTTTGCGCCGAACCGACATGGTTTGTCCATTAAAACCGCCTGTTCCCGAGGCCTTATCGTGGAACATAAATTGTGAACAGACAGCAACCCTAGCGGTGGATACGAGTGGGTCTCGGTCTCGGTCTCTCTCTCTCTCTCTCTCTCTCTCTCTCTCTCTCTCTCTCTCTCTCTCTCTCTCTCTCTCTCTCTCTCTCTCTCTCTCTCTCTCTCTCTCTCTCTCTCTCTCTCTCTCTCTCTTCTCTTTCTAATTCTCTTGATCTGTATCTCCTTTTCTCTTCTTCTACTCCCTTCCTCTTATTTTCATATCACTCCTTCCTCTTTTGCCATCTTTATTTTCCGTTTCTTTCTCGTTACATCATCCTCTCTTCCTCGCTTCTTCAATATTCCCTTTTTATCTGCCATTTTCGACGAATGCTTTTACCATTGTCTTCAATTCTTCTTCCTCATGTATAAAAGTTACTACTTATCTAACTAATATCTACTGATAATGTCCTTCATAAAATATGTCACTCAAAAGCAAGCCATCGGCCTCAGATTTAGTCGCTCGTGTTTCTTAAATGCATATGCTTCACTCTGTCGTACTAATTTTTTTTACATATGATTTATGCTTGATAGGTACTAGACTGACCAACTATACATATATCCATATGCCTACGTTGGATAGGAATTCTAACTTATTAGTACATTTATAGTGACATCCATCGACATTGAGTATATTTTTTTGCGATACGCAATGTAATTTTCCATATACTCTGAAATCACTGATAAACTCAAAATCCCTTGTGCGCCGTGCGTTTGACGCTACCACAGGCAGTAGGCACCCACCCTTCTCCCTAATATCGATTTTAAGGAAGCGATCGATCGTTACTCATAAACAGTGCCTTCGTTAACCCAACGTCAATCGGCAGCTGCCGGCCGCTCCAGTGCCCCAGAATACATACGGCCGCATAATGAGCGTGGGGGCTGGCCGTTTCAGTGTAAAACCCTCGCCGGAAGTAGAGGTCAGCGTTTCCGGAGCGATCTGACGTCCCAGACCCATCGTTTGACCGATCGGCGAAAGCTGATTTGGATTCGGTGCGTCTCTCTTTGCGGCTATTGGGCAGACCCTGCCTGGCATACAGCCGGTGAATGCTTGAAGGAAATGTCGGGTGGTGAGCGGCGGGGATTCGAAAGGGCGCATACGGCTAAAAACAGGTGCTCTGCTGCAGGTAGACCAGCTACAATAGTCAACCTCTAGCAACGCTTGCAATGTGATATAAGCACTAGACCTTTTAAACTGTTTTCCTGTTCCGTAAAGAATTTGACATATGCTTCTTGTGGCGTGCTTTGCAGGGATTTAGGTACTCTGACCTTAATTTTTTCTCTCTCCGGCTCTGTCTAGCTGCGCTGGAGCCATTATTGCCACTTTGGATTACAGGTGTATCGACCGCTGTTACAGGTCCCAGAAATGCAGTCCTGCAGCTCAAAACGCAGCATACCTGCAGTCGTTGCACCGAAATGTCTGTCACGCACCGGCCGTTTGAAGTGCAGGCACGGGTCGAGTTTGCCTTCTTGAACCACCTAGGCTACAACATCGAGTAACGGGTAGCGTGGAACCCCGCATCATACCCTCGCCAGGCCAGGTGTTTTCATTTCCTCATGTCAGATTGCCAGTCCTACTCATGTCACTGAACCTGGCACGCCTCGTTTATCTTTGTCTCCTCTCCATTTTCCAACCCCTGGTCCTACCGTTCTGATTTCGGTCTTCGTATCCTTCTCCCTTCGTCTGTTCATTTCTGTCGTCACAGCCCGTCTCCTTTCTTGTCTATTCCTCAGTCCCGTCTTCGCTTCAGGCACGCTTTCCCAGCTCCCTCTTTGGTTCGCAATCGTTTTCCCGGGCTTGCATATATCCATCCTTTCATTTTCCTCTCATCTTTGTTAGCTCATTTCCTTTGTATGTCCGTTCTCCGTTTAAATCTCCGTCTCTGTTTTCTTTGCCGTTTCCACCGCCGTTCCAGTACCTATGTCACCAAAATCGTATCCCTATCTGTATCCGTTTTCACATTGTCCCCTTTTCCCATCCCCCATTCCCAAATCTCGTCCTAGACGCGAGACTTCTTTCGCCGTCCCCGCACCGTCTCCGTCTCCGTCTCCGTCTGCCCTCTCGGACCGTCAGCGACGCACCCGTCACGTGCCAGCAGGAGACAACGCTAGTTCACTGTCGTGCCACGAGGTGGCTCTGGCTGCTCCGTTTCTGGCCCAAAGCCGGTGCCTGGGTGCCTGGGCGCCTGGTGGGCCGTGACGTGGCGATGATCACACTGAAGGTGTAAGATGCCCTTAACTCCTAAGGTCCCCTTGCTCTTAGGAGCACATATTTGTCGTGTTTCATCAAAACCTTTTATTCGAAAGAAATTGTAACGTCTAAATTAGCGAAGTCATTTGATATTATTTAATTGGGTACACATTTATGTTGAAAAGTTTGTGATTAACCCTCGCCCGTAGGTAAACGGTGTTTTGCCACCTTCGCCCATGCAGGGGGGGGTTGGTGCGACCCCCCCCCCTGGCGTTTGAAAACGGAGCGTCGTAGAGCTTAGCGGAAAAGACCAACGGATTGCTCTCAACGAGATCTCGCGATTGGTGGTATATTTTTTGGTCCTAGGTCAACATTTGACCTACTTATGACCGGTCAAAGGTCAAATTTTCGGAAAAATGTAACTTTTTCAGATTTCCGCGCCGATTGCGGCAAAACGGTAAGAGATATCGACTTGAAACCTTCTCTATCGTGATCCTTGATCAATTCTCTATCGTTTGGTGTGTATTTCGATGTCATAACTCTAAAAATGATGCGTTGGGAGCATCGGAAGTCTGCAAGGTCATTTGTGCATTGGGTCACGTCAGGCGTGTGACGTCACTGACCTGACCCTGACCCAAAATGAACTACAAGAAGCAACTGACGATGCCTGAAATGGATAGCAAATTCGAATTCAGGGCATCAAAATACCCCGAAAAGGCATACAAGTGCAAGAAGTCATTACAGGTCAACCGAGGTCACTGACCTGACCTTGACCTTTAGTAACCTTGAAAAGGTCAACGGACATTGTGCCAATGTCAAATCAGCCAGTTATGATTCTAAAACAATCCATCAGTGTATCAGGTCAGTCGGCATTTATACCATTGTGAAGCAATCTCCAATTTAGCGTAAATCTGGCCGGAGGTTGTTCCCTTTATGACGTCATAACTCCGTGACCTGACATGACCTTGACAATTTTTTTTTACCAAAAGTTGCGCAAAGGATGCCCCAAAGGGTACTGAAAATTTGAGCAGGCTATCTGAAACGGTTCGGCGTGTAGCTAAGAAAAACCTCAGGGGGGGGGGGCAAGGGCGGCGCCACCGTGGGGGCAGTGGGGGCAGACTGCCCCCACTGGCAGGAGGCCGTGGGGCAAGACTATGTTTTTGCCCCCACAAAATTTGGCTGATGTATGGGAACAGAAGACCCGTGCAACATTCATTATAGGTGGTTATAATAGAACGCCTGTTTTTGACGGTCCTCGTATCAAGCGCGTCAGCAGAACGTTCGTTCTCGGACCGTCTGTCGCATATCTCCTACTCCCACTCATTCTCCTACTCATTTTCATTCACCAAAAGGCTGCCCTCGAGCTTGATCTCGAGGAGGTTGAGAAGCAGTTTATCAAAAGTCGGCCAGAGAAGAGATCACCCTCTTTTGGGAACCCTTAGACTGAGACTGAGCTCAGAGAGGTATGACAAAATGTGATAGATATGTATATCCCGGGTTATCTGGAATTGTATGTGGGTCGCCCTAATGGAGCTTATTCTCGTACCTTTATCAATCGTATGTGAGAGAATCGCACATATATACACGCGCACTACGGGGAAAAGGAGAAATAGGTACTGACTATAGTTTTGAGGAACACACCATTTTACATCTCAACGAACAACAAACGTTTTCACAGGTTTGTGTCTCGCAATCTAGTTTTATAGTTTTATTTCGGCCGGGCCCGGGGGTAATCCTTACCACCGCAGCCCGGGGTAGCCCTCCCCCCCCTGTTTAACTCCGTTAATAAGGCAGCTGCGGAAACAAAAATGGTACCAAACGAAAAGTATATATGTGAAGATTTTAAAGCACCTAAACTTTTTGACCTAAGGTCAGTTTTCAAGGTCAGAATTCAAGGTCAAAGGCAAAAACCGGCATTTATGTAGTGGTATCAAAGTACGTGTTCCAGAGGACGGCATGGTGCATAAAATCGGCTAAAAGAGGTGTTGAACAAAAGAAGAGAATCCGTGGATTCCGATGATGTGCATAACATTCAAATTCAAGGTAACGATCATGCTCAAAATTGACCACAAACTTTGCACTTTTTCTTATATCTTGTATACTAAATTGCGAGATGTTTTGATATGTTTTCAAGCTTAGCGGACCCCTATTTGTGCTTTAGCTTACGATACAAGGCTGCTACAAGGTCGAAGTCACAAGAGAGTATCCTTGCTAGAGGCTATTTCACTATTCAAGTCAGGCATAATAATTAAGAGATGTTTTGCCATACTGATGCTCTAAATGAATGCTTACAGCAAAATGGATGCCAGAGGTACAGAATCGTGATCAGCGGCTACGAAATCATCACAAATGACCTTCCATGTGTAAAAAATCAGCCAAATGTCATTCGAGGTCACATGAGGTCAACATAAAACTTGACCTTTTCCAAACAATATATATGTCATTCGACGCGTCTCGAACAAGACTAATGCGAAGGTACCACTGCCGTAGCTCCAGGACCATTTTTGTTGAAGTTATTTGCGAAAAAAAGAAACTAAAGCCCAAGCTCGGGGTCGTTGCCCTGACCTCCGACCTCAGGTCACCAAAGACACTTAAGTTTTTTTTTTCTAAGTCAAATGCTACACAACCGTGCTCGTATTTTGTCTTTATCTCTAAAACTCAATTTTTGGCAGCTGGTTGAAGTTCACGTCTGTGACGCCGAAGTTTGCCGTGCAGGAGTCTAGAAAAATCGACCCTGAAACATTATCAAGGAGGTTAGGTCCAATTTTTTTGCTTCAAAAGATGTCAAATTAATGGGGGATAAGGTACAGCAAGTTTCGTCTTTCTATCCCCAAGCGTTCGTGAGGTATCGCAAATATTCGCCAGGGGGAGGCGAAAAACGCCGGCCCCTTCCGGGCCCGCGAGGGTTAATGGTTAAACTCAATACGCCTATGCAATATGCATGAAACCTGAAACCAAAAAAAATTTGAATGACAACATCTAGGGACAAGGTGCTAATGGATTTTGCAGATCGGCGTTATCAGACAACTGAGTCGGGTCAGTCTCAAGCTTGCCCCCACTGGCGAAAATTCGTGGCGCCGCCACTGCACTGGGGGGGGGGGGGGGTTGCACCAACCCCCCCCCCCCCTACATGGGCGAGGGCTAAGTGGTCGGTAACTTAAGGTAATCAATTCAATGGCATTTTCATCGAAAACCTACGATGCTTTTATGAATGGCGAAGAATGTATCAGTGAGTAATTTGACCGCATATTGCTTCATTTTTTTTTTGCGACAACTTCGTAGGTAGGTACTTTTTTCTAAGCTGTTCGAAATGTGGCTTTGGTTTTGGTCTTTAGTCATGACAATCTTTAGATATATTCTCCTTTCCCAAATATGAGAGGAAGCAGCACTATATGAATATGCTGTTGAGTGTTGAGCCTCTAGAGGCTAGTGCGATGGCGTGCTTTTTGTTCGAATATCTTTCGACGTTTCGTTTTGCTGCGTTTTCATTGCTCAATCCCTTGCTCTTCAATCTGACTCTCCCGAACATTGGGTATCACCTTTCCATCACCTGAATCCAGGCCAGTCACTGTAAATAACACTGACCGCTTCATCTTGCGCCTACACCTCGTGTACCGCTCGTAAGATGTCTATCTGTGGTCGGTACGCCCTATAAAAGTCGACATCGCCCGTAACGTGTCTGAGGGCGCGGCAGTGGACTGCAGGGGAGATGGAGGAAGACGAAGGGCTGGTCCAGGCTGACTGAGGGCCCGCCGAAACCCTATACGTTAAAGGCCGAATGAGAATCGAAGGAGAGCCGATTTGGACAGATGGAGGGACAATCCCAGCCAGCAATCCCACTCCGTTCCCGATCGGGATTTTCGGACTCAGCCCGCACCACCCCGTTCGGGACCGGAGTGGGACGGGATTGGGAAATGAGACACTTTGTACGGGCTGGAACGGTCCGGATATCCCAACCTACCCCGCACGGCCGGTTGGGAGATTCCGCACGTATCCGGACCGCCTTATGACGTTTTAACAAGCGCTGAACTCCGATCCCGATCGGGATTCCCCAAATCTCCCCGTACAACCGGTTCGGAAATCCCGCACGCATCCGGACCGCCTTATGGCATTTTAACATGCGATGAACTCCGATCCCGATCGGGATGTCCCAACTCGGCCCGCACGGCCGGTTTGGGAATACCGCAGGCATCTGACATATTAACCGCAGTCTTATAACCGCAGGTTGCTGTTATGCAGATGCGACCACTTTGCAGGGTTGTATACGACTCAAATTTTTGGTGAGTCGATTCAGAAGAGAGTTTCCTAAAACTGAATCGACTCGACTCATGATTCCAAAAACTTTAATTGAAATGATTCGATTCAACTCTTGACTCAAACATGACAAGAAATATATGAATCAATTCGACTCATGATTCAAACATATTTTCAGTTTAACGATTCGATTCAACTCATGACTCGAGGGTTCTGTTAAATAATTTGAATCGACTCATGACTCAATTCTGACTCAACTCATTGGACAGACTCATCAAATTATTCAACATAAAATGTTTGTGCAAACCCAAGAAATACAGGTAGTCGTAAAGCAGGCGTCACACTTATTTCTGCAACCATGGAGAGGCGCTGTACCCAGAGATGCTTTCTAATCAACCCAAACCAAACCAAACCTAATCAAACCTGGCATAACCTAACACAACCTACAATCTACCACCTAAAACCTAAAACCTAACCTACAGAGCCTCTCCTTTGTTGCAAAAAGAAGTGTGACGCTTGCTTTACTAAGTAGTGAAATACATTCATGGGTGCATACTGCATATGTAATTCCTGACAACTAGTGAACTATATACATGTAGATATTTTAAAAAAGCTAACATTAACCATTTTATTTATGTATGAAATAAAAATAAAGAAAAACATGTTGCTATTATTATTGAAACCACATAACACACTTTGCATACCTATAATGTAAATAAAAATGTCAGCAGCAAATCAATATGTACCTAACTACGTGCCAGCTGCAAGCCAGCACAGTATTGATTTCTGAATAAGAATGCAAATATGAAGCCTTTAATATATGACAAATACGAAGCCAAATGTAAGGCTAATTAGAATCTCAAAATGCAAAGAAAAAACATTTTGTTCATGCCCTGTTGCCTTGCGGCCTTGAGAATTTACCAGGACAAGGTTTAGGGCATAATCCAATAATGTAGTGTGGTTTACTTTTTAAAGGTATAAACACATGACGTCAATTATCTTAACCTTAGCTTTAGCTTGTCATAACTAATTAAACTCAAAATAAACAAACCAATTTTTATTAAATTTAGCAGAAAAATACAACACCAAGCCTAAAAATGGACGTTTGCGATAATTATAAATAACAAAGTAAAATAAAACGTCACTTTCCAGTTGATTTGCGTTATGGTAGCGTTTTTTTAGCTATGGTAGCGCCGCTACGATTTTTTGCTTTTCCTTTACGTTTGGGATATGGCAGCAAATATGATTGTCGACAGAAATTGCTAATAACTTACAAATATTACTCTTATCTATGCAAGCTCGAGAAACATTTGTCCACGTTAATGACGTCATACAATTTTAATTTAAAACCAAATCATGTTATATTTTTTCTTAACTTTTATCATTTTATAATTTTCTGGCTAAAAAGATCAAGTTCTCATATCGTTTTCAATCTGTTCCTATTCATTTATCAGCTTGAATTAAATAAAAACTTCATTTTTCATCTTGTTTACGAATAGTTATTTGCGACGTCATGCGCGACCACGAATTAGCAATTGTGAACCATCGGAAAAGAAAAATGTGAGGGTTATTGATGGTCTTTCTAGACAACTTTGATAGACAATTATTTAAGGTTTTATTTCAATTGTTAACTGGTATCTATCTCATACTTGTTAGTGTCCATTACTAGCACTCACAAAGCCAACCCAATGTGACTTGTGAGTATTTCAGTAACAGTCCACAGATGTAGTGATTGCATATAGGTATAGTTAAATACAGGCTGAGGCAATTGCAATGCTGACTTGCCAAAGTTGAATATAATCATAATAGGTAGCTGATGCCAGCCAAAACATAAAAGGTGCTCACTACTTCACAAGCAGTTTCATGACTTTAAAAATAAGTTTATCTTACCTGGTGGCTGGAGCAGACTGTGACAAGTTCCTTGAATCGATTCAAAATGTGACTCGCGTTACCTTGAATCGACTCAAACTCTGACTCAAGTGGCCTATGCATATGTGAATCGACTCGACTCATGATTCATTAAGCTTTCAAATTATTTGATTCGACTCAACTCATGACTCGAAGAAAAACGACTGATTCTTGAGTCGATTCATGATTCAACTCTGAGTCGTATACAACCCTGCCACTTTGCTTGCGCCACCGCAACCCCCTCGCCTCTTCATTATTCTCCAACTCAACCTTTATAATGCCTGCACGACAAAATGAATTACATTGGACACTGAAATATATTCACAAATTTACTGGTTGCACACAGGTCAAATTTTCACAAATTCACAGTTTGGCCAGCACATTCGTGGCGTCGGCCATCATCTTAGCGCCGCTGCAAGGCGCTGGCACAGCGGACTCACTTCCGGTGTTCACAGTCATTATAGCAGGCCTGCGCCTTGTTCGTGTCGGCTCCTCTGCGGACAGTGTGTCCGTCTGCCGTCACGAGCTTCAGAGAGCCACCGCGAAACTAGACGGCTGGCATCTGGTCGGGCGGTTCACCACTGTGCGAAGAGAGCATCTGAAAATGACCAAGAGGTTATTAATCAAAGTCTGGGATACACTAAAAACCACTAAGAAATAACCCACATCAGACATTTCACATGGTATGCCTGGTAATTCAGGTTTCAAACCTACAATGCAACCATTAACGACACTTGACAATGAGACCAAACATCTTCTGTCCATGATAACTGATCAAACATGCGACAGCACGAGTGTAATTCACATGCCGTACAACCACAACGAACATAACAATTTCTATTTTCTATTACCTATAGCTTTCCCGCTCCCTACATCACGGATGAAGTGTGCACTATACTTACCCTGTTCTCAAAGACGGACTGATTTCCCTGCAACGACAACAGTTGAACCGACCGCTTGCTAGAGCCAGTTCAAAAGCAATATCCTGAGGCAGCAGCTCAAAGGAGGGATCGACACTTGACCAACGCGGCAGCTAGACTGGCCGCCGCGCTCAGAGGACGCGTCTGCCTGCACGCGGCACATCTGATTGCTTTTCCAGGCTTTCTGGGCCACCGGATATGGTGCCCGAAGCGCCTTCTCAGATCGGTTGGGATAACAACGTAAATCACAAGCCTGTCTAAACATGGGATTCGATTGGGCTATCCGTACCGCGTCCCAACCGATTAAGCATGCGGTCCGGAAATCCCGAGTCGCCCCTACCGCCGGCCATCGAGGTCCGGTATCGATTGGGACAACCAAAGCCTACACAACCCGGTAGGGACAAGTCGGGACATCCGGAGCCTATCCCGACCGTCCCCAACCGCATCCCGGACGAATTGCTGGCTGGGATTTTGGCCAACAGAGTGTTTGCAGACGCCGTTCATGCCTTAAAAGGGGGGGGGGGGGTCCGACAGAGGGGTGATTTGGGCCGACTTGGGGTCACGGAAGCCTGACAAAAGACTGACACGGACCGATCTATCTTCCCGCTGCGGATGAATTGACATCAACTGCTGATGAGATGGCCGTCAAGACAGTTCATGCGCTACTTGTATCCACTGATGGAGACATTACGTTACATCAAGTCAGAGTGTGGAGCGTTTCTCGCCCACTAACTCGGACAGTGAAGGTCCCGGCTCGTTCCACAGGCGCCTAGGTGCGCGCCTCGGTAAAATGTCACTGGAATGCCGCTTTTTATGTGCATGTCGGATACCTTCGCTAATGGACATTCCCACAGACGTTGGGACACAGTGGGATAGCCGACATTCCACTGCACGCAGAGACATGATGGCGACACGTTGCAGGTCATGTACTGTCCCGAATTACTCGCGTTTCCATTCCGTAACCTTCCTTGCAGCTGCTTGAACCGTTGGGGCTGGTATGACGGTCCAATCGGGACCACCAGGTGTGCCCACGGTGGCTGGCTCTGCCATGCTGAGGAAAACTTTGGAGCACGGCTGAAACTTGAAAGGAAGGAATTGGGCAAGGTACAGGAGTGAATGGCTTTGTGTTTACAGTGCGTGTAACGGATATGCTCCACTCTAAAGCTACCACTTGCCGTGCCTACGTGAGATAGTCAGTTCAGTTCAGTTCAGTTCAGAGGCCTCTTGCACCAAAATCCTCTTGCACCAATGCTTGGATCATTTTGCATCGTATACCCAGTCCAAGTCTCAACTGTTACAATTTGCGTGCAAAATTTAGCAAGCACATGTAGGATTATGTATTGGGCTATTGCAAACAAATTTATCACCGTTAGCTTAGCTTATTCTGAAACCGGTTTTTCGATTTTACCTAGTTAGGTAGTTTGGTGCAAGAGGCCTCAGTTCATTTTATTGAGTGATAAAAACAAAACAACAAACAAGTTCAGTGGTGGATGGGCGCAAAAGATAGACTTAAATTAATCAGAGAGGGAGGTAATGACTAATGAGTAATGAGTTTGATTACTGTCGGTATCCAATATCCATCTCTATTCTATTCGTACGTGCCAGCAGAACATGTGGCAAAGCATCGACAAGAAAGAAAGAAAACGGTTCACCTGACGCACCATTTGCCGTCCTGGCCTCGCCTCGGCCACGCAAGTAATGCTGAGTCGGCAGAGTCAAATGACTCAGATGCTGACTCGATAGGAACAGTTGCCAGGGTCGTGACTGACAGCTGAGCCTAATGAGCTGCCAGCAACGGGACGCCATAGAAGTCCGCCACGGAGGCATGCACAACGGCAGCCATAGCATAGCTCCGTGACTGGTTACATAGCTCGCATTGATAAAGGCACGCAGTTATTGAAAATTGACTAGGCATAGATATTAGATACATAAGCGCTTTTCAATTGACAGTTTTAAGAATAATTGGAGAAACAGCAAAACGCTAAACGTTTGACAAATAAAGCAGCACACGTAACATTGCGCCATGACTTGTGTATTACCACACTGTCTCTCTCTCTCCCTGTCTCTTCCTGTTTTTGTTTTGTTTTGAACTTTCAACATTAAAACGATTTCTTACTTCCTGAGACCTGCCATCTGTATATATGTATGACACAGGTTCACAGAGATAGGGATCTCCGTCTGCACTCAGTTCCTTGTGGGTGAGCTGGACGGACGGACGCCAGCTACCGTCGCTCCCACAATTTGCCGGCCGTAATAACTAATGCATGACACGGTTTACCCGTGTTCTCTGATTTATCCAGTGCGCCAAGGAAGTCACCAATCTCGCTGGGTATCGGTAATTACCCGTCTTTTCATCAGGAAGCCCACGCCGCTTGGTTCGGAGCATAGGTCAAATGCTGAATGTCGGTTTGAATTGTATCAGTGGGACTGTAACATAGAATCATGGGGATCCGAGTGAATGTGCTAGTATCACAATGGCTAATTTGGAATGTACATTGTAAAGTTTTCTCACGGATTTCGAACTTGGCCGGTTCCTGTGACACGAATTATCTGTGGCTTATGTTCTAACCGGTGGATACTCGATTCCCTTTTTGGAAAACACAAGTGATGTGAACATTGTACAAGTAAGAGAAGCCACTTTGATCACGTTAGTTTTTTCACTGTTCGAATTTCAGTGCCTTTTGTTTGAAAGCGTAACAAGCACGACATGGACAGGGTAAGCGAATCCAATCGCACAAAATCGTCTTGTCTCACTTGTGTTTCAACTGGTACGTTCCCAAAACAGAACTGCTGTGCAAAAACGCAAGTCATTCGTGACTTATTAGCACCAGTGCTGTTGCTAACGAACGCAGTCTGTCGTCGTGGTTCCGACATGACTCATGAGCTGCAATTATTTCCGGAGTCAGTAATCTGCTGATAATTACATTTGTACAACCACACATGGATGCCCAGATGTGCGCTAAGGTGACATAAGTCCGTCGGATCAGACGATTTACACTTTTGGCGAGGATTACGTGCCACGTTGCGTTAGTGTCGTGCTCTGGGTATAAGACAAGCTCTCGGTAAAGCTGACCAGCTGGACGGGCTACAGACGTCACTAGGGCAATCTGATGAGAATTACATAACCTGCATTCATCGTAACTATTTTTAGCGTGAGCTCGTCATTTCGACAAAATGCGTAAAAGAGGTTGATGTACTCAAAGCAATTGCATCCTTCTTCATTGGATATTTCTCAGACTATTTTTACTTCAGTCTTGACAAGAAAGTACGTCAAAAACAACTAAAGTAGTACTTTCTTCGTTTTTTTTTTGTTTCCATTTCAAAACTTTTTTGCTAACATTGGCCCATCCTCTTACATTTTAATTTAATGCAATGTAGTAACTAGTTATGTACTTTAGGCCTCGTGTTATATATTCGTATTATTTACGTCGAATTCTCTCAAATAAAAAGCACATATTTAAGTAGGATGTGTAGGCATACTCCCCAAAAGAAAGCGATAGATCGGTTCATGTGATATAACTACGTACAATTTGCTTTTCAGCAAAACCCTGTTTGATATATTCTGGCTATCCACGTCGGCTTGAACCATGACCCCCAAACATCTTATGCCTGAAAGTCCAGTGCAGCCCTTATTAGCGTCTCACGCGAAACAGGTGCTTTACCGGTCCCATATTGTACAATGTCCATCCGATGTTTGATTTCAAGATATTGTCAACCGGCTACCAACTAGCTCCCGCCTCAGCAATGGGAGCTGCACCCAGACCCGGCCGCCGTCTAATGGTTGGCAAGGCAGGCTGCTATCTCACGCCAATAATTTACCTAAATACAACTTCCTCCGTACCTGTAACACATGTGTTTCTGTCCAAGACCTCAGCTAAGCTGGTTTTGTACATCACGACCTGGGTCTTATCAGGTGCGACCCAGCCGATGAGGTTCAGTTCTGTACGGCCGGTGGAGGGCGCCCCCTGTGCCGAGCAGGCGGACGGGAACTAGGAGCGTGCTGCCATCTGTGAGCAAAGGGCTGAACTAGCTCCCAGTTGGCCTTCCGTTCGGGTGTTGCAGTCTCCTGGAGTAGGAGCGTTGCAGCGAAACAGATTCTATGCATGTTGTTACTTTGTATGAAAGCATGCAGCATGCTATAAAATTAATAGTTGTTGGCGTCGCACTCTTCTTAGTGTGTGCCAATGCACGGACACCACACCACACGGTTTGCATGGATAGAATACATGGCTGCACTACAAAAAGAGCATCTACGTCTCAGGCAAAAATCGACTTGCAGATTTGGCATTTTACAAAACGATATCTAACGACTAACACATTGAAGAAGCTCCTCATCCCCAAAAAATAGTGCTCAACATTCGAAGAAGCCTTCTGTGCATTTGGTAGTTCAACAAACACTTCGAGGTATCTCCTTGTTCTCCAATCTCCAATCTCCAAACAAACGCGTTCTTGTTTGTGACAGACAACCCGCCCAAAAGTCGTCAAAATACAAATCAAATCATTTACTGCCTTATCAGCCTGAGGTGTTATCACTCCCCGGCATGACCAATGACCATAGAGCTGCCAGACACCAGCAGCAAGCTAATCAAACATTTGCATGAAATGCGTGGTTTTAATAGCGCACTGCCCCAAATTTTTGACAACAAAGAAACGATGCAATAAATTAATTGTTTTTTTTTTACAGAAGCGTTGTTGTGTGCAATTAGCATTTTTATCGATGCAAATTGGGGTTGATTACAGCGAAAAGCATATGAAAAGGGAGAGCTTCATTTTCTTATGAGAAAAATTTCGAATTGCATCTGGCATGCATTGCACGAGTGTGCTCCTAGCAACACTTCAAACGACCATGCAAGTAGCTTACCATCCCGAGTCGGTGGGACCGACCGCATGCACTCTTCTCACGTCCTGCACTGCTCTATTCGGGATCCCGCCGTCTCCCATCTCATACACAAGCAGCATATCCCCACTCGAATGCAGCGCACACCCAATGTATGTGCATTTTCACACCTGCGGGTCGTCCGATTCGATCGCGGCGAATACAAATGATCGACATCGGTATTCCTGTCAGGGGGTGAGTGATACGGTCGACCAGTCCGTTCCACCGAGCCCAGCTCGGTCCGGCCCTGTACCGGCTCCACCGCCGTCCGAAACATGCATCTCATGAAACGATCGCCTTGCAGGGACAGGGTAAAATGGAGTCGTGGTGTCGCTCCAATGGCTGCGGGATCGTCGCAAGGGTTGGTGACAAGACCGGAATGGCTGGAAACCACTGACGGTTGTGGTGTGGTGACCAGAAACGGTTTGAGTCTTCTCTAAGCCGCGTGAGGAGGGAACATTCTTGCGGAACGGCGGCGGGTATTTTTTTTTTTTGGACTTTCAAATGTCTGAAGCGCATGGCGTGGAACATGGATTGAAAATGATTGTCAGCGACATGGCTGGCACGTTGTGAAAAAGAAACGATGAAACACGGAGCTAAACACACAAAGTAACATGACCGGTGCTTATTTTCAGCTGTTATATAAGCGTTGTTGACAAAACACTCATGTAACCTCATGTTTTCGAGCTGTGCTTAGCCACGTCAGATTTAGAGAAATGTTTCCTTTGTGTCAGATGGTATGAGCTACATCATCCATGATATGAATTCAAAGCTGAGATCAATAAGAAGGACTGAGAGCATGCGTACCTACTTCATGGGAAACATTTTTCTGCTAAATAAACCATATCAGAGAAATGACCGGGATTGTTCTGCTGCGTGTCGCTCTGCCAGCGCTTACAGCCAAGTGCTCGTAAGAATACCAATAACTCTTCTTTATGGCGTGAAAGCCACGAACTTTGAACCACCGTCAAATGAATATTAACGTCTTTATCATCCACTTTTGAAATAACCGTCACTTTTGAGCTGCATGCATCATTCCTCATGCGTGCACTTACGGCGTGTATAATGGCCGACTCATGGCCCGAACATTGCTTGGCGATGATTTGCTGTCGGACTGTGTGGTTTCCGTCATTTACCCCACCACTGTATGTGTGTTGAGTCATGCTCGCTGCACTGTCGCCCGCTGCGGCATGTGACTGCGGCTGACGGTAAAAGAAGATGGTCACGAGGCCTATCTCTGAACAGACCCGTCCTTTGCCGCGGTACCCTGCTGTACGGTATTGGTCTCATATCCGCTCGGGTTTGAACCGGGCAGTCGGTGGTGTTAACGAATGAGAATGGAAACGTGCAAACTATCTCAGGCCTTGTACGCGGAGGTGACAGGTATGAATAATGAACATTTTATAAAGAACATATGCCAGCGATTTAATGACGAAGATTATCGCACGAAATAAGTTACGTATACATGAAACGCCAACTCTTTTACCTTCGGTGAGCTACCTCCAAATATCGAAAATTGAGCCATCTTGGTAAATGAGCTATCTATTTTCACTGAATGCTGACTTAGTGACTTTTGTAAGGCTCAATTTAGATGAGGATGCTTTAAATGATACATGCTGACAGAGTCCTTCACCCCAATGCTGCACTAAATTCATAAATGCATCGAAATATGCACATAAGTTGCGTTATTCATTCATCGCTATCGTTAATTATTTATCTTTGGTCGAAAGGCAGATAAAACATTGCCATTCTAACTACATTGTTTTGAAGGTTGCAACTCATTTCGAACAGCGATGAGGCCTCGATCTAGGGCTTCTCCGTGCAGCTCACAGCTAATTAGCCTTTCTTTCACCCACACAACTATTATCAGAACTCTGCGTTTCCTTCTTTACAGTCCAGAACCGTCGTGTCTCATTCAATCATCGTACCACCCAACGACTCAATTAATTGTTGACGTATCAGCGTCACCATTTGTGAAACCGGCTGGCTATTATTCTCGGCCGAGTCTCCAATAGACGTTATTAATTCTGGCGACGCTGGCGCTAATCTGTCAGTGCTGGCTCGTTATCGTTCTCCACTCCCGTCGCTGGAGGCAAAGCGTCACACACACAGAGAGACAGCGATGCACCGCCACACACGCTTCATCGCCAATTTGGCCGCCACTGTCGCCGATAATTAAACGAATAAATTAATTACCGTTCTGGCGCTGGCCGGACGGATGACTGACGGCTACTGACAGCAGATGGGGAGGGGGGGAGGGGACACAGCTGGCCCATCCGACTGAACGTCATCCTCCACTGCAGGGTGTATCGGACCCGCAGCCCATCTGGCTAGCGGCAGTCCGACCCCGGGCCTCCCTCCTCCCCTCCCGTCCCCAGTGGGGCGTCCCTTCCCTCGAGGCGGCTCCCTCGGGGCCAGCCGAGGGGGAAAGGTGACCGATCTTAAATCAAAGCCGGCTCATCTCCATTAGTTCTATTGTGCTTCGGCGCGCGTCCATTTAACCGCCGCACCTTTTTCGTGTTTCCGATCCGGAGTCCGGCAGGGAGCTCGGAGGTGGGGGAGTCAGAGGGGTCCCCACGAGGGGAGACAGATGACGCAGGCAGTTGGCCATCGAAAATGCTGACGGCCAGGGGCGCGGGGAGGCTAAATAGAAAGGCGCTCTGAAGAGTCCCGTTGTGAGTTTGTGACCGGGGAGCGCGCAGAGTGACAGGTCGACCAGGGGAGGTGTTCACCAATATTCAGGTCAATTAGGGACAAACACTGAGGGGACTGACGAGGGCCAGCGTGAATATTCAGAATAATCAACGTGCTGCATCCAAGTTTCTAGGGGAGGATCAATGATGTGATTTTTCAATTGAGAAGAGAGGCATGAGTTAAAAAACATGGCAAATATGAGTACTTAATGTGAAGCAGTCGATGCTAAATCTTCGCGATGCTTTCTTTGTTCTGCACCGATGAGTCTGTGATGAGCCTTTGACGAGCTTATGATGAGCCAAAACCGCGTAAGCGATGTCGTTTATGCGCTCACAGACACATGAGTTGGTCTCCGCCACAGCTAACTTGCAGATGCTCCGCCAAATGCAACAAACTACCCTTTTCAAAGTTATATTTAACATTTGACACATCTGTACACATTGCAACAGTACCATGGCAGCATTATGACTTGTTGAATCGTGCCTCCTGCCACAGGGCACATTCACAACATACAAATTCCACCAGAATCACACACGTCACTTGGAACAGTAGCAAACCGTCAGACAACGAACACACAGTCATGTAAGATCCGTGAAACATTTCCACGCGAATGAGGTCGGACGCGAACCACGTTGCATAAAAGAATGCAAGGCATGCGAAATTAATATAACGGTCGGCTCAAATGTTTCCTGTGACGAGGCAAAGCCACCCTGCAAAACGAATTACCAGCTATTTGAATGCAACATTGTTATGTAATAAATAGGTATTCATGTAATTTTTGAGAGAGAGAGAGAGAGAGAGAGAGAGAGAGAGAGAGAGAGAGAGAGAGAGAGAGAGAGAGAGAGAGAGAGAGAGAGAGAGAGAGAGAGAGAGAGAGAGAGAGAGAGAGAGAGAGAGAGAGAGAGAGAGAGAGAGAGAGAGAGAGAGAGAGAGAGAGAGAGAGAGAGAGAGAGAGAGAGAGAGAGAGAGAGAGAGAGAGAGAGAGAGAGAGAGAGAGAGAGAGAGAGAGAGAGAGAGAGAGAGAGAGAGAGAGAGAGAGAGAGAGAGAGAGAGAGAGAGAGAGAGAGAGAGAGAGAGAGAGAGAGAGAGAGAGAGAGAGAGAGAGAGAGAGAGAGAGAGAGAGAGAGAGAGAGAGAGAGAGAGAGAGAGAGAGAGAGAGAGAGAGAGAGAGAGAGAGAGAGAGAGAGAGAGAGAGAGAGAGAGAGAGAGAGAGAGAGAGAGAGAGAGAGAGAGAGAGAGAGAGAGAGAGAGAGAGAGAGAGAGAGAGAGAGAGAGAGAGAGAGAGAGAGAGAGAGAGAGAGAGAGAGAGAGAGAGAGAGAGAGAGAGAGAGAGAGAGAGAGAGAGAGAGAGAGAGAGAGAGAGAGAGAGAGAGAGAGAGAGAGAGAGAGAGAGAGAGAGAGAGAGAGAGAGAGAGAGAGAGAGAGAGAGAGAGAGAGAGAGAGAGAGAGAGAGAGAGAGAGAGAGAGAGAGAGAGAGAGAGAGAGAGAGAGAGAGAGAGAGAGAGAGAGAGAGAGAGAGAGAGAGAGAGAGAGAGAGATCCAATGTGCTGTAATTGCAACACACCTTAAACTTAGAAGCAATAACAGAACACTTCCGATACATTTGCTTCCAAGAATTAAACACCGGGCCAGATTCACACGATGTCACAAAAGTGTAGCAAACAGCTAGGTTGACATAAGACCGTTTTCATTACCACAATGCTCGCTGTCAGGCTAGAGGGAGAAGAAGATAAGCGCGCTGCAAACAAGCTCCGTCCAGGGGTGATGTAACGCGGACACACCACGTTGGCACAATCAACGTAAAACAACTGCGGAACAGACCCAATTGCACGCATAGCTACGTATCGTTCAGTTACAGTCAAATCCAGCAATAATCTAAAGCTATGCGTCTATCTTACAGCTCAAATTTACGTATGCGTAGTAGGGCTAGTCGCCAATCTAAAAAAGTATCATATCACAGATTTCACGTAACAGGTATCCATCAACACTGTTGTCCATAAGCCAAACAGGTCAGTGGGGACCATCGATATACACCGAGCTCTAATTGGACAGCTCCTGAGCCAATCAGCGAGAGTGGCGATGGAGGACGACCCCGAAAGTCAGGTCAGGACGCTGCCGGCTACCCTCATAGCTCCAAAGTGTAGCCACCAGCATTGCACGTTGTTGGCGACCAAGACCCTGTGGAAAAGGACATTTTTGCACTTAGTGTTATGAGTTTACACGACAAATTACGAGACAGTTTATTTGTTTCTGAGATACTCGTATGTGGCGATTCTGTTCGAAAAAGCTATTCAGAAAAGCTATATAAAGCAAGAAACGTATATACTTGCAGGTGGGAAGTGCCGGCTGTTTTCGCGCCACACATTTTTAGAGTAGGTAACACTCATCAATTTTCAGCGTTGAACAAGCCCCAGAGCCCCACCAAGATAGCACGTCACTTCAGGTGACATGTCAGTCGGTCATACTGAGCCACATTCCAATGGATTGGCGTTGTGGTATTTCCACCTGACCAGTTTCATCACCGGCGACTAGACAGGTGTATGCTTTATACCCTCCCCCTTCCTCCCACGTGCAGTTACGCCCATTCACGCCACCACATCATCCCCAGCCCCTGCTAAACAATAGCCAGTCATATCAGCGTTAATCCCAGTGTCACAGGTGTCAAAACGGCCAGATATCATTTGTAGACGGCCACGCCACCACGACCCGTTCCCGCCGTAAAAAGTCTCGCATCGCTCCAGCTCGCGCTGTTGTGGCTGACTGGTCCGCGACACGAGACAAACTCGGAGCCGTTAGCCGACTGATAGTGATGTACGCCCGTACATCGGAACGACAGGCGGCTGGTATCGCACGCCAATCTGGCCAAGTAATTGGCCGGATTAATTTCTGCAGGCAGCCAGGCTGCGTGGAGGGTGGGTGGTGTGGGAGGGACGGTGGGGTTCGGTGTGGTCCCCGATGTGGGCCAGTGTGGTCTGTGTGGTCCCCTCCCCCAGAGAGCGGCGGGATGTCTTACCTCAGTGGACAGGTCGGCCGACCCGAGGTCAGCTCAAGGTCAGGTCACACGGGCGGAGGCAGGCGGCCTGCCTCACACGGGAGACACGTACTCGGCAGGAGGTATGGAGGCCGAGCTGCCGCTGAAACGGGACAAACACAGTGTGTTAGCCGACTGGGATAAATCAAAGCGCTCAAGTCCAACCGAATCACATATAAAACAAATAACGCATACTCGTACACATAGCGGCTCAGTTACATGTGAGAAATGTTATATTCTGCGTTTACAAATGTCTGCTTCCTTTAGGGCAAACTGTAAGTAAATAGGGCGTTCAGCCGCTCTGTCGGGCATCAATCATCCCCGCCGGTGGTGCGGCGCTCAATCCATCCCGGTAATTGTTCTGTGTCAGCTATGTTTTATCCGGCGCCTCGTATAGGGTCGGCGGTGCTGTACCCATTCGTCACCGTCCGCCACGACTGCGGCCGCGGCCCGGGGAGTGCGTCCGCCGTTCGCTGTGCTCCGTATAAGGCGGGGGCGTCTGTCACACAGGTTTGGGGGCGTCTGTCACAGACGTCCGGCCACTCCATCGCGTACGGGAGACGGTGTCATCCTTCTTAACCAGCTATCTGGGGAGACTTGAAGCTATTCCAGCAGATTTGCAGGGTCCGGAAGAGCCCGGCCGACTCTCAGTGGCAGGTTCGTCATCTGTCGATGCGCCCGTATTTGTCTCATGTATCTTATCTATGAGCCTCGTTTCAATGTCTCACTGCATTTAACCGCTCCGGCTTGGCTTTCCGTCTTCTTCATCACGGCCCCTTGCCCCTATCTCCCACAATTCTATCTCCTCAATTCCAGCTTCCAGCCTACGAGTATGTCGGGCGTCTCGCCTGGCTCCCGTCTGGCCGTCTCAGAGCCTTGTCTGGCTCCCGTCTAACCATAGCCCGGCGTCTCGCGTGGCGCCACGACCGTCTCGCCCAGCTCTCGAGCTTCTCGGCTGACTCACAAGCGTCCCGCGCCACTCTCCGGTGCCGTCTGGAGTCTGGCTCCCGTTTGTCTGTCTCGAGCATCTCTCCGGGCGTCTCGTCTGGCTACCGTCTGGCTCGCGTCTAACCGTCTCGAGCATCTCTCCCGGCGTCACGCGTGGCGTCTCGTCTGGCTACCGTCTGGCTCGCGTCTAACCGTCTCGAGCATCTCTCCGGGCGTCTCGCGTGGCGTCTCGTCTGGCTGTCGGGTGGCGGCCGCCACTTGGTCTGATGGATCGTTCTCAGTCCCTGATAGGACACCAGGTATGCCAGGTGACAAGGGCGGAGAGGCATTCCTCTGACAGCATCATGGCCCAAACGAGTCCGGGTGCCGCTGCCTGCTCTCCGCTGAGGCCGAGGCATCCGACACAAGGATACATTCAGGTAGCGGTAAGCTGTACCTAATGTGGGATTAGTGGCGCGACACGAGATAGCTACAGGGCGACACGTGAGACGGAGATAGTGGCACTGTATGCAGGTGTGAAGGGGGGACACTGTCAGTTTGGGCGCAGTGGGGATGGGAGGGGGCGGGAAGAGGGGAGGGCGGTGTGTGCGTAGGGATAGCGAGTGAACGATGTTTACGAGGGACGGGCGCGGGAGACGGTGACGGGAGGGGGCTGACCAGTGTGAGCAGCGACGGCCATGGTGACGGACGTAGAGTGAAAATGGTCATCATTTGGTGTTCGTGCTGATAACTATTTATGGTGACAGTGATGGTGGGTTGGTGACAGCGCCCGATACCTGAGGTGTGGCCGTGACCTTATAGCACTAGCGGGCGCCTTACTACAAGCGTGTAGCTGCGTGCACGCTGAGGTTTGCCGCATCACCGACAGCAGCGACATGACAGGTGGGTGCGACTGACGTCGGCAGTGGTTTCCCTCAGTATGATGTGCGTGTATGTCGGCCTGTTGTCGACGCGTCGGAGCCAAGGTACGGGGCAGTGCGAAGGCACACGAGAGGCCTGGTTTTGATGGAGATAGAGAGGGAATGGGAGAGAGAGAGAGAGAGAGAGAGAGAGAGAGAGAGAGAGAGAGAGAGAGAGAGAGAGAGAGAGAGAGAGAGAGAGAGAGAGAGAGAGTGGGGGCGAGGTTGGTAACCGGCGTGGTGCATGTGTGTGGGCGCTCGGGCCGAGCCGAGACTTCCGTCTATAGACAAAGAAATATTCACAGCTTGCCTGGTATGCTGCTGCGCTCAGGTTGAGAGGGAAGAGTGGCTTGCCTGGTATGCTGCTACGCTCAGGTTGAGAGGGAAGAGTGGCTTGCCTGGTATGCTGCTGCGCTCAGGCTGAGAAGGAAGAACGCCTGGCTCTTACCCGGTAGCCGTGTGGCCGAGGGACTCGTATCCGGGACTTGCCTGGTATGCTGCTGCGCTCAGGTTGAGAAGGAAGGGCGCCTGGCCCTGTTACCCGGTAGCAACAGCATGTATGTACATGTGTGGCCGAGGGAATCGTATCCAGAGCTGGCCTGGTATGCTGCTGCGCTCAGGCTGAGAAGGAAGGGCGCCTGGCTCTGTTAAACGTTACCCACCAGCATCGTACCTTGGGTGAGTTGGGTCGGAGTGGTGGTGTGATGTAAACTCGCTCAGCAGTCCAATAAGGGCATGTCACGGGGCTGTCGCAGGTAACGATCAGCGGAGCGGCAGCGGCACCGCGTCCCACTCGCTAGCAGGCGGACGGCTGTGTTGGGGAGGTGGCGCACAGCTGTGCGGCCCGGGGCGCCGGGAATTAGACCGGGGGAGTGTTTACACAGGCGCCGAGTGGGCACTCTGGCCACCAATACCCGGGTTCGGTTACACGAGGACGGCCGTTGCCGGGGAGGGGAGGGTGAGGAGACACGCACGCAGAGGTCGGATACCGGGGGGAGGGGGAGGGGGGAGGGCGAGATGGGGAGGGGTGCGGAGGGCGGGGCGCCGGGCGCATGTGAAATCAGGGCAGTGTGCGGCTAGCGGTGACAGTGCTCGCTGGGTGACAGTGACATTGGTCCAGCATGGGCAGTGAATGTCCGGGTTTTCCGCGTGGCGGTGGACACCCGTGCGAAGGCGACTACCAGTTACTTAACGTCACGCAGGCCCTGCTGCGCAACAGCATTGCACCGGGCACACGCAGGGCGTACCGGACGGGGCAGACGTGTTTCATTGAGTTTTGTGAGCGGTACGGCTTGAGTGTCGTGCCGGCGACGGAAGCCACACTCACGTTTTTTGTGGGACATATGCGACTGATGGGTTTATCGTTGGCCAGCGCGCGACAGTATCTCGCCGCGGTCCGACGCCTGCACCTTCAATCTGGCTGGCCGATGGCCGATGCCCTGCCGCCTTACGTCACAGCGGCATTAAGGGGCTTTGAGCCGCGAGGCGCACAGCCGGCCGTGCGTGCGCGTCATGCGCTCACCGTGCAACATTTACGCCGGTTGAAAATACGGCTGGCGGCGACACTGGCGTCTCCATGGGACCAGCGATGCGTGTGGGCGGCGTGCACGCTGGGGTTTTATGGTGGCCTGCGCAGCAGTGAATACCTGGTCACCGGCCTGGGGCGTGGTGCGCGCCGGGAGGACGTGCTGTTTACCGCGACCGGGTGCCGTATCCGTGTCGCTATTCAGAAGAACCGGCAGCATGGTCCCGCGGTGTACATCGACTTGCCGGCCACCGACACATCTACTTGTCCGGTGAGAGCCTTGTGGTATTGTTGCCAGGCTCATGACGGGACAAGGTCGGCTAGCTCTGCTCTGTTCCGGCTGGAGTCGGGGGCGCCTCTCACACGGCGGCGGCTTAACAGTCTGCTTCGACAAGCCCTGGGACCTGGTTTCTCATCGCACTCACTGCGCATAGGCCTGGTTACCACCGCGGCGGCAGCGGGCGTCGGGGACGACGTGCTGCAGCGGCTCGGACGCTGGCGTAGCGGAGCCTATGAGGGCTACGTGCGGGGACAGCGGCACACTGTGACGGCGGCGCTACTGGCCGTCGCGAGGTGTTAATTGGCAAAATCGACCCGCCGAGCGGTGTAGGGCAAGTGGCAAGTCCCAGGGACACGAGACGACGGTTCGCTGACGATTGTGCTCTTTGTTCACACAGACATTCGACCTCTCAGCGGGGCCAGCGACGAGCAAGCTCGCATCGACGCACGTCTACGCGCTGAGCTCGACGGCGTCCAGCCGGGAAGCGCGGCGCCGGTGCACCCACACGGACCGCCTGTGGCCGGTAACAACAGGGCACCGAGCAGCTGGGCCCCACCGGCAGCTGCTCTACAACAGACGGCTGGCAGCGCCTGGTGGCCCCACGACCCGGCGGGCTTGGGACCGCCGGGACCAGGGCCCGCCGCCGGGCAGTACGGGTCGGGCCACCACGTGGCGGCACTGCAGACCGGTAGCCAATGGGTCCCAGTCCCAGGAGGAGTTGGAGCCGACAGTAGCTACCAACCACCATTTGGCGCGCCACAGATGACGGCTGGCGCTCCACCGAGGCTCGTCGACCGGACTGGCGGGGCGGGTCAGGCACCACCGCACCAGACCACCCACGGGCCGGGCGGGCCACCGCCGGGCGACCGCGCGCCGGCTGGACACGCGCCGGCTGGACACGCGCCGGCTGGACGCGCGCCGGCTGGACACGCGGCGGCTGGGCACGCGCCGGTTGGACGCGCGCCGGACGGGCCCGAGCCGTGGCATCTCTCCGGAGGCATGGCGGCTCATGGCTGGGGCGAGCCGGTGGCGATGCCTGCGTTCGGCCAGAGACTCAGCCGGTTGGAGCAGGATCGCATGACCCCGACAGGCGGCGACAGGAGGCCTCCGGCGCCGACATCGGGTCACGGGCGGACCATCACCCACAACAGGCGGCGGCGGCGCCGATCCAGCAGCGGTGAGAGTACGCCGCGGCGAGGGCGCCGCCGGGACCGATCCTCCTCACTTGATTCGTCATCAGAGGAAGACGACGGGGTTGACAGGCGGCAGGAGCTTCGGGCGGCCCCGGTCCGTTCTCAGGTCGCTGCAGCACCCGCGGACCTGCGCCTGCCGTCCGTCACGGCTCGGGCGGAGCGGCGACTGCGCAACAGGCGGCGTTTCGTCGCGGTCGCCGACGCCGCAAACGCCGCGGAGGGGACTCCGGGCACCGTATTGGAGTACGTGAGCCGCGTGGCTGCCCTTCTGACACACACGACGTTCCACTTCCCGCAGTGTGGATTGCAGGTCACAAGCTACCTGGCCTGGCTTCTCAGCCGCTGTGTGGGGCGGAGCCTGCGGGAGGTGCAGGCGATGGATAGTCGGGCACGCCAAGCTATGGCGCGGCGGCCGGGCGACTATCTGACGGCGCTGGACCTGGACCAGTTTGTCACACCCGCGGCGGTCGGCGCTGGCCGACTCACGACGGGTGAGGGTGGCAGTCGCACGCAGCAGGACCAATTGTGCTTTCTGCACGCCCGACACAATGCCTGCTCCTGGCCCTGCAAGAACGGCCGCTATCACCTACCGTGCCGCTGGTGCCATTCATCAGAACATGCCACACAATTCCACGGACTGGCGGCGGCCGGTCGCGGCCGTGGGGCCCGGTGGGTCGGCGGAGTCGCAGCCGGCGGGGCGCGGTACAGTGGAGGCCCGGCGGCCCGGGGACTGGGACCCCGCTGAGCCGGCACGCAGTGATGCGAGACAAGCAGGTGCGGAGACGGGTCCGGCTGACACCGGCGTTCGTGTAAATAGACTCGAGTGTTTGCTCGCCGATTGTGACTCTATTAGCCTGGAGGACAAAGAGTTAGTGGTGCGGCGGTTTCGCGAAGGGGCCGATATCGGTTTCCGTGGTGCCGGGGGCGGACATCGAGTGGACAATAACAGGTCCGCCATTCTGCGCGTAGACGGTGTGTCCAAGGCCATTGATAAGGAGGTGAAGGCCGGTCATACCAAGGGGCCTTTTGACTTTCCGCCGCTGCCCGGGTTGGTGATAAACGCTCTCAGTGCCAGAGATAAACCTAATGGGGACGTCAGACTTATACTGGACTTGTCCCAGCCAGCTGGTGGTGCAGTGAATGATGGCATAGACCCTGACCAGTTCCGAGTGTTGTACACTTCAATTGATGAGGCCATACAGTTGATTTATGCGGTGGGCGGCGCTGGGGCGCTTCTCTTTAAAGCAGACGTGCAGAATGCTTTCAAACTCATACCGGTTCGGCCCGACCAGTGGCACCTTTTGGGTTTCTGCTGGTTGGGACAGTTTTACTATCAGGTTTGTCTGCCATTCGGTGGTCGCAGTAGTCCGAGGATTTTTAACGATTTTGCTGATTGTTTACAAGTGCTGTTTCAAGGTGGCACAGCGGGGGTGTTTGTTCGGCATTATTTGGATGATTTTTTCGGTGTGGGCCCTCCAGGCACAGATAGCGCAGCAGTCGTGTACGACCGACTAAAAGCGATATGTACGGAAGTGGGTGTTCCCCTGGCCGCGGGCAAATGTTTCCCTCCTTCTACGCGACTCGAGCTTCTGGGTGTTGTGTTGGACACTACGACAATGTCAGTGGCGCTACCTGATCAGAAGTTGGCCGACTTGCGCGAAACTTTGGGGTCAATGACCGGACGGAAAAAGTGCACGCAGAGGGACCTGCTCTCTCTGGTCGGGCGCCTGGTGCACGCCAGCAAGTGTGTGCCGCCGGGACGCGCGTTCACCCGGCGTTTGCTGGACGCGGCTCACTCCGTGCGTGGCCTGCATCGGAGGGTGCGGATTACTGCGGCGGTGCGTGCGGACATGCAGTGGTGGGCGACTTTTTTGCCCCTGTGGAACGGCACCTTCCCGTTGGTTCCGTCGGTCACGGAAACGGCCCCCGGCATCACTCTGTGCACAGATAGCTCTCGTTGGGGCATGGGGGCGTGGTTCGGCCGCGAGTGGTGGGCGATGGAGTGGCCGGCGGAAATCAAGGACGCGACAGCACCGTCCATGACTTGGCTGGAGCTAATATGGTTGGCTGTTTCGCATGGAGACCCTAGACTGGCTGTGCATCACAGACGTCATAGCATGCAGCGGGGTCACGCGGGGCACGCTGTCGTGTGTGCTAATGAGCCTGGTAGCGACAGGTGTCCCTTATCGGCCGTGACGTCATACCACGGCTGCGGGACGTTGAGGGCTGCCAGACTACCGTGAGTGAAGGCTGAACATGGCTGAATGTTGAGGGCTGGACACGGTCGTGCTACCGTGCCGGCCCATTGCGCTGCACGGCACCATGAGACAGCCGGCATACGTGGGTGTGTGATTTAATAGTTAAGGCGAGGTATAAAAAACGGAGAAAAGGTAAGTGTAAGTGTACAATTGTAAGTGATTCTTCAATCTTAACATTTATCCTACTTGAAGTTTGTTTCGATATGCATAAGAAGTTTCAGTAGCAAAACAGTGTACAGTGAGAGCCAAATAACCATGTAAAATAGGGACCTTGCGCCTGTCCTCACTAGCTAATCCGCATTATGAAGCAGGAAAACGGCTTCCAACAGCATAGACGCTTCGCCATGTAATAGTTGGTTTCCTAAAAGGCCAACACTTGTACGGTGCTGATTGGGCTGTAACGGGTGGAAAACATATGTTCGGTATTCGTTGTCCGGTGTTCCCGATGTTTTCTGACTGGCCAAGAAACCACCATGAACTGTCGCTTTAGTTGCCTTGGTTAGCAAAGATAAAGCCACCGGTTATGGTAAACATATTTAAAGTAGTTGGTACGAGACAGAAAGAAACCTATTGGGCGCTGAGGCAAACTTAGCAATCAAGATGCAGAGGGCGTTGCCAGTGCTCGCAACAGGCAGAAGTAGCGCTCACGGATCAGCAGTATCGCACAACTACACGAAATCAACTTGCAACGAAATGTTCCAGCTGTCACAATGGATTTACAGAAAAACGCATAGCCGATTTGGCCGTCCAAGCGGAACAGAATCCATTTTTCCGAACAGTGGACGTCGCTTGCTCGACGCCGTGCGCCATCTTGACATCATGTTCTAGCCGGACAATCTGCTGGTCATCGTTGCGCATGCTTGACGACCTTGCAGGAGCAGCACTATAGATGAGTATCAAGTGCTGGAGGCGGGTGGCCAGCACTGGAACCGAGCCAATCACCTAGCACTTCCCCGGGAGCCGCTGGGGCCTGTCAACGTGTGAGGCACTCCAGTGGCATATCGAAGTCATGTTTGGACACTGCATGGTTCAGTGACTAGGCCTGAATGCAGAGCTGAGTTGCTGCTGTCGTCCTGAGAGTGGCCGAAGCCCGAGTTGTCGCAGCAGCGACGGTGCCATGGGCGCCATGACACAGATTATGATAAACGGCTTTAAATCCTGGTAGCTGCATGCAGTTTATAACAACTGCATGTAATAGTCCCAGGCGAGTGGTTGTTCGATAAATGTGGGTGGTTTTCCCAGCTTCAATGGTACCTAAATGCGGCGTGACGTGATGAGTTTAGCAATCTAATAAGAGGGAAGTCATTGCTCATTGTTTTCACCATGATGACCCTTCAATCAATGTAAAAGAGCTGCACTTATTCAGTAGTCTAAGAGCACCTGTTCAGTAGTCTGAGAGAGTACCGAACAACAACTATGGATGTCTTCAGAACGATAAATAACTCCGAAGTCACGCTTGCTTGTAGACGCCACAATCTGCATGGCGCATGGCCGCATGCGCATTTGCTTCAGAATACTTCAACCGTCGTATCCTTTTGCAATCGCTTCTGGAATCCTGTTGATACCGTTCAAAATCAGGAAAACACTACAATCGAAGCTGTGCTGAAGTGACCCATGCAGAAGTGGATCCTAAGCATAACATCGTCACTGTGAAAAGCATAGCGTCACTGTCAAGAACATACTGCCGTCCCATCGCGCCCCCGACCCACCGCGGTGACCTGCGCCCCCGGTCGGCTGACGGACCGCCTGACGCCAGGAATGTTAACGACCCCATGGCGTGATCATCCGGGGACAGAACAGCGACCCGGGCAGATAGGTCGCGCCCTGCCGCCTCCGGCGACCCGCGGATCATGGGAGATCACGCGACGCACCCACATCGCCGGGCGGAGGAGCCGTTGGGTGATGGATGAAATGATCAACGTGGGCTCAACAGCGGCCCATGAAGATGCACCGAAAATAGGACGTAATCCGATTTGTTGCTGAAATATATGGACATTTCATATGAGAACGCAAGAAGTACTTACGATGGCAAATAAAAATGACATCACCAAGTATACATAAATAGAAAACAGCTACTTGTAGAATATCGCCACTTTGCATTTCTACCCGTATTTTTCCATCTTTGTTGTCCCTTGTCTTTCCTCCTACGCCCGCCATCCCATTTTCCTGGTTCGCCGGTGGCTGGTTTCAGTCACGACAACCACCCCCAACTGCACGGCAGCAGCCACCGCGTTACCAAAACTCCGCGTACCTCAAATGTTTCCAGCGATGACGTGATACATAGGACTGAGCCGCGCGTGAGAGAAGTTGAAAATTCTGCTAATCGCATGCAACACCACAGCGGCAAACAAAGTCATGTGCATTGAGCAGCTGCTGAAACGGAACGATCGCTTCCAAGCGTTCCAAGCCCTCAAAAGTCGATTCCCAGTCGCATTTTTCTCCCGCAACTGGCAACATCAATGTCTTTGAAACAACACCGTAACCCTACCATCTTTCGCTCGAACACCTCGCGACCAGACGAAAATCTCTTCGCGAGGTGAAATCCTCACTTATGCCAAAATCCGGCTCTGGCGGCACTCGGCGCAAGGCGCGCCCTGGAGCGGTGCGTCAACAGCCAGCGCCGCAGCTGGGGACGGGCCCCTCCGATCCCATCTGGTTGGGGACGCACCGGCTATCAGGTCTGACAGTCCTCACCACGCCAGACATAATCCGCTCCAATCTGGCCGTGACGTATGGATGCACATTGCACGACAGGATTTTTTTGGCGTTCGATAGAGTCGTGGACGTCGTCTGCAGTACGCTGCTGGTACGCTGCCGAGGCGCCTGCAGACTGACAGAAACGACGCGGCAATCGCCCGTCTCGCTGAACCGGGGAGAGAAGACAAAGAAAATCGCCGTGAGAGCGCTCGAGCGACGCTTTTTGTGACCCGTGCACGAGCCGTTCTGATAAGGATCGTGTGGCAAGTGCGAGACGTCAATCAAACGTCAGACGTAAAACTGTCATTTAAGGCGTTTTTTTCTACTTGTCAATGGTTGATAAATCCGTGCGTTAGACGTTAGTATTATCCAATACTTACTCTTTGTATGCTGCTGCGTAGGAGTTCATATCTAGCGGCATTTGTTGATGCTGCTGCTGCTGGTGTTGATGTTGTTGTTGCTGCTGCTGCATGTGTGAGTGATGCTGCTGCTGGGCGGGCAGGTGGCCAGTCGAGTAGCCGTCCGTCCGCCGCTCCAGGCCGCTCGACAGCCGGCCTCCCGACGACATGGCCGCCGGGTAGCCGCCGTAGGCCAGCGAGCTGCCGCTGCCCATCTGCGAGAGCTTGGCCAGCCCGCCGCCGGCCAGCTGTCCCAGCTTCAGACTGGGCGGCGTCTGCGGCGGCGTGTCAGTCTGCGGCTCGCTGTAGCCGGCGGCCGACAGGCCGGGCGGCGGCGGCGCCGCCATGCCGCCGTAGCCGCCCCCGCCCCCGCCCGAGGCCACGTAGCTGCCGCCGGCCGGGCTGTGGTGGTAGCCGGCCGCAGTGGACTGCGGCTGTGACTGTGACTGCGACTGGACGGCCTGAGCCTGCGACTGGGCCGCCTGCGCCTGTGAGTGACTCGGGTGCGAGTAACGTCCGAAGGGGGTGCCGCCGGGCCCGATGGTGGCCGGCAGCGGGAACGTGGTGGCCCCCTCAGTGGCCGCCGGCCAGCCGCCCGCCGGCGGCGGCGTCTTGCACTTGGCCGTGTCGGCCAGCGACCAGATCTTGGGCTTCTGCGGGTCGTTGCAGTCGTCCAGGGAGGCGGCGGCGGCGGCGGCGGCTGCCTTGTCCTTCCAGCTGTCGGTGGGCGAGAGCGTCTCCGATTTGACTTCTGCCCCGGTCAGCGGCGACATGGCGTCCGAGGTGTCGTTACCAAGCACAGAGTCTGGGGAAAGAAAGGGCTGTCAGTTGCTAGTTCAGTCAAGTGTGGGTAGAAACGGGTATCCCTGTCCCATTTTGCAAATCTTCTGTGAAAGAAAAGTTTTTTAGGTCGACTATTTATTCATGCTAGCTGTTGAAGTGGTAGTGCAGAATAAGCTTCTCATATCGCACATTGAACTCTCAAACAACAGCACTTTGCACATAGCGCATGCACAACGAACCAACTTGAAAACACGTTTTAGAGCAAGCACCAGTCGGCAGCTAGCTCGCACTTGGTGATGCTAAGAGGCATTAGCAAATGCTTCATGTAAGGGACAAAAACAGTTCTGCGAAAGTTTTGTGAAACTCAATTTCTAAGCCGGGCAACTATTTCATAGAACCTAGTAGGCACTTTATATGACTAAAGGATCCGTTCAATTCGGGGAATAAGTTTTTAGGTAAGCTTTTAAACTGGACAATAATGATCTTTGCAGCTGTTTTTGTTACCGATAACATCACTTTACATGGTGAGCCGCTTTGGCACGGTTCGTTCGTTCCTAACCATTTTTCACCTTATAGTGACTTAGATAGTTGCGGGAGTTATAGTTTTTACCACTTGGTTGTTAGTATTGCGAGCTCACCTTTCTCCCCATCGGTTTCCTCCTTGTCGGTCTTCTCCTTGTCCGCCGCGCTATCATCGGCCTCCTCATCTGACTCGGTCTTATTCTTGGGCTCCCAGGTCATCTTGTTCTCCTTCTTCAGCCTTCGTCGCGCGTTGGCGAACCACGTCGACACCTGGGTCAGCGTCATCTTGGTGATGATGGCCAGCATGATCTTCTCGCCTTTGGTCGGATAGGGGTTCTTCTTGTGCTCGTTGAGCCACGCCTTGAGGGTGCCGGTGGACTCTCGTGTGGCGTTCTTTCTCCGTGCAGCCAGATCGTACGGAGCTCCATACCTGAAGAAAACACAGAAACATGGAGGTTAGTGAGAAGCAAAACTCGGGATGCTGGTTTGACTTGATGTATACGGAACCAGACCATTTGCTGGGTGTACTTATCTGATTGAGATGCCTTGATCTGGAACAGAGCTGAACAGACCTGGAAGCTGGAACCCAACTGTGATTCTGCCACCCTCACTGTTCGACTATTGGGCGTCGTGTGGTGAGCACTCCGCTCCGCACCCCTGTGCTCCTGTCGCTACACCCGTGTCCAGCTAGCTGTCCAGCAACCTCTCGCTCCCGGCAGCCGGTGGCCAGCCGCGCTGGCAGCTCCCATCCTCCGGGGCGTAGATCAGCTGTCTGGGAGCCCGCTCGGCGTCCGGACGACCCCCGCCGTCCGTCACCTCTGCCTTATCTGTCCCCGACAGACTCCCGCTGGTTGGTTTATGCGCGTGCCGGACGGCGGCGACGTATCGCGCCGGATCAGTCTCAATTATAGCCCGTAAATCTGACCCGGGTCAACCCGCTGCCCGTCGCACCACGCAAGGAATCCTCCCCGGTCTGTGTGAAATCCTGGACTGTGTGTTTTAGGGTTGAAAGGGCGGAGGTTTCCTTCTAGGACGCTAGCCGTGGGAAAGCGAGACAATGTCTGATACCCGAGAGATCTCAATCCGCATAGGTTTCTCGGACGTGGTATTACTGTTGACAGCCTAAGCAGCTAGCGAAGGAGCAAGGTGCCAGCGGCACGTGCTTTAGGTCACCGCCTCGGATGAGTCCGGTTTTCTTGAGAGCATTATAGAGCTTACAGAGAACCAACACGTCACTTTAATGAGGGTTCAGTGGCTCCGTAAAAACGTAATAGGCTTATGGCATTTGCCATTAGTTCCAGCACCTTATGGGATTTGGCGCCGGTTTCAGACGTCGGCGATTTATCAGGATGTCACAGCCTTTCCAAATGAGCGGAGTTCGTTCACGGAGCTTGGTGAGTTAGCGACATCCGGTCAGCGTCTACATCAGTACAGCTGTCTGACCGCCAGACGGTTGGTGTCAGTCTGTGCGGATGTAAGTTCCGGATCGAAACTGGGAACTACTTCGTGATATGTGATTTCGTGATGTCCGATAGGTACAAGAATAAGATGGGAAACCTCTGGCTTGGCATAGTTCGATCCTCTGTAATGGATGAATCACAATGAGTGAGATGAGAGCTAATCTCGGGCAAGCTAGACGTCCGGTATCATCCATCGTGATACGTTGATCCAACTCTGAAAAAGACTATTATTCACGAACGGCGAAATGGCGAAAGCTCAGTAGCGGATGCACTCTCTATCCCCTATCTTCTATTCCCTATCCATGTAAAAGCAAAACAGAAACGTCGCCATAATCGGCAAGACAGACAGTAAAGCACCTTTAGGAGGGGAGCCAAATAAGAACCGGCCAGCTGATACAGCATGTGCGGCTCGTGCCAGCAACATTGTAATGTGATTTTGTGGTAGCATGTGGATCAACTGCAGATGTCCTCCAATAAGATAGCATCAGAAATATCACGGCAAACAAGTGATACCAGCTGGTCTGTGTCACAAACAGATTTCGAGACTAAATAGACTGGCCTCAAAATAGCAGAAGTGCTCCTTCTCACCATCTTGCAACACAGTAAAAATGTCTAATGTAGAGACAGCATATCACTGATAAAGTCGTTCACTTCATAGTTGCCATGGACGTCTGCCGCAGCCATAAATTTATGTCAGTTAACGTCCGTAATAAATGCAATTAGAGATGTCATTGTAAGGATGTGAGCTGATAACTCAGGACGTATCCATTAGCAAACAGCACCTGCCTATTCTGAAGCTCTTGTTCACCTGGCCAAGGTGAATCAGCTTTGTATAGTGGTGCAAAGATTGGGTAATTATTGACAAATGAGCACGTGGAATTGTTCATGAGCTGTTGATATGAGGAACGACCCCGGCCTATCTCCTGTATGCAGAACCTGTATACAGGTTCTGCATATACTGCAATAGACGTATACTGCAATAGACGTTTCAGCTTTTGGCTAAAAAATCTGCAGAGCTAACCAGTAACAAACTGAAGATAGAACCACTTCTGGGTCGCTTGTGATTAGTCAATTCGAAACAATTAGAGGAAATAAACGATTCTCAAAATGATAATTGATCGGTTCTTTCGTGATATATTTGTTTGAAGTGATACCCATTGCAACATGCAAACCGCACACGTTACATATCGAACAGTAGTATCATTTAGCCGGACACGATCTGGATTTTATTGGTTCTATTAGGTCGCCCGTTGGCGCCTGTCTGTCGGCTGTTGGCTGGGAAAAACTGCTCCGGCCGGTCCATTGAGACGGGCCAGCGCCGGTAAAAACTGGGCCTTCAGGACCGGACCCGGGTGGCCGCCGCGTCTTCAATTCGGTTGTGATGCCAGGGGACTGGAGTATTCTTTGGTTAGACTGCAGTCGGGGGGCTGCAGCTGTCTCCGGTATCTTGGTACGGAGGTCTGAAAGCATCTTTACCGCGTAGTCTATGTAGAACGGGAGAGTGGGCCTGACCTCGGCTCGTGCCACAGGGCTAGGCTAGGCATCGACTTCAGTCCCCAAAAATATCGTGAACAACTTGTTTTGCATTCTTTGGTTGCCGGGTTTGTCAATAATTTATAAACGTTTTACAAATGTGCAGATTGTTATTAACATTGTTACATGAAGCCGAGCATATTTCATAATAAATGTTGCGTAATAATCATTAATGACACGAGTGGAAGTGTTGTGTGCTATCACTAAAACTTCACAAGACGACATCGACATACCGCCTGCAAATATGCAATAGGCTAGCCATTCATTCATTCTTTCCGCTCGTCGAGGGCCTGCAGCGAAAACTCCGCACCACACAGTCGGTATGCATGCTTGGAGGCCCCTACTCTGAATAAATCACTCTCACGTCAATTAATTTAGCCGCACCAACACGCCGGCCGGCCGCCTTTTCTGTGCCGTTTTCGTGTACAATGCGTGTCTCTAATTGTCAGCGGGTTCGGGGGCCGTGTTGAACTAGGTGCGTGCACGGAATGCCATTAAAGCCTTTCCGGTCACGGGCCGACAGGTGACGTATCCGTCAAATGGACAGCGAGTCAGAGGCGGGTGCAGGAGAGGAAGATGGAGGGCGATCGGCTAGGATGTCATCGCATAGGTGAGTCTTTATGGGTTTTTGAAATCTATTTTCAGCATGAGAAGGAATCTCATCCTGTGGGTGTGCCGGAGTTCGCATGCCTTTCATTCCTTTGCTTCGCTTCTGATAATGACCCCTCCACTCCCTCCTAGGTGCGCTCATTGCTATCGGCCGGCGCCTAAAAGCCCGAGCAACTCTGCAAACACAGCAATGACACGCTACGTGGCGCCGGTGCTCCAAACAACTCTATCTAATAAACGGACGGCCGGGCTAATTTGTCGGTGCCGGCCGCCACTGCAGGCGCGGCAATCAGGCAGCCGTTAAAGCGACCATAAAACATCACCGCCACAGTTTTGACGTAATTACGCGTCATTAAATGCAGTGCTACGCCGGCTGACGGGCGGCCATCATCGTCTAGAGAGGGAGGGAGGGCAGGGGAGGGTTTCGGGAAGGAGGCCAGTGCAGCGATAGGATGTGACGTCACTAAGGTGCTCCAGAGGTCCCGTGGTCGTTTGAGATACTCAATGAACTTCGAGACGAATTTTGTAAAGGGCTTCATCTTCTGCTGACACAAATATTTGCATGAATTTAAATTGTAGGATATCAATAAAAATCATTTTCCCGTTGCTTTTTATGTTTAGGAGCGCCTCCACTCATGCACGGAACGTCTCGTGCTATTAAAAAAAAACTTAAGTGGTTTTGAGGCAGCTTGATTGCATAGCATTTACCAACTCATTCCACCTAGAGGAACATACAATTGTTGCGTGCTGGAATCCTGAGCTTAACTGGCCAAAATATCTAAAACAAATGAAATCCACGCTCAGAAATAACTTGTTTTGCAGAGCCCTGTTACCAAGCAACATAAAGACAGGCAAGGGACATTGTGTGACTAATAGGGCTTTAAGTGAGTACGCCTTATCAGTTTTAGGTACATGCCTGAAAGAATAAAACTACCTAACATTTACGAACTCACTGTTCATTTGTGCATAGCCAGGTGAGCTATGAATGAAATGGAATGAAATGGCAATGAAATGGAAGCTCATCACCAACCATTCAGCCGTATCAGCGACAAAATCCCGTAGCTCGTCCTGTCTGAATGACAACAAGCATGTGCCCACCTGCCTAGTACCTACACCTGTCCTTTCAACTCCATTTCCAATCAACCCCCGCCATTCACCCCTTGCTGTGATTCTCCCCGATGTTGCGCAGTGCGCGTCCATCCCCCGATGCATCTTCTGCTCCTCGACCGGCGTCTTACCGGTCCATTCACCTCTCGCCGGTCAGGGCTCGTCCAATCGTGTCGGCGTGCGCCCGGGCCCGGTCGGCCGTCTCTCATGCTAGCCGGCCGTTTGCATGCTACCCGCCAATTACGCACCATTTGGTAGACATCGCTCAACGGCCATTGCCGGCCGGCGAACAAAACGGGCCGGCGAGCCGCGCCGGCCGGTCGGCAGCCATAGCTGTTTGGCCCCCGGGTAAGGGACCGGAGGGCACCCCCAGGCGACCCCCAGGCGGCAGAGGGGTGGGCCTGGGGCTTCGGGAGATGCGTATTGGGGATGGGATTGGAGAAGGGATGGAAGGGAAGAGCAATGTTGAACTCAATGAAAGTGTGTTTGATGCACGTTAGATGACACACTGACACACTAAGGTGTGCCTGTCATACATGCTTATGCAATGGTTTGGTAGCACTTCTCGCCAGCCATAACAATAATTTCCATAATTTTGCTGACAAGAAAGTTTCATAAAATTATAAGTTTTTTTTCCAGATTATGGTAAATACTGCTCAGAGGGAATGGTACAGCGTTGGATGTTGGGCTACCTGCACCCTGTGGTCTCTTGATGGAGCTCTGCTCCATCAACATTGAAAGCTCGTGATGTCCCGGCGTGACGGATAGATTGTTGCATGGCGCCGAGCAGATATTATTTGTTCTGTATTCCAATGGCTGTTTTTGCATGAGATAGGGACCAAACAAATTCCGAGTGTTTAGCATTCGACAGGGCTTGCATGTTGCCAAAATATGAGAGCTACAGCCTCAACATTGTGTGGGGTGCGGGTGCCGGTCTGGTAATTTTCGTTGTATTCACTAGTTATTATAACCGTAGGTTGTTTAAAATAGGCAAACACCACTCGGTAGATATTTGTTCCATTTATTCGGGTTCTCGATAAGGGATAATATATCATGTCATCTGTTCACTCTTTTGCAATGATGCCATTTCACTGGACTAATTAAGGATCCCGGACTGAATGGCCGATAAGACAGCATGTCGCCGCCACCTTTTTGTGTGATTCTCGAGTGGAGACATGCTGGCATGACTGGAAGGGAAGCCCTGTCCTACCCTTCCCCAGGCCGCCTACAAATCGGATCCAGGAGACCCACTATGGCTTCTGTGGGGATGCCTGTCCAAATGGTTCGCCACGGTCCCGCCGGAGTTGAGGGCACGCAACACTAGTCGGGTGACACCCAGTGGTGTTGCCAGGGTTATTGGAATTACATATGTGAATGTCCACTGGATGAGCGGCAACAAACAAAAGAGGATATTGGTATTATGATTATTATCGTATTTATTTGTATCTTTTTTTGTGAGCATCGCAATAATTGGGAAACATGTTCATGAGACGGCGCTTTCTTAACTTTCAATGCCATGAAGCAAACGCTTTCTGCATCCTCAGCTTGACTTGTCAATCATACACGGCATGATGCCGAGACCATTTTGGCCGGGATAGCTGATGGTCGGTCGTTGCCATTTTTCCCAGCACACCTGCCGGAAGCTGCGGATGGATGGACACATCTTCACAGACGAGAATAACTGACTGGGTCTTAGCTTCTCGGCGCCGGTCGGGCTTAGTGCAGTCAGCCGCACGGCCGCCGCCCAGGGACTGGCGCCCTACGTCTATCACTTGCCGCTTAGCGACTGTCCCCATGGTTTTCCCATTGGCAGACCGTCTGCCCCGGCCGAGCGCCGTAGCCCGTAAACCTCCCACCACCCATCCTCAGCATTGTCCGCTGCCTACCTTTTGCTATCCACCGCCTGTCTTTCCGTCCGTGATCCAGTGCCCACCGCCCACCGTTCGCCACCCGCCCTATTCGCCGCCCGCCAGCCGCCTGCCGCCCATCCGCCGCCCATCCGTGGTCCATCGCCCGCCGCCCGTCGCCCGTCGCCCATCGCCCGCCTACCGACCGCTGTCAATCGCCTGACCGCCAGCGAACAAGAGGATCTTACCACGATTTCTTCCTCTCATCTCCGAAATCCCGGAGCCCTCCTGTCGGCGAGTGCTGTGTGATCCGCCGTCTCCCCGGCACCGCCGCCGCCGCCCTCGAGGAACCGGGTGGAGCGGCAGAACCGCCACGCCTTCGCCGGTTCTGGGTGACTGCCCTTCAATGGATCAGGTCGGACGGGCCACCGCTAGTAGACGAACGCTGGCGCCGCGTTTTTTAGAGGGCATCCAGCGTACAGACCGCGACAGAAAGGGACAGCCGGTTTGGGGAGAATGCCAGGTCAGGATTATAATAATGTCATAATGGACCAGGCATGTGAGAGGTTAATGAGAAGATGAGAAATGGGTACAGATTACGCTTCATGGGGATGACGCGGAATGACGACTTGACTAGATGACGGTTGGGTGACGACTGAATGATAGCTGGCAGATGATGCTCTGAAGGAGAACATCACATAATCACCTTGTGACTGCAATCATACTTGCCAAAAATATAAATTAAGAGGAACGTTTTCTGTATTTCAAGATAAATACCCCAAGCAAGTGTCCCCTACTTACTACTACACCGCTTAGGACCGCATCAGTACTTCAAATGCATGTTTATGTAAACTTATTTCACCCAAGTATCGTCAGACCTCCAAAAGCACACCTGCACTGCAGCCTGTCTTGTTCTCCCTGTCAAGCCCGAGTCGAACGCATACGTATCGACACGGGCGACTGTTTGTTCTAACGGGCGCCAACCGACGACAGCAAACACTTGCCGAGCAGTGCGGGAAGGGGTGGGGTGCAGGGGACCGGTGGGGATTCATTAGCCCCGCCTCCTGTCTCGGCAGAGACAGTCGGCGCAGAATTAATTAACGGCCAGCGCGAGACGCCTCCCGTGGAGAGAGGGAGAGAGCGCAGTAGCGAATGGAGGGAGAGAAGAGGGGCGTTATATTTAATCTAGTCTGATAAAACTACGGTGCCAATTATGACGCTGCTTATCTGGCTAATTTCAGTTTTAGGCTTTACGAACTTGCCTGTCTACCAACAAACTATATCCTTTATTCTAATAGCTAAAAATTTATTTATAATACCCAATTATTAATTAGTCATTACATATCGCTTTCCAAAATATTTTCGAACAATGCATCACTGTCAAAATCAAAGTGATAATAAAGGAAATATCAAACACAAATAGGTGATACTTAGGAAAATGCTTGCAAAAATTATGAAGTTGTTCCGGGCGCACGCATCAATGAATGTTTGCCTTATATAACTGTCGCTCATACTTTAAGTTTACATACACAACACACAACATACATACTCAACATACTTTAGAGTTTACCCAGCCAGCCCTTCTCCACGCCCCCACCCTTAGTGCCCGCTCGGCGCGCCAGTTTACCATTGCCCGCGCGGTGTCGGTCGCAGCGCCCCAGCCGCCCAGCCGTGCCCTCATTTGCAATGCAAATTTGTCATTGTTGCAATGGTCGTGGGGTGGCGTCTTGATGACGCACTAAATTAGATTTACGGTGTCCGGAGGCGCGCGGCGGTGGTGGCGGTGGGGAGGTGGTGGTAGGCAGCGTGTGGCGGCGGTAGCGGTGGTTTTGGGTGGTGGTGGGTGGTGGGATCGGTATTGGTGTGTGGTATCGGTGGTGGGTGGAGGTGGTATAGTGGTGGGGTACGGCATCGGTGATGGCATCGCTTATATGGGCGTTGTTGGGTGGTGGCGTTTCGCGGTGGGCGGTGGCGTTTCGCGGTGGCGGACGATTGAAGGCGGTGGTGCTTGGTGAGACTAGCCCAACTTTCCCATTCAGCACAGGAAGGAAACCGGCGGCTGTTTCCGCTGCTGCTGTCACCATTCAAATACCAATCCTTATTTAGTCGTGCGCTGTTCATTTGACCTCATGACACCAAGCAGTAGTCTGCAGTTACTGCCGTCACTAGACACTATAAAGCAGAACAACGAGCGATTGCACACGAGCCAAAGTGCCCCCGAACTAGGTGGCCAACTGTTACTGTCGTCATTGAGGAGAAACGTGGATCACGAGACGAGGCTGATGGACTGGGGAAGGCATGGTGGATGCCAGCTGAAGAGCCTGGTAACTACTGTGTGGTTCCTGTCCTCTGCTCAGCTGACCCACCACTGAATTTATTCTGTATGTTCCAACGCGTTGTTTCGAACCACACTCGGTCAGAAAGTCGGTCCGATAGCTCTGTCCGTAGGTCCAGTGCGGCCCTTTCAGGGTGATCCATTGCACTGTCCGGTGTGCCGGTTGTACCACAGCCGCACACATGTGTATTGGGCCTTTCAGCGTGAATTATTCACTGTCGCAGGCCACTCAGCAAAATGCAGTAATTGCCTCCCGATCCATTAGTGAATAAATTATTGCAATTAGCGTCGCCGCGAGGAGGCTCGGTTTCGGTTGGTGCCACCAAAGTTGGTAACATTGCTGTCACCGCAGCTGGTAACACCGATGTCACCAAGGCTGGTGGTCACGGCGAGTGAGTAGTGTTTCCGTTGCTTGTAAGTTTGGTGAAAGACGCAAACAACCTTGATGACCGTGCTGATGTTTACGAGGGAGAAAGAATAAGTTGCAGAAAAAGCGTATGCGTGTATGATGACACTGATTAGTTACATTCACATGAGCGTTCGCGTTTGGTATGCGAATGACATGTAAAATAAACTGGGTGCCTTCTGGCTATGGCCCATGCATCCCGTTGAAACTCACCCATATAGTGAGGGGTCGTAAGGGCTATATCCGTATCCAGCTGTGCTGCCCAGGCCGCCGTAAACGCCCATGTCGGTCCCGGGCGTGTCCTTCAGACCGTACGGGCTGCTCTGAAAATAGAAAAGGGAGGTCAGCTTAAGCTAGCAGATTAATTCATTTCTGTTACAGTTTTTGGTGCTGGTTGTGGTGGTTGCCTAGGCGTTTTTTTTTTCTTTCGTGTACACAGATATATGCGCAGACATATCTGATTTTTGTCCCATTTTTGGAATGACACTATCTTTGCTTCGAGAAGTGTGAAAAATGTTATCTTTATAAGCTGTCTCCCTAAGTCTGCGGGTTGCACGGTCGCAGCCCAGATTAATGTCATACAGTGTCCATTTTTACCTCCCACCATGCATTTGACTGCTGTTTAGCAGCAGGGGGCAGGAAATCCAGCGGTTATCTTTCCTCGGTGTGTTGTTTCCCACTACCGTGCATGCCACTGTATGGGTGCATATTCACAGCCAGTGACATTCAGAGGCGTTATTTTCCTTTTGCGTCTCCTGCTTTTCATGTCTTTGTATAGCGACGCATAAACAATGCAATTTGGCTATTCATTCCATTCATCCGATACTTGCTTTTTAAACAAAATATGACAGTACGAAACAGACAAGGAGCTACAAAAACATTTTTGCCGTTTATTTCCACTCAGTTAGGCAGCTATGTTTGAGCCACAGCACTTCAGCCAGCTCAGACAAGACTGCACCCGACACAAGGTCAATTTGCGCCGCCATTAATCACCCATTCATCACTCTCCCCTCTCACTCCCCTCCCCTCTACCTCGAGTTACGTGACCGCGTCCGTGTCGAGTTCGGGTCAGGGGTCACGTGCTCCGTCGGCACGCTGTTGGCGCAGCAGCGCCCAACAGACAGTTGTGGCGCAACAGAGACTAATGGCTGGTGGTACGTGCCGATGTGACCTCAGCAACGAGGCAGGCAGCGCGTCTGACAAATGACTCATGACATGGAGACAGGCGCGCGGTGTATTGTGACTGCGTGCGCACGTGAAATATGACGCATGAATGGTACCCAATATGATACTCGCGTGGAAGCAATTGTGTTTTTAAATGAAATATGACGTGAGGCTATCTTTATGTGCCTACCGATCGTTCTTACTTTTGTGGATGCGTTGCTTGCATTACGATCACCTAAACCCCAAACGCAATTTCAAGCTAGCAACGTCTCACTCTCCCTTTTCCATCACTCCAATCACGCAGATGAGCGCGCCCTACGGGGGCCGCGGGGGGCGCAACCATCCGCCTAAACGGAATCACTTATCTGCAACAAAAGTAGCCCCATCTGCGAGCGAACTGTTTGTGTTCCAGGTTTCGGCAGGGGCGGCGATAATTCATTCCGACTGCGAGCGAGGGGCGGACAGGCTGGGCGAGGGGAGCGGCCGCTGCTGGCAGCCAGCCGGGGAGGCGCCGGGCGCGAGTGAGGACGCCAGCGAGAGGTTGTGTCCGCCGCCAACTCTGTCTAGTGTCTATGCTGGCTACGCAGTGTCTATGCAGACTAGGACCCGACTCTGTCCAGCAGAGGCCGGGGCCGGGGTCGAGCGGTCTAGCCTGCCGACCAGCTGGCTCAGAGGTCTGGCCCGCGTCGGAGAGTTCGCGCCGATCACATTCGACGGTAGAAGAGGAAGCGGAGAGTAAAAACGGCGATGGAGTGAGCTCAGGAAAGATGGGCGGTGACGGCTAAAGCCCTCTCGCCGCGGATCGGGACGATGGAATCGCGTAAAAAGAACCGACCCAAGTGGACGGCCGGGAGAAGCTTTGAAGTGGAAGCCGCTTGCGTGCGGATTCTCAGATTGATTTAAGTTGAAAATGCAAAGCTCTCGTAGATGTTTGTTCGGGTGAATTTCACCCTCATTCGAAATGTATGGCCGGTGGAGAGTGGAGACGATAACTACTCATAATTATTTTGTTGATTGCATAAAAATGCATCAACCGCTGCATGGCGTTGTAGAAAAGGACTACCACCTATCCCAAAGGACTACCTCAAAGCGTAGTCACGTGGGCCAGCGTCGAAGGACTCCCGCGGACTCCACGAGTCCACGTAGGTGCACCGCCCGGGGGCAGCGCTCCTCACGACTAATGGAAAAGGCGTGTTCCGAGCGCGGTGTCAAGGAAGCCACCCGACGGGCCATCCGTCGGCCGACGGCGGCAATAATTATCAGATCGACTGATGATACGGACCCCACCGAACGGGGACGCTCACCGGCGCGCCGGGGAGGGGAGGGGTGCCGCCGAGCCTGATCAGACCCGGTGGGACGCGTGGGCTCCGGGTGCATCAGCACTTCCTCAGACCCGCGGCGGACAAAGCCCAGCTGGGCTGTGCGCTGGCTGGTTGATGAGAAAGGATGAATGCAGTGCTGCCAAAGCTGAAGATGAGTGTACAGAACTATCAGATCGTGATTGTCAATGAGTCGGCGACAAGACAATTATCCGTCCTCAGCACTAAGCTGCGACATTTCAGTTCTACATCGCTGGCCTTAGAAAACGTCCCCTCTCCTGTCCCGTCGATATCTCTTAAAGTATTACAGATACCTATCTTCAGTCTGTACCAAACATTCAGGACCCCTCCGGACATGAATTTTACACCTTGAGGTCAAATATTTCATCAGAGGCTACGGTAGTTTGGCCACAAGTAACGTCAGGGTGACGTTATGTTCTGACGTTATATTCTGTAATTATCGATCCCCCAAAAAGGCGTTGCGAGAAGACGTGTTACGCATACGGTTTTGAAGAAAGATAAAAAGGTATCGCAGAAAAAGGAGTAATTCAGAGCTACAAAATTCCTATCTTGGATTTTTGATATCTATATTTTTACCCCAAAAAATGGAAAAATATCCTAAAAGTTTAAAAAATCCAAACTTTGAGAACAAAGGAATGTACCTATATGTTATAGAACGTAAGGTCATCAATCGACATACCAAAGTTGAGATAGCTTCATTTTTGGGAGAGTTGTGGCAAAAACTACTCAAAATTGATGTCAAATTTTCAAAGTCAGTTTTAGCCGTTGTATGTAGATCACGAGTAAAACTAACCCAAACTGGCACCAATGGTCGCCTAATCCACGTAATTGAATTTTAAATTGTAACTATTGACAATTAAGAAACTATCAAACGAACCTCGTATAAATGGGTTCATATTGTGACCCTTAATGGCCTGACCTCTGTGACCTGACCTGGTATCAGTGACCTCATGTAGCAAAATATGTATTAGACGAACAATGCTGTATCGGTGGTTTTCGATAACGCGTCTTTTACTCGATTAACACATTTCTTAGAAGGCCTATAAACGGTTCAAAATGTGACCTTTGAACCCAACCTGTGACGTCATATGTTGGCACTAGGTCAGTGAAACTAGGTCACATGGTGTTCGTTCCTCGGTGGGGATATCGAGCGCCGTTTGAGTTTTGAAAATCAGTCGGTACTTTTCCGAGATTTTTTTTTGGGGGGGGGGGCGAAACGCCACCCTCAACGGGTGACAGGATCCGGGAATGGCACTATAGGGTGCTGACTGCGGGTTAAATGTTGTTTTACTCTTCAGACAAACAGTGCTTATAATTGCTTATTGCAAAAGGAATGGTCTCTGATCTTATCATCGTACGCATTGGAATGTGGGGAATTCGGGAAGCGAACTCCATGCACTAAATATACGCTTATCAAGCGAATCAAATTAAATCTAGCGTAGCATAAGCTCGTGTCGTGACTGGTAAGCTTGACTATTACATGAGCTCCTATATTGCGGTTGCAAACCCTTAGAAGTGGCGAATTCTACCAGGACATAACCTTACTGTGTAATTTGTAATTTGTTGCACAATCTGATAAAATTCCGCTGGTCCACACTCCAATGTTTAAAGCAAAATTATTTTCGACAAAGTTCTTGTGCCTGTTGCAGTACTTTCATGAACCAAATGTTCTTGGAAATTAATTTGGTGACATGCAAGCTGATTAAACGCATCAGCTTGCATCAGGTTCTTCTGACAAGGGCTGAGGAGGGTACTACACCTGAAACCTAAAACTTTGGTAAATTCATGTTTAAGATTTGGAGTAAACCGGTGTCAAAGCCATTATGACCATTTCAAACTTGAAATAGCAAGTGTGAAATAATTAATACTATAGAATTACTGCATTCCAAATGCCGGCCTCGTTAATAATCAATTAGCAGTTGCGTAACAAGTCGCACGGGTTTGTCATAACTAGTCACACAGTAGATACTCACGAGTAGAGTTGCAAAATTTCCCCCAAAGGCTGCTACCGGCACCGCCCCGCCCCACAAAAATTTTCTGGGATACCGGCATGCTACCACGACCCAAGCAAAAACACCACCAAATTACCGGCATACTAAAAAAAACCTGCAATGTTGATTCTAGCTTACCCCTACAAGAGATGCCACACTTTGGCAATTTCAGTACCCATCCCAGTTCCCACCCAGCAGCCACCCAATGTCCAACCTAACTACGAACAGGATGATTTTGGCTCAGGTGGCCCCACAAATACCCACAATTTTGAAACTCAGTTCCAGTCTATACCTGTTAAAATATCACGTGTAATCAAAGAGGTATTGCCTACAAAAAGCAGTAAGAAAAAAGCATCAAAAAAGCAATGACAAAAATAACTTAAATTACTGAATTGTTTCTGAAGACTGGACAGTTCAAGTTAGCAGTAATCACATTAACATTTCAGAGGTGTTCTACTATTCCACATTCTCCTAAAATGTTGCAGGAACCCACCAACAAAAATCAAATTTTGAAATCTAGATGGCCACAACATAAAAAGTACCTACAGATTCGGCCATGTGCCTGAGGAAGCGAGATCAACACCTTTTTTTCCTTTTCGCCATGGCTTGCTGGCTCATGAATAAGATACGAATCATTTGAAAAATGTGAAAAACTCACTTGTCCTGAGAACAGTCACCAAATAATATGCATAAAAACGATATAATACCCGCTTTCTCGAAGAATCTTCCTCTCCAAACACAAGGTTATCAACTATCGAAGATTTCGAAACAGATGCGCCATAATAACAGACTTTTAACCAGCTGATTAAATTGCTGCAAAAAAAAAAGTTTCTGAACTGAAGAAAACTGTCTCATAAATGATTTGTTGATGTAAATGATCCAAAACGATATTGAATTCTGATGTAATCAACATTGTGAGTTTAGTTCACTACAAGAAAATGCATTCCCTTTCAGGAATTAAACCAAAAAGGCATACGAATAAATATTACGTCATCATCTTACATCCTTCCATCAGGGGAGAGAAGATCTAAAAAGTCAATCCTTGGTTCCCCTGTTATGCGCCACTTTGTTTATTTTGTATGCATATTGTGTTTTCTTGTAAAGATGAGACAAAATGCCAGTTTATTTGATTTTCATTTCATTTTTGGGACCAAAGTCAGGCTCAGGGCTACCTAATACCTGCCTTTTCAGCTGGATTTTCAGTGTCAAATACTTTGTAGAGTATCTCAGACCACATCTCAGGACTCAAGGCCAGTTTCCAAACAATGTGTTTTGTGGTGTTTTGATTCTGCCTTTTCCTCTAGGGAACGTTGTCATGAACATTTATTTATTTTGTTGTATTTTACCTATTACATACCATTAGACTTACTGATTGATCGAGCTTTTGCAGCATGAATAAGTATTCTTCCATTTATTGACCACAGTAGGTTCTTGACAATCCTAATTATAACGAAACCTGTGAATCGCTGAGGTCCATGTGTTATCCCTACCCTTAGCAATGTAACTTCTACCACAAAATGTATTTTGCAGTGGCTAATATTGCTGTTATTATAATTTGATAGCCTCTTAGTGCCCAAAGTTTAAACCATATGCTAAAATTTTCTATTTTTGAGCAAAATCAAAAATACCGGCATGCTACCGGCAAGACATGCCAGATACCACGAAAAAACCTGCGGTAGTGAAAATTTACCGGCATGCCGGTAGTGCGGTAGGGAAACTTTGCAACTCTACTCACGAGGGATCCAAAGTAGGAGCTGTCGACGCCGATGCTGGGGTAGGGTCCCTGGTCACTGGCCGGGTACCCCGCCGCCGCCGCCCCGTACAAGGACGACCCGGTGCTGAGGCGGGGGTACGAATTGAGCGCCGCCAACCGGCTCGACTCGTACTGACACGAGCAGACGGGCTGACCGGTCACAGGGTCGGCCACCAGCCGGCCCGTCTCGCAGCAGCCCGAGCCGGAGCCGCCGCCGCCGCCGGCCACCGTGGCCGTAGGCTGGCTGCCCGGCATCAGTAGCTGTGGGGGACGCAAAGGGCGGGTCAGAGGGGTACACGAAGGGTAGATCAGAGGGACGAAGAGGTGATCACTGATCAATGATCATAGACCATATGCCTCCAGGAGAGTCCAGGAGTAAAATGTGACAAGGGTCAAAGCCAGAGGTCACAAGGGTCACCAGGTTTCAAGGTCATTGACTGCAAATGTCGCGAAGGTCCAAGTCGTCACAGGTCACGCATGTAATTAGTTGAAATGTTACAAAGGTCACGGGCCATTTTTGGCACGTGTCGGGGCCATAAAAGAGTCACAGGTGTTACGCACAGGGGGAGGCACTCGCCTTGGCCGTATATGGGCCAGAATGTCTAACGATTTCCGCCATGTTGTGTATACGGTGTATACCAAAGTCTTGAAAAGTTGATCACTGCAATCAAACTGCAAGCATGAAGCAGCAGCACTTTTGAGTAGTGTACCTCTCACTTAACTGCACCTCTGCTACCGTACATGCAATTTATATTTCTGGTATACACAACATGGCGGAAATCGATAGACAAAAACAAGTCACCAATGCTCCTTCCAGTATATATTAGAGTTCAGTGGTTACGCATCACTTTACATGAAAACCTAAAGAAACAGACCGGGATTATAGTCAGCCTTGGACGTTACAGTTAAAGTTGAATAGCTGAAATAACCTTGACGCGTGTCACTGAGTAGCTGTTAATTGTTATGTGTGTGCTCAACAACTATTCCAGTAACGGGCACAATCAGTGTCATTTATCTATTTTAGTCGAATGACAGCGGACAACAGTGGAGCAAGGGTGCTGTGAAATGCCAGCTTTATTCCGCATACTCCTTATTCAGTCCATACAATCACCAGTCTCCCATATGTAGCGTATGCTCCAAATGGTTGTCTCGTGCAGTGACACGACCACCCGTATGCAGATGACCCAAAGGTCAGGCCACCGTCTGTGCCGAGTGCTGGCGCCACCGGGGGGGGGGAGGGGGTGACGCCGATCAGGCGGCAGTCCGAGCCACGTGTGCTCGTTGCAAATGCTGACCCGATTGGAGTTGTAAATGAGATGCAGCTTCCCCGCGAGTGCATAGGGATAGTAATAGGCGGCGGGAGGCTGGGGGAGGGCCGGGGAGGGACTGGGAGAAGGACAGGGAACAGCTGTGGTGAGGTAAAGAGTCCGGGGAGGGCACAGTGGGAGTGTGGGGCGAAGTTTGGCTACGGATGCGTACCAATAGACAGCGAGTTTGCAGGAGGAAGGCCGACGGATCACTGCGTTGACCCTGCGATGGGAGGAAGGGTGACAGATTTGAACCTGTGTGGGAATGTCGGGAACTGTATGAAGGAGGGAACGAGACTTGACTTGCTTGCTAGAGTCTTACCAGGCTCCCTAAAAGGACAGTGTATTAGTGAGTTGAGGTGTGCATAAAGCATATGACGACGCTGAATTGTTACCGCCATGACGGTCCGACAAAAAAAAAAACTATCGATTTGAGCCTACCAGTCACAGCGTAATGATACATATGTGCTACGATCGTTGTTATTTACGGGGACAACTGTTCGCCAATGTATCTCAGCTCTGAGCTCTAGCGGACCAGCTGTTTTATGAGTCTCTCGGCCTTCCCATTTGTTACTGCATGGGTGCGTGTGTGGGTGGGTGGGGGGGGGGGGGGCGGGGAAGGGGAGAGTTAATAGGTAAAAATGTACCGCCACAGCAGCCTTTCGGATGTGGCGGCCAGCGGCGGACCAGTCGGAAGGCCCACATCTTCGTAACACCGTCATCCATCCTAACCCTCATTCCTCAGCAGTCCCCCACCCCCACCCCCCCCCCACCCCCAACCCCGATATAGATATGACGCCTGGCGGCTTGCCTCATTCTTGCTGATTAAATAATACCTTTTACTTATTACTGTGCTTATGTAGGGATATCTGTGTACTAGATGAATGCATAGCAAATAATACTGTAGATTGCACGAAGTAGCGATAATGGTCAACAGCTGCGACCTGGCATCGTAATTCCGGACAGCGAGACTGTCCGGTAGGAAAGTGAAGGCATCGCTTTCCCAAAGGCCAATTCAGACAATGGCAAGTGCAGACGTTCTAGGCTGAAGGGAACGTAAACAAAGCTTCAGATTCTGAGTAATAGCCTAGTGCGGCTTCTTATAAACGGGAGTGGCTACTGGTTGTCCCAAGTATGGGGAAATATCACTCGTTGCACTTCTGAAGGACCTTATTCCGTTCTCGGCAGTCACGCGGAGACAGCGGTAGAAGCTATGAGCTAGTGTGTCATGTAAAAATAATTGCATTTGATGGATTTAGGACATTGTGGTCTTCTAAATTTACTGCGATCAATGACAAAGCTTTCCAATATGTCTGTCATCACAACTAGCCTAGAGCGGTGACCTTAGACCTTTACAGGGGGGGGGGGGGGGGCTGTGACTTTCCATGATCCTTTCGCTCGCCAAGAAGCGAAAGGATCCATTTAGCCGTGACCATTTAGTAACCCATTGACATGCGAAGCATTGACCACACCGCTCACATCCAGCAGTTATGTAATGTGTTATCAATCACAAATATTTCTTCAAAGTCAGCATGTAGGTAGTGCAAGTTATTACGGCTGAAATTGTGCAAAACGGCTGCAGGTGTGCGTTAGAACGTTACTTTCGAATCAGTTCCATCACTTACCTGCGACGCGGCAGTAGCGTACGGATACCCAAACTGCGCATAGCTTGCCATGGTGGCCAGACTGAGCTCCAGGTCAGGTCAGGTTAGATCACGATAGTCCAGGGTCACGAATCTCTCCCTCGTGCGGCACAGTGCGCAGCGACGGCGGCCGGTCGCCGGGTCGCTCGCCCTCTCTCGCTCTCCCACAGCACGCGGCTCGCCCGCTCCGCGCAGCACGGCAACTGGCGCCCGCCGGCCGGCCGGGCGGCGAGCGGCGCCGGGGGCGGAGCCTCGCGCCGCGCCAGCCAATCGGCGGCCGTTCCCAGGCCGGGTCCCGCCCACCGCCATTGTGGCCGGGGCTGGAATTAGTCTGAACATTTGCTGACTCGCCTGCTAGCCACACCTCGCACGACGCAAAGAAAAATAGCCGGGAATCCAACGCGAAATTTTACAGGCATTAGTTTAGCAGCGAACATGAGAAATATGGTCTTAGGGGCGATTTATCCTGTTTCCGAACGGAGAATCATGTTGGACGTAATGACACTAATTGTAAGGATCCTGTTAACCACTAAGAAAATTAGCATGACTAGGATGAAAGGTGCATTGAAGCAAACTTACGTCCCTCATATTACAGCCGAGTTAATTGTAAATATATCACGTAAATATCAGGTACGGGTGCGAGCTACGTTGCACTTATGGCACATTATTGTATTTAATGTGAACATAGATCATAATTTGCGCCGAGTCGGGGTATGTGATGGGAAAATGTGACATTAGAGGCAAATAAAATTGTTTCGCTTATGAAGATATGAGACCCGTAGCGCCTTCGCACCATTGTGTTTTGACCGCACTGTGTTGTTTGGGTGGATTGATGTGTGATGTACCAACTCCACAATGTCAATTTTGTGTGGGCGTGCAATGACGGGAGGGGGTGGGGATGGGGAATAATGGTTGGGAGAGTGCACTATATGATAGGCATGCAAGTTTCAGAATATTCGTTCGTTAACCTTTGCATGAACGTGGCTACATAAACTTAGTTCAAACACGATATAAAAGGCACATGCCCTTTACACGCAGGTATATGCCAGCGAAGGCGTATTCTACAATCCTATTTCACTCACACCAGCTCCTAATGCAATAATACATCAGATGCCGTGTGAAATACGCACGTTGTTTATAAATAGCAATGTTTCGCAGAAAACTCAGAGTTCGAAGCGTGCATGCAAGCATTTGCGATCGGACAAGAGTCTTGGAACCATCCAGTAACAAATCAACAATAAGTCTAAATGCTGCAACAAGGCTGCCTACAGACATCTAACATACTTGTTCTAAATGCTGGAAATTAAGGGGCCCGTGGTCCGCGATTCCAATAACTTGCCTCAGTCTGATATCAAACCTACCCGCGTATGAGCATGAAATACCACATAAATGTTTTTTTTTCTAGGGGGGGGGGGTGACTTCGACGTTAATCTGATCAGTTATAATTGATAGCACCCACTCATGATCAGTGCCACGACCGTAAGTCGTAACAGCTTTTGACGGTTTTGGAGGCTACTTTGATATCGCTGCGGATCTATAGGCTGATAAATTGTTTTGTCGAGAATATACGTATGTAGTCTACGGATCTAGTGGAATCGTTACAACTGGGCACGACGAGTCTACACTAAGATGAGGCCTGAGGGAAGAGGAGTCATGAGATGCAAACGACACTGTTCCTTACATTGTTGCTGTTTTTTGCGTTTTCCCCTACACGTGTTTTTCGTGTTGATGAAAATTCCGCTCTGCGAAAAATGTCATAACATTGCGTCCAATAAAAGTACATAATCAATAGACAACTAGAGTACTTACTGGCTGACATCGCCGAGCTTATTCGTGCTGGAAATATCTCGTCTTTTTGAACGGTCGTCTCCTGCTTTACTTCCATGCTGCTCCAGATTGGTTGACTGCAACAGGACAGGTCCGACCGGGTCATGGTCAGTAGGTGGAACCAAGCTGGGTTTGGTGCAATGCGATTGGTCGTCGCTCTTTTTGTTTTTGACCATGCAGTCAGCGAGTCCATGCAAGCTCAATCTGGGTTTATAAAAACAGTCTTATGTAAGGAGTTATCGCCAAACAACGCAGCGTGTCAGGAATTTATAAATTCATAACAGACACTTTCCAGTTCATACCAAGCATGGTCACATATTTACAACTTTTGCTTGTGGGCAAATAAACCCTGCCCCAACGACACGATAATCATTGACACGGGGCTATAGCCGTGTTCCAGTCCAGACGACGGATGGCCCCTGCCAGCCGAAACTCGTCGAGATAGGACGGTAAACAAATTGGGCTCATTCTCAGACATGGCAATAAATCAGCTAACTGCATTATACATAATAGCTCTCAGCGATGGAGTCGTCGAGAACTGCCAAGACTGCGGCCAAAGGAACGGTTGAGGGACTGTCAGTCAGAATGTGTAGGGACTTGCGGGCTGGCGGCATTCAGGCGGCATCCCTAGACCCTACTCGCAGCTCGCAGCTTTCTATTTTTTAGTTTTTATAATCCTGTTTTCCTGGTACAATGTATGGAAAAGTAACTGTTTAGCATTATGAAGATGCTGAATGGCACAGCATATATAAGTGAAATTCGATGACCTTGATTTTTATGTTTTAAGGAAAAAATGCTGTATGCTTAGGAAGCAAGCAGCTAAGAAAAAATGAGGTTTGTACAAAGACCGTGTGTCTTTCTCCTACGACCATGATATTACGCTTTAATTGCTTCGTTAAAACGGCAGTATTATGAAGGATGTCACTAACTTATCGCGTTTTTTATCGTTAGTTTCTTTGGGTACCAATTTTGTAGAAGGAATCATTTCAAAATGTCTGCCTGCGCTATACCGAAAAAAGTCTGGTACCTTCTCTTGGATCGCTTCCCAGCAGTAAACTGGGAGGGATCGTTAATTACATACTTGCATCAGTCGATGGTTTCTACTGCAGGGGCGCGTACTTTCTGAGACGCAGACATGGTTTGGTTGAGGTCCATGTTGAAGATGCATTTTGTGAAGACCGTGGCAGACTGCGACAAAATGGATACTGAAGACAACCTGCGCTGGAAAAATTCGCTTGTTGTAAAATTTATAAGGCATCAGCATTTGTAACTAATCGCAATAAACTACCTTTCAACGCTCCAAATGCTGTGAAAAGCACAGTAGCCGTGTAAAAGTTGTTATCTCCGTCCAAGACATGTATGTGTCCTGTAAGGAAGTCGAACTCGGAATATAGGCGTGGCGTCACGCATAAGTGACGCATGATGTCATGGGAAAAGGGCCGACGAAAAAATGTCTAGCTTAGAGAATGACAAATTGCGTACAGTGTTCGCCGGATGACGTTTATAAAACATTCTTATCATTCTCACAGTTAGGTTGCATAGGTACTATTGGTCTTAGCTCACCCATACCGAATCGTAAAGCCTGTGTGATTGGTCGCTTGATTTCCGCGTTCGCATCACGCGCAGTTCCATAATGGCTGCGGCTGTCTCCACGTCATGCATTTTACAGACCACTCCGTTAATATGGAGCATACTTGTTAACAAAAATGATTGATTTATGTCACCTGCCAATGATTTTGATAACCATATCTACCTTCCTTATAATTTTGCACGTGTGGTAAAGCCATGCCCCATATTTGACGCGCTCTGAAAACATGCAGCATTTTATGTGACGTAAGCGCTACTTTAAAGGCGTGAAAGGCTGGCCAGAAATGTGAAATGTCAGAGAGTGGCAATTTACCGATAAATATTGTATAAATCATATATACCACATGATGAGCTAAATTTAAGTAGCCTGGGACAAAAAGTAATATTTCCTGATCGATACGAGCAAGCTATGACGATGAGTGCAACTGCAGCGGGCTGCCAACATTGCTAAAAAAAAAACTATTGCAGTGGTTGTGCCCACAAGATACCTTCGTACGTGGCGATTGTTTAGGCACCAAAAGAAGCTAGGCCAGATTTGCTTTTTGAACGGCCTCACCATTTGGTGACGATCCCAATGAACACACAGGGCTAGTCGCTGGTGACAGTTTGGAATATTTGAAACTGGGTGTAGTGTAGCTTTGAGCTTTGAGCTTTGAGCTTAGTGAAGCTTTGATTTCTCATTGAGCTTTTCATACGTTTCCCCATAAAAAAACACTAAATAATATTTGTGTTTCAGATATTCAATGATTTCCCAGCCAGTATCGCCAAAAATGTCAGTGCGTCAATCAATTATCCATGTTTAATTTTTGTGCTCAGTTCCATGCGATTTAAAGCGCTACACAACGTTATGCATTGGAGCGGCTGTCTCACATCGTACCAAGTTAGACCGTTTCGTACATGCTCTTGGAAAAATGCCTTATTTTTAAAACATGCAAATGAAGAATGACCATAATTGGCAGTAAGCAGCTTTTTGGGACCTCGAATAGATCACCTGGCCCACTAGAAATCCTGAAAAAATCAGAATTGTACTGATCTCGGGCAGCTTTTGCCAAATTGTCAGGGAACTCAGATTTGTTTTTCAATAGAAAAACACAATTCTAAACAATAGTGTTTTAACTATTGACAACAAACCTTCGGTTATTAAGTTTAGGATGTTGGCTTATGACATTTTGAGCTGCTTGGTGAAACATGGTAACTTTTCTTAAGACCAATCACTTTCACACATGAGTTTCCCAGGCTTCTTTAATTATGCAAAAGCCAACGAGAGCCTGTCTCACTCACGGTCGAAACCTGCAAAGGTAGCCTATGCACCGCAGGACCGTTGGAGAAATGCATATGCCACTTTTTGCATTGGTTCCCACCAATCGGCTATTATGACTTCAGCGATTAATAGATTTCCTGTCAAATTTCCGTACAAGATGGCGGCTGGTCCATCGATAAGCGGTTGCAAGTGCAACCCCGGCGCCATCTTGACACTCGTTCAGATGGCCATAAATCGTCTCTGTCCAGTCTGGGCCGATGTTGGCGAGATGGGAATCGTCGCCGAGCGATGACAGTTGCCACTTGGTCAACGTCATAAATCGACTGGACCATCTTGACGTCATATTATGCATGTTGGGCGTCGGTGCTAATTGCACAAAAAACTCGCCCACTGTGGACGGGTGGTGCGCCACATTCGCAACTCTATCGACCTGTTTTCCTCCGTGCCACCCAGGCGGTAGCCTTGCACGTGCGCCGGATATGGCGAGCCGTTGCGAGCGAGCGGGCCCCCGTGCAGGAGCTGATGATCGGAGCCCCTTCGTGCTACAAATATGTCACCGAGGTCGAGACTTCATCTGTGGCTATTTGTCAAACTGATTCTATCACACCGCGGGTATATTAGTGACTTGATCGTGTGGTGAGGGGCGAGGGCGCGGCACGAATGCTACTCAGGTGCGTCGTACATACACCCAACTCGTAAGTGGGGTTGATGGCACGGTTTGTGTCACGGAGAATGTACAGAAAGACAATCGTATGCATTTTTTATCGTTAGAACTGCGCAAAAACCGATTAGGTGTGACTCGACGTAGAAGAAAACTAAATTAATATGTAGTTCCTCACGAAGGGTCATCCGAATCCGAACTTTGAGAGAAGCGAAAAGGGAGGTAGAGAGGGGGCAATCAGAGGAAGAGCAAGGGCCAAGGCGAAGAGGAAGTGGTAACTGGGGATGGAGATGGAGATGGAGATCTAATAGAAATGAGAGGGGAAATGCAATGTGTAAAGTGAGTTGCACTTCTACATTGTTAACTTGTGGCGCTACTTCTTCATGCGTTCGAGCACGAATCAGCGGGAGATACAAGCTTGTGAATAGCCGGTTTCTGTTTGGTACACGACTTCACTTCAAAGAACTGCTTGTTGTTTGCTACAACATCGCGAATAAGAATGTTTACTTGCAGATAACCAGCATCATCAAATGATTACTCTTTCATCAGTACTTCTGAGACCCTGTTCGCTTTAGTTCTGTTGAGTTTGCAGTTGTTAACGATGTTGAAACACCCCACAACATCCCGGAAAGCCGGTCATCATGTTCTCTGACGTCAGCCGGGTTCAAACGACTCTGAAATAACTGCTGATGGTTGTATAGTAAGACCACATGGTCGCCAGACGTGTTCATCGTTCTGCTTGCACTGCCGCCCTGGTCTACACACACCATTTCTACAGCAAACCACCGGTACCCCGGCGCCAAGTACACGCCGAACACCCCCGTTACCACGTGGTGTGTGTTGTAAGACAAATTCGGAGAGCCGTCGGCGCTCTTTTTACCACGACCGGGGAACGTGGCCACTAAATATAGAGCGGGCTCTCTGTGGCGTAGTCGCTCCGCTGACCAAACAAATCAGCGAGGAAATATCCCGCATTAGCCGCCGTTAGAGCCCGCTGAATGGTAATTATTGCCGTTAATTGCGGCTTGCGCGGGCAAATAGAAATTCTGAGGCTGCGGCAGTGTACGAAATGAGCGGTTGGTCAAGGTATATGGGACGGGCGGGCTGACAGATGTGGTGGCCTATTGTGGGCGGGCATTCCTGAAGACTGCAGAGGCTAGGAGCATATCATATACTGCAATTTGAAAGATGGAGGATAATTTGAGAATTACGATTAATGGCTTTCAGAAAACGAGCAGCTCATATACATATTTGAGTCTCTCGTCCATCCGTAAAGCTCAGAGCATGATTCTCTCTTAGCCTCTTTTGAAGTTTAACCTCTTGATCTTCCACAGGGCCAGCGTCACCCTGTGACCTGCAGGCCTGCCCCAGTAGAGGTAAAGCATATTGGATCATTTGCACGTGCCTTTGATAGCGAACTCCACTTCTCACACCTGCTGACAAAAATATGGCCCGTCTGAGAGGCACGTCTCACTGCACTCGTCTGTCGCCTTATTGATCGGGGCCATGACGACTGCTCTCGTATGGATGACCGGTGTCCGGAGTACGACAGGGACCGATGGCCGGCCCCGCTCCAACAATGGACGGACGCTGACCGGCCGGCCGGGCCGCTGCACGAGGTGCGATGAATGCCGCTCATGCTGCCGCTCAATGCACCGGCTAATGACGGTGCTAGGATGGCCAGCGGACTGTAGAGAGACCGTGATGGGAGGGGCAGAAAACAAATGTTAGGAATGTTCGTGTATGCTTGTCTGTGGTTGAATTAAAGCTTCAAACTGAACTGGCATACATTTTGGAACTCACTGACATTAACCAATGGACATACGCATTTGTAAATAATGTTTTTTTATTATTATCTTCGTAACTACATTAATGGTAGCTGTTTAGCAGCACTACACAAAATCATTAGCACCCTTTTTCAGAGCAACGCAAACGGAATGTTACACCTGTACCCACCAAACGCCAACAACCACCAACACTGTTTCTCACAGTTCTCACTGTGTAAGCAGAGCGCGCTCACCATGTCCGGTACCGTGTCACCCATCCATAACAGAGCCTCCCGGTGGTGGCCGATAAGTTTATTACCGTGCGACAGGCATCGGACACGGTGTCACGGCTCGTTAGCAGGGGCCACCGTGAGCACCTTTTTGCCGCGCGCGTCTAATGGACGCCCGCTGTTGGTGGAAAGCCCGCCCCCGCGCGTGACGTCGCGCTCCGAGACTGCCCCCGTCGTCGTCGTACCCCGGGACAGGGATATAATTTATGGCCACAGGTTATATAGCTGTAGATGGAGCAGATGAGTAGAATCCTGGCCGCGATTACCGCAATAAAAACACACTTTTTACAGGTGTCGCTGCGGTGAAGACGCTGACTTTCCGTGATGTAGCTTATGTCATTCGTTGACAATAATGGAGTCCAAAACCAAAAGGGCGCCAGTGATTTATCGTTGCATTTTTAATTTGTAAGCCCGCAGGAATAACACTGGGGTCGATTTGGTCAGCGGTCGAGCTTTTAGCGATGCATGAGCTCAGGTAAGTCAGGGGAATGTTATAATAAAAAAGAGTGATTTTGAATTAAGCTGGCGTCTGGCGATAGGTGGGCCTGGGCTCAACTTGGCATGGAGCTCGTTTGGCTCTTCTAAATGGAGAGTGGAGTGAGAATAATTTGCTTTTATGCTCGCTGCCTTTACATATGTATGCGTGATTACTGAATAATGATCATTTGACCGCTGTTGAGCGCGAATGGTGTACGTGGCACAAATAGTCTGGAATAGGTATCTGTGCACACATTGAGGCAGCCAGATAGATTATACATAACACAATGTATTTCCAACAGATCCAATAGCGACCGTAAAACAATTATAAACATATTTACATGTTTCATCAGATGCAGAAGAGACATTGGAATTGGAGTTGAGAAATTGAAACACGGTGGATAATGAAAGATATAGCTCTAATTTCTGATAATATCCAATGGATTTGACGAAGTCTGCAATATTTCACCTTTTCGATGAAACAGTGCATGCTAGATTCAATTTAGTTGAATCAAATGACATGACGTATTTGTAACACAGTAATTTAGAAAGAGTTGCAGGCTAATGCCGTTAAATTCGATAGTCAGCAGTTGCATTGTAAATCGAGGTGACACAGCAAGGTCTCTGATTGATGTGACTTCTTCGACCAAAGGACATTTAGGAACGCCAACCCATCATATTGTGATGTCTCGGAGTAAAACGCCTATTAAAACAACACTGGCTTCCACTTGAAAGTTTCTTTATTATGTGACACCGGGAGTTTCTATCATAGTTTGATTTACTACAGACAATAGCGCCCAGCGTGCTCGTTATAATCTACAACAAGCGTATTTTGTTAGCCACGACAGTTTGATGACGACGGTAACAGGTTTTGTCGGTCGTAACTGGTCCTCAAATAGCGACTGCTGCCTACATAACCGATAAATTATCAGAAGATGCCACTGCTACCTCACTGCAGGCTGTGAGACAGTTGCACTATTTACTACTTAACTTGACCGCGCATATATTTCGTTCACACCGCCACCAGTGAGATTTGTGGGCACTTAAAAAAACGCTAATCCGCCAAAGTCTGAATGGTGCAAGTCCAGGGGACTATAGATGTCAGACCACCAGCGCTGTTTCTTCACTTCAAAACCACGTTAAAACGTCCAGACGGGGTAGCGTGCTGTCTTCTTGACGTAATATGCCTGTTACACGATTAAAACCTTTTAAAGAGAGTTGGACGTGGCTTATCAAGACAGCTTTCTGCATTTCCGAGTGCTCAGATGCATCATTGCATTCCATTCTGACAGCGGTGCGAAACAGTGAGCCAACGGAATGCATCTCAATGAGCTAGCCACACGACTGAGTTCGCTCTTCGACTGGAGACACGTGCCAAGCTGACAGTTGAAACAGCGGGACTCCGCTCCGATCTTGGGGACGCTTAGCCCATCGTTTGGGTATGCTGCAAGGTGACTCAGAGAAGTCCCTTCCGGAGAACCCCTAATTCGCTTCTGATTCGACCCAAATACCCCTGAATAGACCCCGACAGGTCACTGAAGTCGCCTCGCAGCTGCCCCAGCTGAAGTCACATCTACACTCCCTCCGGCCCTCCTCGCTTCTTCCCTACGGGACCCCCAGACCCCCGATGAGACCCCAACGGGTTACCGGCGTCTCCCCACCGACTGTCGTCGTCAACTGGATGGATCACGTGCTAATACTCCCGAACGAACCTCATCATGAACTTCCTGACCACAACCGCAGCTCGGAGACTCTGCCTCTCAAACCGTCGGCGTCACGCTGCGCGAATTGCCCTGGCGTCACGCGGAAGAGTGACGTAACGACCACTTGGTCCGTCACCTGCCTCGACCCCAACTGAGCATCGGTTCCGGGCACGTCAGCTGGGGAGGTCTTGACGACCGATTCGGGCGGGACACCGGTGGTAAACGTCGCTGCGTGTCACTGCGCGCTGGCATTGCAGGATGTCACTGCTTGCGGTCACCGCGCATTGTCACCGAGGGGGAGAGTGCCCTAGACGGCCACCGCACGCTCCAGCGGCATGGAATGTGGTCTGGTGACCTCACTGGAACACTGGATGACGTCAGAGGCGCATTCCAGAGTCGAGTTTGAGTGAGAGCGTGAGTGGGAGGGCGCTGGAGTGGTCGCGTCGCTCCGGTTTTATCTAGTCTAGTAACGCTGATGGTATTCAAAGACGTAGCACATTACGGTGGAAGCAATATTTGTTCTGACACGGCGAGATTGCAACTGAAACTGGTGCACCACCAATCCGGTGCAAGATGAATTATGGATGGCGCTGGTGAGTCTGATGGACCACTTTCTCGGCCGATCTGGACAACCGTCTATCAGGAGCACATCGGCTCGATTATAGACACAGCAAGGCCATTCTGGTTGAAATGATGGACTGGCCTTAAATGGAAACATGTCGGGAGTGTTATTATACTTTCAAATTGATAATCTGTCAATTGCTGCCAGTCACATGATGAGAATAACAGCACCGTGATCCTATTTGGAACGATGTTCAGAAATCTGGAATATTTAAGCAGCAACGTTTATGCGATGTTCGTTGTTCAGTAACACAACACAAGACACAGGCAATAGGAGTGCACGAGGCAGCCAGAAACGTAGTCGAAGGCTCACTGTCGTTTCTGTCTCCCTCTCCAGTCCCCTCTGACCTGACAGTAAGGAGCGAGCCACCTTTGTGGGTTCTCAGCATGACATGTAAAACAAATGTCATCAGCAATGCAAATGGGACACACAGTGGGGGTCAGACGGGCGAAAACGCATCAATCGTCGCTCTCAGCCTGCCTGACTCGGAACATGGCCGCCCAGCACTCGCCGGCTTCCTTCGGTGGTTTCGCTCATTGGTGGGTAGTTCAGTTTCTCCATTGTTCGAGGTTGAATGTGGCTATTGACAATGCACAAAATTACGTGTCTATTTTAGGTACTCTTCCTGTCTGTGACTTCGATGATTTAAAATTAAAGACCCAACCAAATTTAATGAAAAAATGCAATTTGAGAACGCTGAGCTCGACTTGGGTCTGATTCGTGAAATATTTTTTCGTCCCGAAAAAGAGACTTTGCGTAATATTACAAACAATTATAAAGTAAAAAAGAAGCTAACCCCCGTGCGCTATCTCCTGTCTGCAGACATCGCCATGGTAGTGATTTCCGAATATCTCGCGTTGATGGCGGCGGGGCACCTCTCTATACCGGAGCTCATCCAGCGCCAACTCTGTGACACGGCACCAGTCCAGCTCTCCGCCCGCCCACTCGCTGTCACACTCACTTTACGATGCATAAATCCATGCGAACGACTTGTTTCGGGGTCTGACCGGGCGGTATGCCAGGCGAGGGGACGTCTGGGGGGGGGGGGAAAGGGTGGGTGGTGGGCGGTGGACGCGGGCTAAGACCGGACGGTGGGATCCGATAAGGAGGGATGGCCTGTAGATCAGCCGGAAACGACGCCAAGAGATAACGTCGATAAGCAGAGACGCGTAATTGAATTATTAACCAGTGTATGTACAAAGTGTACTGGGCTTGGAGTTTGATGTTTAGCTCAAAGGTTTAATAAACTATCCACGAATGATTTCCACTTCTTCATGTTTCGTAAATTCTTCCTCTAGTTATCTGGTTGCATGCATTACATTATCATTTTGGATATCTGTTTCTCTTGTAATCTGTCCGAGGCCCATGCTTTCCATTTCCATTTTGCAATGGCCAATGGGACAAAAAAGAATGTTTTCCTCATTAGGAATCAATATGGACAGCTGTTCCCTCTGGCTCAAATTCCACTTCATGCTGATGGAAAGAAGCTCGAGCGAGCGCTTGATCACTCGAGCATGCGTAATATTGTCCTCAACCATACGCCTATTTTCTCCATTTATGTATGCACCGCTGTTACAGGTTTCCAGGCTAGTCGACAATGACATAGCCGCGCGTTTGTCTCTGTCACGCAGTGGCCTGCGTCGCGACAGGGCAGTCCGAGCCGCTTCCCTCCGACCCTTTTCTCTCTCTCGAGAGAAACGCGGCGGAAATGGAGACAAATGCCGCCCCGTTAGTTCTGCCCGCCCAAACCCTACTGTCCGAGTGTTATGGATGTAGCGGAGACCAGTCGAATTAGATGACCTTAACTGCTTATTTAGGAAAGATGGATTCTACTATAACATTTGTTGTTTTGTAATATATGACAATTTGTATGATTAATGTGTGCATGGTTGGAAATCTTCTTGTATAACCTTTTCGTTGTTTGTGAAGCGATATCAGTTTCCCTATATCTTTTCTTTTGGACACGCTCACGTTCAGAACGCCCATGTGATGGAGCATACCTAGCTTAGGTGAAAATACGCCATTTACCGTAATGTTTGCTACACTAACAATATTTGTTTGGTTCCTTGTCTGTCACAGGTGATTCGCTTCATCTTTTAATGCGAAATACCGACGACTACGTGGTCTCCTTGCTTTTCCAGCTCTCGCGCTGAATACAATGCTTACACTTCAGAACAAAAGAAAGCGGTACGTTTGTAACACCACCTCTCACCAAGCTGCAGGCTCAGAACTCAGAAGCGTCCAAGTGAATGCTCATCTCACTGTTCTTTTTCTGCTTGAGCTGATCTCTCAATTTCACGGCATTCCTTACGTTCATCACACCCCAGCCTGCACAGCATGCAAGCGAGCAATTCTCTGAGTATTCCTCTTTCCTGCCACGCTTCATCAGCACTAGCTCGCCCATAGGCTGTCCGGATAAGACCAAACTCACTGGACCAGAAGAATATAATCCGTAGCGGCGCCGGACCGGCTCACAGATGGCGCCAGGCGCGCGGCGGATTTTGGTGACGACGCTGGACTGGATTACAGGCACGGCAGGATTGTTGTTTAGCGGCTGTAATCCGGTAAATGGTGCGCTGGTAGATCGTCGCGCGTCAGCCCTGACACAGGAGAGGTCTCCCCTATAGTCAATCTTGAGGCAGGTGTCTGTCTTGGGTCTGTTTTTAAAGACAGACGAAGAGACCACAGGTCAGCTCAATACACTCTGTCTCTCCTTGTGATTATTGGCGACCGTTCCATGCTTCTATCCTCAGGATACTGAAATCGTTCTCTTCCACGCCGCAACCTCCCTCCGGGCTGGACAGGCAACTTTATCTCATGCGGGCTGCTCCCTTGGAGCGGCACCGCTGCTCCCGAGGGAGCGCACCCCGTAGCCGGGTGCAGTGAGTGCCTTGGGGCTGGGTGGCCTGTCCTCTGGACGGGCTCAGCCCCGGCGACTCACTAGGGTGCCTGCCCAGACCAATGTCTCCCCCTAATTCCTATCATCCTTCCGGCTCTGCAATGGTCTTGTCAGACCGAAAGGGCCTAACATGGCCTAACCCAACAAAACAAAACAAGTGATTATTGGCGTTTTAGCGTCATGTTTTCATGATCTCTTTGCATGACCATGAATCACAAAGGAAACGTTCACTTCATTTGGCATTTCTTTTTTTTTTCCGATAATATACATTTATTACACTCAGATCATCTCATCACATTCACAGTCATCCGACATCATCCACTCCAATGATGCGCCACCAGTGGCTCATCAGTCGTTTCATCAGCTGCCTCAGCTGGCACGACGCGCAACGACAACTCCCCCCAACAGCTCACAGGCGTCCCACTATCACTGCACCGCTGCAATGGTTGCACTACACAGGTCAAGGCACACATGGCACCACCGCGGGACCGGTCTTTGCGGCACTGCTCCAACAGCGAACAGGCAACCAAACAAGTCAGAGTGAGCAAAACAGCGAGGCAAGGTCCGGGTGAAACGTTCAACACAAGATAAGGATAACAACACTGCAAAAAATACAAATTATTTAACAAAGCCCAGAGGTTTACATTTATCAATACAGAACAGTTTTTATATCAACTTTTAACAGCTATCAATGACTATCAACCATCAATGACACCGGCGATGCAGCGAGCGACGCCGGCGGAAGACGCGCCGGCGGCGACTCGGCCAGCCCGGTCACCGGGGCGATCGAGGCGGCGGCGGCGTGACTGGAATCTCTACTATTTTCTACTTTGTTTTGCTCCTTTCACACATCACATGCAAGACAAAACAGCCGCTAGTCCCTTCCCGCGACCGGCGAGCTCGTGACCTTGGGGATCATCCGGGTGTTTGTGGCATGTTTGTTTTATAAATATGATGTGTATATTTATGTATACTGTATACTATGTATTTATTGTATGCATTTTATGTATGTATTTTTAAGTGTTTTTACGTATTTCTATTCCTCATGCAGATCAGCCTACATCATGCAATGATGCAAACTGATCTCACATGAGATGCAAATTGCATGAAGATACAATTTACATGCCCACAAATGCATGCAAATGCATGCATTTGCAGGCAAGAGTGCTGCAAGTGTGCAACTGTGTTATGGATTGACGTACAAAGATTTGTGTAAAAAAAAAAAATATACGGCAGTTAATGTGCATCGTTTTGTACGACGATGCTTTTTAGTCTTCCCCACTTTTTCTCGAATTCTATTTGTTTGTTTATGCGATTAGCTGCTTGTTGTTCTATTTCTACAACAATTTTCAGTTTGTTTATTAGGTGTGTCACCTCTGGTGTGATATTTCGTAACCTTGCTTCATATATGACCATTTTTGCTAAAGCCAATATATGTGTCTGTTGTGGATTTGCATCGATTAGGAAGAACCAAGTTTTGCTGTTTATAGGGAGGCGTATTTCGTACGGATCTAAAATTCTGCGTTTGATATCTGCTATAAAGGACTTTACTTTATTACAATGCCAGAACATATGAACCAGTGTTTCCGGTTCTACTTTACAGAACGTGCAAGTATCTTCGTCTTTAATGTGTATAGTCTTAAGGTAGGTATTCGTTGCTACTATGCGATTTATGAGTTTATATTGAAACATTATCAGTTTTGCTGACTTTGTGACCTTTTTTAAGATTGCAAGGCTATTTTCCTCAAAACCCCCAATATCTCTGATCCACTTTGCTTTTTGGCGTTCATTAGCATTCCGTATTTCTAACTGCTTATGTTTTACATTTGCTTCGTACGCTTGACGTGAAAATTTTTCATTGTTTAACACCACGCACATTCTATGTGGCATTATCGGCCCAAGTGTTTTATCTATTTGTTGGTTTTTTATGTAATCAGGTAAGCTCCTGATTAAGCTCGAATAACATAAAAATGTCATCTTCACGTCGTAAGCATTTTCGAGGCTCTCTTTGGTATGTAAGGTCCCTGTATTTTCGTTAAACAAATCATTTCTCCGTTCCGCTGCGCTTGCAAATGCATGACTGATGAATATGGGTCTGTGTATTCGTACGTTTGTACACCCGTCATGCACTTTGGGTGCAGATTACGCTTACACAGCCAGCAATGCATGGAAACACAGTACCACAGGCGGCGGCGGGGTGGCGGTGGACAATCGGAAAGACAAGAACGCTGAACAATGTGTAGGATCGGTGTTCGCGGCACGGCGTGGGCGCACAGACTGAGCCAATAGTGTTGGAGCCACACGGCAGGTGTCGCTGCAGTGGCGCCCGCGGACAGAGAAAGTTTTTGCCGCACGACCCCGTAGGTGTCGCTCGTCAAATGCATTTCTCCGTTCCGCTGCGCTTGCAAATGCATGACTGATGAATATGGGTCTGTGTATTCGTACGTTTGTACACCCGTCATGCACTTTGGGTGCAGATTACGCCCAACACCCCATCTGCACCCGCGCGGAACGGAGAGGCATTCGCTATGAACAAAATTGCCAGGGCGGCAGAAAGCTAATGGAAAACGATGGATGCCTCTGGATTAACAGACGTGGCGATAACGCGACGGCAGAGGACATGACATGCCGCGCACGGCGTAATTCACCTCACGCGACGCACAAACATGGCACCGTCGGCGGTGCGGCTGTGGCGTAGAAACTGCAGTTGCATCTGGGTTATGGCTGTGCGGGCGAGCTAAACCAACAATGAACACGCGAGCCCGACGTTACATATATACAGATACATCACTGTGGCGCGCAGCCGTCGGGAGTTGGGACTGCCGCTCCGCCGGCGAGGGCGGCGGTCCCAGAGCCCGGACCTGAAACAGGCAGCTGACAGACTACCGCTCCGCCCGTGAGGCGGGGGTCCGGGGGCCCGGACCTAAAACAGGCAGCTGACAAGACTGCCGCTCGCCCGTGAAGGCGGCGGTCCGGGATCCCGGACCGAAAACAGGCAGGTGGCCAAGGACGCCGCCGCTCCGCCTGCGAGGGCGGCGGTTTGGGAGCCCGGGCCTGAACAGGCAGCGTCGGGACTGCCGCTACGCCTGCTAGGGCGCGGCCCGTGCACCCAGACCTAGAACGGGCAGCTGTGGCTCGGGTTTGGGAGCGGTAGCGGTGGAAGGCCGGCAACGTTGACCCTCTTTGGACGGGACCCGCCGCTTAGGATGCCTGAAGGAGGGAGACCGGCCGCCGTACGTATCGCCGCACGGCCTGGGACGACCAGCGGCCGGCGTGGCAGAGTTGAGGCTCCGTTAGTCCGACTGCGGCGCCGTGGGAGGCGCCGCTGATGCGAAGGCAGTGCCCGGAGAGGCGGGCTGGGTTGAGACCAGCTCGACGGCCCGCCATGCGAAGTACGCGAGTGAGATCGCGCGATGTCAGAGGGCGGCGATGGCCGCCGATAAACAGTGCGTCATCAGGAAGGCCCGTGCCGCGGACCGCGAGGTAGTCGCGGACAGCGGCGACCGGACACGTGGCAAGATCAGGCCGGGCTCGAAGCGTGGTGGTGAACGGGGAGGCCGACGTTTTTGAGGATGGAATGGTGAGAGAAAGCTGGGGGCCGACGAGACTCACGTGGCTGAGTCGGACTGTGTGGGTCAGGTCTCGGCCGCGCACGACCTCGCCCGGGCGAAGCATAGCAAAGAAAGCCAATGTAAAGATGGCACGGAATGCAGCACGGTCTACCGGGGAGAGGCCTAGGAAATGGAGTGCGGCGCAGAGCTCGCCGAGCTCGGTCAGGGAGACGGCGAGGCGGTTGTCCGCACTCGGCCGTAGCCGGCGGGATCCCGCTAACAGCTGTCGCACCCGGAAGTCCGCCGTGGGATCCGGCGCGCCGGCTAGCTTGTGGCCGTAGGAGATGGCAGACGCCTCGGCGGCGAGGGTGGAAGCGGAACAGCCCTGCTCGTGTCGAGAGGCCAGGAAATCAGCAGTGTCGGCCACTGAGATGGGAAACAGGGCAGCAGTGGGCGGCAGAGTGAGGAAAACGCGGATTTGGTCCCACACTGCTCGATAAGAGCGAATGGTGGCAGGAGCTAGCGCGGCACCAGCTAGCTGGTGAACGGTGAGAGCGTGCCGCAGGCCGGCCAGTCCCAGGACGTCGGCGTGGCTGCTGCGGACGGGCGGAGCTCCTTGAAGACCTGCACAAGACCGCGGGACAGGGCGTCAGCTGCTGCATTGGCGATGCCGGGTGTGTGCACGGCACGCACGAGAATGTTATGAGAGACGGTGGTGAGAAAAAGGAATCGGAGCCATGGCATTAGGGCAGGCGAGCGAGATGACTGAGAGGTTATACAGGCCACCACAGCGGAGTTATCTGAGCGCACAAGGACGCAGCGATGCGCGAACCGATCTCGCCACACGTGCACGGCTACAGCGACAGCCACTAGTTCCAAAACGCTGATAGGGGCCTCGCGGAGGGACGCGGGCCACGGCCCCAGGAGCCAGTCCTCGCCGCAGATGGCACCGAGCCCGACCGAGCTGGAGGCTTCCGTCTCCAGGATAAGACCCGGCTCCAACAACCAGCGCCGGTGAGCGAGAATCGCGCGGCCTGGGAAACGGTCTAGAAACAGCAGCCAGGCGCGCATATCCTGTCTGGCCGCCCGGGTGATCGTGACGCGGTGGTGAGGGCGCGACACGCCGCGACACAAGTCGAACATGCGCCGTAGGAACGGGCGACCGAGTGGCACTGCGGTGCACGCAAAGCTGAGGAGCCCCGTGCATTCACGGACCATGCGGAGGGGCGCTTTCCGGCGGGCCAGCAGGCTCGTGAGGCCTGCCCTGGCACGTGCCAGCTTGTCAGCTGGCAGCCGCAGCTCGCCGCGCTCAAGGTCCAATACCACCCCGAGGAAGGTGAGGGACCGGCACGGCGCCACGGTCTTGTCGCGACGCAGCGGGATCGCCAAGTCACGGCACATGGCCTGAAAGCCGCCGAGCGAGCGCTGACACGCTGCGCGCGACTCGCCGATGAAGAGGAAGTCGTCCAAAACAGAAACAATGGGACCCGCCCCGAATTTGTTCTGCGCGATCCAGACGAGCGCATCACTGACGGACTGGAAGATTTGGGAAGAGCTGGCACAGCCCATAGGAAGGCAAAGGTCCACGTATGCGCAGTCCCGCCAATGGAAACCGAGCATGGCGGCGTCCGGGCACGATGCGGAATGCACTCTCAATATCGGTTTTGGCGAGGTAGGGGCGTTGGAAGGACCCAATCAGGCGAAGAGCCTCGTCCACCGACCCGTATTGAACATATGTGCGCTCCCGGGGAATGAAATCGTTGACGGAAGCGCCGGTGGGAAATGACAGGTGGTGAATGACCCGAAACGAGCCCGGAGACTTTTTGGGGATTAGACCAATGGGAGAAAAACGGACGATCCATGGCGGCGCGGGACAGAAAGGACCGGCTATCCGACCCGCGCGCGTCTCAGCCGCGACATATGCGTCCACGACTTCCGGCGCCAGAGAGCAGGATGGAAGGTTGCCGCCCGAGTCACCAGAGGGGACCTCGGCGCTGCCGAGCGGGAAGCCGTAGCGAAAACCGTGCACTAGCTGCGCGGCCAGGGCGGGGTCGTAACCTGTCAGGAGCAGCGCGAGGTGGTCGGGCGGGACTGATACCGGCGGAGTGAGGGAGTCATTCGCGGCCGGGGCGGCGGGTGCCGGGGAGGGCCGGGGCGGCGCGGCGAGGGCAGGCGAGCACGCTATGGGGGCCACGGCAGAGGCGGCACTCGTGCCGGAACAGGCACGGGGACCGGCGGCACCCGGCGGCGCGATTGTAGCCGAGGCAGAGCGCGCGAAAAGAGCCAGACGCGGCGGCCGGCCGGCTAGAGCCGCCCCGACCCTCGCCGCTTACACCGGCTGCAGACCCGGCCCGAGAACCGGCGATTCCGCGAGCGATTGCGGTGAGCCAAATGGGAGACGTGGCCGCCGTGGAGCCCCATGGGTGAGCTTCCGGGCAGAGGCCCCGTGCGCGCCGAAAGGCCTCATCGAAATCGCGCCACGCGAATCCAAGGCCGGGCGCCTGCAGCGAGGACACTTGTTGCATGTGGCGCAACAGACCGGAGGCGTCAGCGGGGTGGGCAGCCAAGTACACGGCCGCGTATCGAAGAAACGCGGTGGCCCAGGCGCCGAAATGCGGGATTGGGCGGCGCTGTACCGAGGGACGGAGACGGCCGTCGATAAGGCAAAACAGCCCTGGTTCTGCCGGGGGGATAGAGTCGTTGAGGAGAGTGTTTAGGTCAATGAATTGATGGGACACGATGAGGGCCGCCACCGCGGGGGATACGGCAGCGCGGGCCGCTAGGTCGTCACCTGCGGCATTTTCCACCGGTGCCGGCGGACGGCCGGCGACGGGCAACTGCGCCGCTGGCAGGTGCGCAGGTGGAGCAGGGCCGGCGGCGGTCGGAGGGGCGCCGGAGAGAACCGCCGGGAGCGCCATTGGCCCGGCTTGCAGTTCGGCAGCCGGCGTGTAGGCGTGGTCGGCGGACGTCAGATGGGCAGCTGGCCCATCCTGGAGACGCTGTGCCGGACCGCGCTGCACGGCGACCGTCGCCGGCGGTGATGGCTCGCTGGCAGGTAGAGCGGCGGCGACGGCGGCCCGGACCATGTCGCCCACCATTGTTTGAAGAGCGGCGGGGTCGATGACCGCGGCGTCAGGGGGCGAGGCGGCGGCGGCCGACGTTGTAGCAGCATGGCCCCGCCCTGGATTGGGCGGAGTGGTGGCCATCACTGCGGCCTGTCGCCTCGCCGCAGCAGCGGGCGTGCGGCGGCTCGTGGCACCAGCGCCAGACGCGGCCGCGGCCGCGCCGCCGCGGAGCGTCTCGTAGTGGCGCGTCGCGGCGCGTCCGTCCGTGGCGCTGGCAGGGGGCGTGCCGGGGCACGGCCCGCCGACGACTTGGCCCGTGGCATAGCAGCTCCGAACGCATGAAAATAGACGACGATGTTAGCGGGAATGTGTATTTAAACGGCCAGCCGGTTAGGAGGGGGGGGGGACACACACGACACAGCACGGGAGCGACCCGGTACACGCTAAATCCCGGAGGAGGCGTCCATAGCCTCCTGTAGCACGCTCTCCAGGGTGCGCCACCCGGCCGCGGACGGATGAACCCCATCCGACGCCAGAAAGTCAGGTGGCGGCACAAAGTGGAGCAGGAGCACCGGCGGTTGGCGGAAAAGGCGGCGCAACAGTTTGTTGGCCACCCAGCGCCGCCGCCGGAAAATTCGCGCCGACACGCCGCTGGATGGAAAGCCTGTGCGCGGAGGGATGGGCAGCACATAGACGCGAACGACTCCGGCTGCCAGGAGCCCGAGCGTCAGTTCCTGGAGGTTGGCGAGCCACCGCTGAACGCGGCAGTCCCTTCTGGCGAGGTCATTTCCGCCCGCCACGAGCGTGACCACGCGAGGACGGGCACGAACTGCGGCCCGGATGGCCCAGCGCCTGAAGCCGTCGTCATTGACGCAGCCTCCGCGAACACCGGCCGCCGCCACGGCAAGGTGGGGCGAACAGCGGCGGGGGAGGTGGACAGCATAGCTGTCCCCTACGACGAGCATGCCTGCAATGAGAAAAACAAAATTACGTAAGCCCTGGACGCTCCCAGAGTGGGACGCGGACGAAACCGATATAGCATACACGGTTGCGTATACGTCCAGCCAATCTGTGACCGACTAGCGCTGCAGCTCAGGCATACACCGTTGCGTACACGTCAGGCCAATCTGTGACCGACTAACGCTGCCTCTCAGGCATATACGGTTGCGTACACGTCAGGCCAATCTGTGACCGACTAACGCTGCCTCTCAGGCATCCACGATTGCGTACACGTCTGGCCAAATTGTGACCGACTAACGCTGCGTCCCACAGAGTGGCATACGGCCAGCAGTGAGCTGACTCCAGCCCATACACCGTTGCGTACACGTCAGGCCAATCTGTGACCGACTAACGCTGCCTCCCAGGCATATACGGTTGCGTACACGTCAGGCCAATCTGTGACCGACTAACGCTGCCTCTCAGGCATACACGATTGCGTACCGTCTGGCCAAATTGTGACCGACTAACGCTGCTTCCCACAGAGTGGCATACAGCCAGCAGTGACCTGACTCCAGCCCAGATGGCCCGCTGCAGACCCGGTGCAAGACGACCCCCAATCAGCTGCGGACCTGCGGTCCGGTCGCCGGGCCAAAGGCCGCTAGGCCACGGTCACGGTCAGCTGACGACACGGCGGGTGAATCACCCGGGCCGCCTCACGGCGCGGATGACGGTTACGTAATGACACGCCCGCGCCTGCGCCGCTGGCGGCCACGTGGCTACCAGCAGTTGCTGTCGCTGCCGCCGCGGCGCCACCAGCGCTGGAGGTGTCCACACCTACCGCTGACGTCACGATCACGCGATCGCTGGGTAGAGGTCACACGATTGCTGCTCGGACCCGCCAAGATGGCGTCAGGGTGGCTTGGCCTTGGGTGCACAGAGACATTAGGTCATGCGCGTGGACAGGGCGATGAATACAACAAGATACGAGGCTAGCAGTCTGGTGGCAGCATAAGACGTAACTCCCTGAATTGCGGCACGAGCGTAACTGCGTATACGGTCGCCGGCGCAAACGCGCTATGGCCGACGACGCGATCGCGGGCCGCGGCGCGCCCCTGCGGCCGTAGGGGACACCACAGTTGTCGGTGGTGCAGGAACCTGCGGCAAGGGCCCTAGAGGCAATGATAGAAAAAAAATATAAAACAGCCAGCGACTGGTACTTTGGTCTGGCAGTTCCTAACTGAGAGCCGGCTGCCAGTGCCGCGAGCCCACTGGGCGAACATAAACATACGACACCACGGCCCAGCCAGGCCATCTCGGCGTAATGCACCCACCACGTGGGGAGAACTCACCAGATGTGGTCCAACTACAATCGGAACGCTGAACAATGTGTAGGATCGGTGTTCGCGGCACGGCGTGGGCGCACAGACTGAGCCAATAGTGTTGGAGCCACACGGCAGGTGTCGCTGCAGTGGCGCCCGCGGACAGAGAAAGTTTTTGCCGCACGACCCCGTAGGTGTCGCTCGTCAAATGCATTTATGCGCCGAATTCCTTTTTTGTACCAGCTACGTATTATTGAACATTTGAATTTCGTGTAATCTGAAAACCATATGCTTTCGAAAAGTACGTTAGCCTCATCAGGTACGTATACTCTGCTAAAGTTTGCAAAACTTTTTAGTACGTCGCTCCAAAACTTGTTTTCAACCTTCTTCATCAATTTCTCTAGTTGTTTACTGCCAAATTGAAGCACGTTTTCAATTGGTGGTAGTTCAATTTCGACTATACGTGACCATGATGCGTTTGATGCCATTATTCTTTTGAGCCATGTCAGCTTCATGCTGGCGCAGAAGGATTGGACATCTATCATGCGAAGACCACCTGCGGTAAAGTTTTGTATAAGTTTCGCGCGTTTTATTGGATCTCGTTTACCACCCCAAACAAATTCGAATAAGATTCTCTCAAGACTTTTAAATTCTTTTCTAGAGGGGTCAGGTAGGGCCATAAATAGATGAACTAATTTTGACATCAACAGGGACTTGACGACTGTTATTCGCCCTAACGTTGTAATGTTTCTTCTACGCCAATGTTGAATTTCTGTTTGAATCTGAGTGATTTTCGGTTCGAAATTGACCTGAGTAATGTTTTTGTTATTCTCATTGAACGTTATTCCTAATATTTTCAATTGGTCAACAAACTTGATTTGGCTGCAACCAACGTTGTTGAACTGCCTTGCGCAGCCAATCCGCAGACAACATGTTTTGTCAATGTTTAAGTTAAGTCCTGATGCTTCTGAGAATCTTTGCAATTCTTGTATAGCTCCTTTAACGCATTCTGTTTCATTCTTTAGGAATAAGATGGTATCGTCGGCATATTGAGAAATTCTTACTTCCGCACTGTCTGAAATTTTGATGCCAGTTACTTTTCTTGATTTCTTGATTTGTTGCGTAAGCAGGTTCACTGCGAGGTTGAAAAGGTAGCCTGAAGTCGGGTCTCCTTGTCGGATTCCGCAATTCAGGTATATTTTATCCCCCAAATGCCCGTTTACTATTATTCGGGAGAAGTTATCGTTGTTTAAATATAGAAGTTTAATTATTTCTATGAAATTTGGTCCAAAGTTGTACTGTTTTAACACTTCCAGTATCATCTCCCACGAGAGCGAATCAAATGCAGCTTCAAAGTCAGCAGACATAACTAACCCTGATTCTTTTCTGTTTGAAAGGACATTTATCACGTCATATATTAAGCGTGTATTTTCACCTATGTATCGTCCTTTGATGTAGGCTGTTTGACATGGGTCTACTAGCTTTCCTATTACTTTTTGTATTCGTGCCGAGATAGCTGACGAAATTATTTTGAAATCAACATTCAACAACGTTATTGGGCGCCAACCTTTTAAAGTGTTGAGTTGTTTTCCGGCCTTGGGGATCATTGTTATGATCCCCTCTCGATGAGAAAGAAGGGTTTTGCCAAGTTTGGTACAATATATAAATGCTCTGTAAAGGAAGGGCCCCAATTTCTGCCAAAATTTTCTAAAGAAACATGCCGTATACCCATTTGAGCCTGGGGATTTTCCTTTGTTCATTTTTTGCATTGCCTGTGTTAATTCTTGATAAGAGATCGTGTTCTCAAGGAGTGCTCGTTCATGTGTGTTTATTTTTTCATTGATGTTCTCAAGTGCGAGTTTTTCAACTACTTCTTTGGGAGCACTGTTTATTTTGTTAAATTTATGGGTTAAGTCGTTGGTGAAGGCCTTAAGGATTTCTGACGCTTCTGTAATTTTATGATTGTCAGAGATAAGCTCTGCTGGGCTTTTCCTCATTGCATTTCTTTTCTCTAAACCGAGGAAATATTTAGATGACCTTTCGCCTTCTTCGCATAGAGATCTTATATACATAGAGATGACACGCCTATGTTAAAGCACTTGATTTCGTGGCGATTCAGTGGGTCTTTTTAAGCAAGTTTTCTGGGGTGCCATGGCCCGTGACTTGCATTTTGTAAGGATTCGGTCAAGGAGATTGTGTTCACATCCGTTTATTTTTAAGTACAGTTTTTCTTTTTTGTTATGCGTTATTATATAAGTGCGTTATTATTGAAATGATATTAGGCATGTTTTAACCTTATGCTCGTATCAGGTACTGCATGTATCATTAACCCTCGCCGTCCGACGGGGGGGGGCGGGTGCCGCCTCCCTATAGGGTTTTTCACGATAGCTCCGAACACGCAGGCGATAGAGAGCTGAAACTTGGCATAGCTGACCTTTGATCCAAGTCGCATCTTGTGACACCAACCGCATTTTCAGGTCAGGTCAGGTCACTGACCTGTGACGTCATATGTGAACCTCTGCACAGTCCTCAGATGTCGCAACTTCGCAACGCCGTCAGTACCAGAGGAACTTTCACAGGGAGATGAAACTTAACAGGATGTTGTATCATCCAGAGGTCTCACAACTCGTACATATGTCTCGGATTTTCCCTAAAAATCACATGAGGTCAGGTCGGCCACGTGACCTCACCATTAGGTATACGTCAATGGGGAAAAATGAAAACTGCTATGTTAGCGCCGAGAACTATCTCAAACTGTCTCCAGCTCATGGAGTCGTGATTTCTTGCACGCCTTGCAAGGTCCGATGCTTCATTTTTGCATTGTTGACATTGCGTGGCGTCATTTATGGTCACTTGGGTCATTGATTAAAGAAAGGGCGGCTTTGAGGCTCATGATTACATATATAACTGCAATGAAAACCGTAAGACGGTTTGACAAAAGTCAGTTTGTCAGTTTGCCCAGCATGTCTTATTTTCTTGGCCCTATTTTTAACATAATTATTAGCATGAGGCTTACGGTTTTCATTGCAGTTATATACTTGGGTCATTAGAGTTTTTCATCAATAACTCCCCATCAAATTGAGTTAGCGAGTCGGGAAAGCCACCAATAAACTCAGGAAGACCTGCCGATTCGAGTAATATGTAACATGACCTCTGTTAACCAGCTTCGTGATCTGGGGGAGCTGACCTGCCCTTGACCCGAGGTCAACACCTCAAGTTGACCTCACCCGGACAAAAAGTATACCATTCGACGCGCCTGAGCGAGGCGAACACGATGATGCCAAAATCGCGGCTCTCCGACCGTTTTTTTTGCGAAGTTATGAAAAACTGAACCCTGGTCCTTGGTCACTTGACCTGACCTCATGAGACCTTAAAATCGGGTACCAGTACTTGCGTCTTGTAACGGCGCACACGTTTGTTTTTTCCGCGACGCTCTAGCTTCATCAGGGGCGAAACGGCGAGGGAAATCGTACCAACCCCCCCCCCCCCCGGCCGGCGCGTATGTAAAAAACCAATAGGTCCGGCGAGGGTTAATGTGTCATTGAATGGGAACATGCAACATATGTATATTTGAGCTTGCACCGTGCTCAGAAAGGTTCAGAACAGCCGTTTTCACGACGGTTGACCGAAAGCGCCAAACTTGACCAAATCTCAAGGAACCTACCCTGAAAATTTCATGAACCTGACCCAAATGACCTTAGACCTGTAACCTTTTTTTGGGGGAGACCATGTCAGGGGGGCCATAAAACATGCATCGCACAACCCTAGTAAATACTAAAGTTGGTTCATGTGCTGACCCTTGGTGACCTGACCTGTGACCTGACATGGTATTATCAGTGACCTCTAATAGCAACATATATACTAGGCAACGTACGCCCTATTTTTAACGTACGCGAAACATGTTATCTTTGACCTGACCTGTGACGTCATCGGTGACCCCGAGGTCAATGAAATTGGAGTTTCATCGACAAATTTGACAGGGCTATCAAACATCGTTTGAATGTTACGGATCCGTCCAGTAGTTTCGGAGATACGGGAGGGGGCAAAAAATGCCCCCCCCCCCACCGCGCGGAAGGTGGCCGGGAGGTCCACCGCCTGCCGGGTTGATGAGAGCCTGAATGTGAGAGAATGCTTTTAGGCGAGCTTTTAAGGAATTCAATAAAAACACAAAATGAAATCATGCTACAAATTTCATTGCTTACCTACCTCAGGAATGAAATCAGCCAGGAAAGAACAGCAATATTTTTAACCAGTAAAACGCCTTTTGGGGCGACCAACGGAGCGAGCGAGAGGGTGGGCCTTGGACAAGCGAATTTGCAAGGGACACCTCCAACTAACTTGTGCACTGCACCCTACTAACCGGTCCCTAGCGATGTGCCAAATTTGAGCGCAATCGGCCTAGCCGTTCTCGAGATCTGGAAGCGGCACCCTGCACGTGCGCACGTGCAAAATGGGTCACAAGTGACTTTTGCACGGCACCCTACTAACTGGTCCCTAACCATGTACCAAATTTCAGCACAATCGGTTCAGCCGTTCTCGAGATCTGGAATCGACCCCTGCACGTGCGCACGTGCAGCAGCACCCCAACTGTGGCACATGGATATGCATTGCCTAGTGGGTGCCTACCTACCTAGTACCTACACACCAACTTTCAGCGCAATCGGCCAAGTAGTTACCAAGATATTGCAACAATTGCAAAACTGACACCTCTTCGTTTTGCACGTGGCACGTGCATAAGCGGTCACCCACATGCATCGAGAATAGTCCAATACTTGGTAGAAGGAATGAAGCTACTCTAGAAAAATCATCGAATGTGAATCGGTCAAGTGGTTGCTGAGATATAAGCCTCGCAAAAGCGTAACCACGGCCGGCCGGCCGCTCATACTCAGAAATTTCCGTTAATCTACGAAAGACTACGCTTGCTTCGCTCGCTACGTAATAATTTCTTCAGACTAACAATGCCTCAGCCATATTGGCACGCTACTGGCTGAAAATAAGTTGCTTAAAAAGACCCACTGAATCGCCACGATTTTAAGTGCATGTCATCTCTATGTATATAAGATCTCTATGCTTCTTCGTGCCATCTTATTCTGGATCTTACAATTAAACCGTGAACAATAGGCTCCCTAAACTTCTCTAGCTCCTCCTTACAACTCTTAAGCTGTGAGCTATTTTCTTCCGATCTGTTGATTGTAAAAGCTGAGCTTGCTTCAGCTACCTTCGTAATTAATTCTTTTTCTTTTAGCTTGAATTCTCTTGCTTTAATTTTTGAGTATTTAACAGTTTCTCCTCTGATGAGCATCAGAAGTGTTTCATAAAATAGGTCATCACCTATTTTGAATTCTATTTTGTTGAAGTTTTCTGCATTTGAAAGAAATTCTTTAGTGTACAGAGGTACAGCGTACTCCTCAATCGTTCTCTGGATGCATTCATTTACGATTTGTAATGAATTCATTTGGCATTTCTTTGTTTACAGCTCAATAGGTTTACAGCTCAATTTGTTTCTTTGTATAATGTGATATCATGCGAGCAGTTTGTTAAAAAAATTTCTTACCTCTAACCCCTATAATGCCGTTTAATTGCGCGGGTAGCCGCAACATCTCTTGACAACTTCTTACCCTGTCGCGAGCCCCATGGCTCGAACGGCTTAGCAACTCGGCCGGGTAATTTAACCCCGTATTTTTAATCACCCCAGCCGCCGCATCTGCGTCTTATCCACAGCTCACGGTCCGCGGCCGCGTCGTTGTTTTTCTCGTGTGACGTCACTAAATCTATGGTGGTGCCATCCCATGAACACATGTAAGTACGCGTGTAAGCGGACAGACAGACAGCAGGCAGTTTACGTGTTTCCGTCCCCGATAGAGCCATAACTGACAGAGACCCGCTTCCCCCGCCGCCACCACGGTGCGTTTGTGTCGTCCGGTCCTCATACTGCGGCTGCCGCTTGTCGGGCGCCGTGTCGGACATTGTTTCTGCGCGGCGCCGGTGTTGGCGGTGAGTTCCACACCGCCAGTGGGGACAGGACCGCCGACAGAGGGGAGGGGCGGCCTCCCCTCCCCTCCCCCTCTACCCGGCCTCCACCGTCCTCCCGGCCGGCCAGTGAGGGCGACTTTGGAATGCGGCCGGTGACAGCGCTACACCCATAATGTCCTGTCTTACATTGTAGAACACACCCGAAAACAGTGTAGATCATTCCGGCGTACGCCGTTTTCGCGCTGTTGTTTGGCTCATTACAATTAGCGTTTTGGCGTCATGGGGATTTGGTCAGTGACACCAAAATCGGTCCTGTCCGCCATGCTAAGGCGGCCATTTTGATGTAACATGAAGAACAATTGGGCAATAACAAACACTTGTTTACGTGATGCCCAGGTTGTATGATCCGACACTAATTAACTGTCGTAATTGATTCCAAGACTCGTTTCGGTTTCTTTGGTCTTGATTGTGTTCATGACATGCTCATTGCTCATTTATTCTTTCACTAGTGAACATAGACTGACATGAACGTATAAGCTCTTTCGGCAATGTAAAGACAGTTTATTAGCAGATGCTTATCATGATGTGTTATCAAACATCTGTAAGGCCGTAACAAATGCTAGTCTAGCTAATGCGCAAAACGATATGACTATAGGGTCATAGGCACAGGGTGACATGAATGAAGCTAAGTGAACGACAGGGCTGTCCATTCAACGTTGAACTTGTCGATGTGTTTAGAATGCACACCATAAAAAAGACGACAAATAAGACTGACCAAACGCCAAAGTTCCGCATCGGGCATACTGGCCATTGGCCAAAGACCATGTCTCTGACCCCACCGTTGTTGATCACCAGCGAAGCGGACCCGTTTTTACCGGTACCGGTCCCTAATCGACGTAATGTTGTTCCAACACCTCCCAGCCGATCGACTCTGATGGGTGAAATATGACGACATACGCCTGCCTAGATTGACTATCGGCAGAATTAATTAGTGTATTAGCGCGCCAGTGCTGACGGCTATCGTCGACCAATTTGTGCTGGTGTTAATTGGTGCAGTTAGTGTGCGAACAACACACAATTACCGCGCTGGCAACGCCGTGCATATCGATTACTTGGAGCACAAGGGTCCTTGTAAAACAAAGAGTCCACTGCACCTGTTGTGAAAGTTGATGTCAAGGGATGCGCCTGGTTCGTGCTTCACAACGGTAAATAGCAGACTGGGGAAAGAATTTCAATAAATTTCATTCATTAATTATCGAAGGGGAGTATTTTTATTCTCCTATATAGGTCGATATGGACAAGAAATGTAAGTGCCGAGGTGAAATGTAATGGCTGATGTTATAAGAACTATATGTATTTAGACGGACACAGGTACAGCATATGAGCTGCCATCAGAATTGCAAACAGGGAACAACCTTTTCATAGAAATATATGAACGGGATCGGTGGTTATGTATGGGTAAATACAAGGGCTGACTTTGGGCAATGCCTGTTTTTCCGTTCTGTGACTTCGCTCTGCGCAAACCGCACGCTGGCCGTCCCGCCGCGGTCCGAAACAAGAGCCTCGTCCCATTGTCTCCTGCCGTGTCGGAGAAATGGGACCGTGCCGACCGGCTTTGTGGCCAACACGCGCTGGACAGCTAATTTGTGCGCTGCCCTCCGACCCGAGCAGCTGACATATGGGAGGCGGACGGGACCTACAGAGCCCGCCGGTCCGCGGGCGGGCGACCAGGGCGACGTCTCTGTCCTCTGTTCGCTGGAATGGAGTGTCGTTTGAAACCCGAGTTCTTAGGTGGGCTTATTTGTGCACCAGACTGGAATAACGGTGGTATGCATTGAAAGATTAGATTTATCTCATCCGAAACGGTAGAGGTCTCTGGCATTTCTTGTGTATCTAGCCCTGCATTCCTTACAGTAACCTTGCTATCATTTCCCACATTTCTTGACTTGCATCGGCAGTTCTGACGACGATTTATCGGGCCACATTTGGTTGAAGAGTACATACAACGCAGCACGATTTCGGCGTCTGCTGGACCATCCTCAAACTTAAAAGCCCCTTCCCAAACGGACATCACACCTGGCTGCGGATATCAGTGACGTCATCTGACGTCAGTGTGCCGATACCGATCACATCCCGTCACCATCAGCACGAGCCGGACGGAGCGCCCGAGCTCGCCACCTCTGCGCCGCGTGCCGCGACTACGGAGGTAATTTTTTTCGACCACGTGTGCCATGCCAGTCCCCAAAGACGGATCACTGACACGACCATCGAGGGTTCGAAGGCGAGTGCACGGCTAGACAATTGGTCGAACCCGGTTGGAGAGGGAGTGGAATGAATGGTGCACCGCTTACAGTGTCGGCGTCGCCCGGACCCGTCGTACTTCAAACCTGCGGCTCTAATGGATTGCACAGGAAGCAGGCGAGAGATAAGACGCGCTCGCACTTTTCTTGTGGCACCTCGCCGGAGGATATCGGTGTCAGAGGCGAGAGTGGGTCCTCTCGATAGGCGGAATGCATTATTTATGCGACTGTTGCATTTGTATGCTAGCCGTGGAGGTGAGAGAGATGGGTCCGGTGGGGCGTATTATCTGGAGCGGAAGAGCGTGAGATGCGCCGAGTATCGAGGTGAGATATCGAGGTGAGATGAGGGGCAGATGGGATATGGGCTCGTGATCGTCATGATGGGGACGTGAGACTGAATTTCCCTTAGACTACCAGACTGAAAAGCGCTGTGGAAAAAATATGTGTATGTGTATGAAGATAATTTGCGCGTTGTATAATTTACATCCCACAAACCGAATGGAACTTGCAAGTGAAAGAAAAGCATGATAAAACACTTATAGAATAAACCAACTAACTTATTGACGTAAGTAGTATGTAACTGCACATTTTTATCTGGATGAAACCTCAACAGATCTTAGATCATGCTTCCTCACTCACGTTACCTGAGTATCAGTTACAAATTACTTCAATCGAAGTTACACATTAATCAGTACGATTAACGTCACCTTTGACGAGTGTACCTACTAATATACATAAGCAATACTTACAGATTAGCTAAAATAGATTATCTGTTACTAACGCTTCCTAATTAACCTAATCGCTCATCCGCCTGTGTGTATTTTGTGACATCTTTTCAATCAAACGCCATGTTCATAGCCCCATCGACCTCCACTATTCATGATAATGCCGACAATTAGCATGTCTGATGCATCATGTGGGTCTTACACGGATTGGTGAAGACTCGATAGCCGATATTATCACTGGGGAGCTGGTGTCGAGGGACTGGCGTCGTTCAATGCTGGCATACCATGTAAACTCGGGTGACAGGGATGGGCGACAATTGTCCGTCTGCTGCGCGCTCAGGGATTATGGCTTCAACGGCTACGCCGACCCCAACCAGCCAGCCATGTCAGAGTATGTGTGGGGCCGAGATGGAGACGGTCGACGGAGACATGGAAATTGGAGCATAGAGACGGAAGACGGTGGGGCACGGATACAGAAAGATGCGAACATGAGTGATTGAAAATATGGGAATGACGAATGTGTATTGGTGGAGATGATGCTAAATTTCTGGGAGATGGAGGCACAAAAACCGCAGCCAAGACCATGGCGGATACAATGAGGCTGCAGCTGAGACCGCATACAAGATGACGGAAACAAGGGGTCTGCAACGTAATGGACGGTAAAACCGCAAATCAAACCACCAGAGGATTGGCTCGTCGCTCGTTAACTCATCTGAACTTCGGGGTATTATGACGAACTGTTCCCGTCGAGATATGTCCTCACATCACTTGGATCCCCCTATGTGTAGTAGATTCCAGTTATCTGCTGGAACTAGTTTTATTGCACCTTCTCGGGTCGATTTTCCAGACGTAATTGTAAATGTTCGCCCGTCACCACCGATCGGGGCATTCCGTTGAATCTAAGCTACACCCCAGGCACCCCTCCCTCTTCAGGAAGCCGGTGGGCCACTCGTCCCCCGTCCGCACCGACCATCGGCCGTCGGCCGTCGTCGAATGTCCACCGACCGCTGCGTGTCAGGTGCTAGGCGGATAGCCGTCGTGACAATGGCAGCCCGTCGATGATAATGAACGGATTACACGCCGGTTTGTACACGGACCGCCGTGTCAGCGCGGCGCGTTATTAGCCGGACTTATCACACCTGAGCGATCGATTAATATACCACAGGGTTGAGGAGAGAGAGAGAGAGAGAGAGAGAGAGAGGGAGAGAGAGAGAGAGAGAGAGAGAGAGAGAGAGAGAGAGAGAGAGAGAGAGAGAGAGAGAGAGAGAGAGAGAGAGAGAGAGAGAGAGAGAGATGATGTGATGGGAGTAGGTTTTTTTGGAGTACTTGGTCGCTGACGCGCATCAATATTTATCACTGATGGCTTTGCCTAAAATTTTCAAGGATTGATAACCCTGTTATGGCAAATTTGTTTGACAGTAAAAGGCATTCGTTTTGAAAAGAACCCGTGAAATCCTCCCGAAGCCTACCCACCTACCCTGAGAACTGAAGATGGGATGCGTCAGCGTCTTCGGATTCTAAAAAGTTATGGACCTAGCAGCGGTTCTCCAACTGCTACCCAATAAAAAGCTGAAGTCAATAAATTTCACGATGAAAATGTAATACACATGTTTCTGTCAAAGTGCATTACATGGTGTTAAGGCGAAAGCCATCAGAACTGTGTGTTCTTAGGGATAAGCCGATTGTTCAAATCCCTGCAGAGCTATATTTCTAATACCCGGTCAATGATCATTTATCTTCGAAACTTCAGGGAATCCAGAAAACCTTTTTCAACTTGCTCTTTCTCGTTTTTATCCCAAGTGACTTAATCCGTGCATAGGTACTGCACAATTCACGTTGCACAGCCATTGATTTGCAATAAAGGGCAGGGAAGGGCCGGTCAAGAAAGTTACTCGGCCAGGGGCCAATTAGGTACATGTGGTCGCCATGTTTCCACCCTTCCACCTGAACTAAATTGTGCTAAAAGCTGTAAAAATATTGTTCTTAAAAGCGACCTAACGGCCGCTGCAAATATCCACTGGCATCTCGCGGCCAATACTAGCGTGCCCAAAACACGTTTTATCCGCCTTTCCGTGCGTTCATTCCGTCCTCTAGGCGCCTGTATCCGGCGCCGACCGGTCCCGTTCCCACGGCGGCCCGTCGGTCTCGACACGACCGGATGTGTCCCGCTCTCACACCGACGGAGGCGTCCGACGGGCGCCAGTGGGCAGTCGGGCCGTCAGCAGCCGGCGCCGGCAGCACCCCGACGCGGCTGAGCTCCCCTCGGCAGGCAATTTTTTAGCGCCAGCGTCCTGCCTCTCCGCCGCTTGTCTTTCCTCGTATCCTTTGGTGAGTGTGACGTTCGTGAGAATATCTCTGTGTCTCTATCCTGTGAGACATCCCTCTTACAAGGCTTTGCACGGCTGTCATGAGAGGTGAACAAGGCGAGAACAGAAAGCCCGGCTGGCCGACACTCTCAGTGCAGTTGCTAAGCGTGTTCGTGCTTCAATAAGCCGATGAAAAGTGGTGAGCCGACGAAAAACAACAGTAGTTGTTTTGTAATCCATATCGTTTTACAAAACAGTAAATACCCAACACTCAAAGGGTTCACGAACTCGTGATTGCAGCTCATTTGTAGTTTTCAGAGATCTCTGTTCAAAACATGCTTATATTCTTCAGGGATCTCTGAATAATTTGTACAGACAGTAGGCAGGCCGACACCTCTCTTTGGCGCCAGTCATCTGAACCCCGATCTGTGTCACAGTCCCTGTTATCCCTCGGACCAGCTGACTCTCCGGTACCTCGCCAGGTGACAGGCGCTCTTGGCCCACAGTCTCGGCTGGACGCCTGTTTGCGCCGTCTGACCACCCCGACCTCATCCCGGAACGAGGAACTGTCCTCGCAGTCCTCCGAGGACATTAGGGTTGTTCAAAAAAACCGAACTTTGGAAAAGTATATGGGCTCATGGCTCATGTGGTGCGGTATTCTTTTCTGAGTCCAATGATACACTTTTTTCCGAAATGTATTACTGCTAGGCGCTGCTCAAACGGCTTAAAGAGGACCATGTTACGCCCGCCGACCGGCCGGTGTCAATAAGGGCGAGAATTCGACGCCGCACGGCGGCGGCAGCGCCTTATCGGCACCGCGCGCCACGACATCTGCCGGGCGGCCGGCTGGGCGGTGGGAATTTATAAGTGCGTGGTCTTATTGCACATGATCGGGGTGAGCTATCCCATGTTTTCGGGGCGGAAAGTTTCAGTGCAGCATCGGTGCGTCTGCCACGGTGGTCTGTGTCGATGGTATAGAAAATAACTCAAGCAGAGCTCAGAAAAGAATGAATGATTCCGGGTAGTTGCCTCGAAATAATCCGTTTCAAGAATACAGCTGCCTTCTTAACGTACCGTATCACTTGTTAATTCTTCAAAAAGCAAGCTCTGAGCAATAACAGACTTCTTTGCATTGCTGTTGACAATTTAAGTTGCTTTTGGACGGTGGCTCGCAGCCCAAATATGCTGCCGCGTAACTCTATTCCAACGACGAAACGGCAACTTAGCGAGAATCGAAAATTTAACGAAGTAGGTACAACAGGAGCTGGCAAGGCTCCTGCATTGGTCTATCCGTCATGAGTGACACACCGGGGTAATGTGTCACGTCAGGGCAGAGCTGTGTTCTATGCCGGGTCTGGATTCGGGTCTTGATCGGCATCGGTGGGCACGGCCGCCCTGGCCGGACTGCCGGCGTCGCTTATGCTCGAAGGATTGGATAAACGGCGCTTGATTTATATGAGTAGGTACTCCGGCTAATGTCTCTACTCATGTCTCACTTCGTCACACTGTCAGGGTGGCCACTCTGTCATTCCCAGACATGTTATGTTTTCTTTCGACCCGTTAATCTAAGTTACACCTGGCGTCGATTCTGTTGCCCCAGCATCTGACATCAACGTATCTGAATAATGACATTGGTGACGCATACGCTCGTCAAAGTCACCCCCAAACTTGGGCCGATGACTGTCGGGTCTCCTCCATATTCTGTCCTTGTGCATACTGCATTGCCAGCCCCTGCTGTACGTATATCGTGAATTTTCGATTCTCGCGAAGTTGCCGTTTCGCCGTTGGAATAAAGTTGCGCGGCAGCATATTGGGGGTGCGAGCCACCGTCAAAAACTAACGTAAATTGTCAACAGCAATGCAAAGAGGTGTGTTATTGCTCAGAGTTTGCTTTTTGAAGAATTAACAAGTGATACGGTACGTTAAGAAGGCAGCTGTATTCTTGAAACGGATTATTTCGAGGCAACTACCCGGAATCATTCATTCTTTTCTGAGCTCTGCTTGAGTTATTTTCTTTACTGTATGCCTGGTCTATTCAAATACATTAGCCAGAGGGGTGTGGTAATAACTGGTGTAAGCAAATTGACCACGGTCAAAAATGCATTACCAGAATGCACTTAAGCCAACATTTTGGGATGTTCTCGTTCCTAAGTCGGCTAAGAGCTTCGGTCCAGAAAATAAATTTATCGTTGGCATCGTTGGCATACAGTAAAATACATACCAAACTCGGCCGGTGATAAATTTTCAAGACCTCAGTCCTTACTGATTTTTGAACTCGGCCTTCGGCCTCGTTCAAGAATCCAGTAAGGACCTCGGTCTTGAAAATTTATTTACACCGGCCTCGTTCAGTATTATATAATACCATCGACACAGACCACCGTGGCAGACGCACCGATGCTGCACTGAAACTTTCCGCCCCGAAAACATGGGATAGCTCACCCCGATCGTGTGCAATAAGACCACGCACTTATAACTTCCCACCGCCCAGCCGGCCGCCCGGCAGATGTCGTGGCGCGCGGTGCCGATAAGGCGCTGCCGCCGCCGTGCGGCGTCGAACTCTCGCCCTTATTGACACCGGCCGGTCGGCGGGCGTAACATGGTCCTCTTTAAGCCGTTTGAGGAGCCCCTAACAGTTATTACTTTTCAGTAAAAAGGGCATCATTGGTCTCAGAAAAGAATACCGCACCACATGAGCCATGAGCCCGTATACTTTTCCAAAATTCGGTTTTTTTGAACAACCCTAGAGGACATCCATCAGCTCCCTCTGCTCGGAGGGGGCGGGTCGTCGGGTTCGACGGCTCCGACGGACGGAGGTGTGGTGTCGGAGCGGCGGCGCCGGGTGCGAAGAGTCGGGGGAGGGGACCGGAGTCGACACGGCACCGCACCGGCTACATGTGTTCACAGCGGGGCGAGCTGGCTGAGACGACAGGCGACACACGGCCGACACAGGGAACAGCGCCGATTCGCCCTGTTAGCTTATACGGGGTTACAAAGAACAATGTCAACATGGCGCCCAGACATGACAAGAAATTTGCTCGTTACCAGCCTCAGCTGGTTTTACTGCACGTAATTAGCCAGCGACAACGTGTGGTGCCAACAGCACACACAGAAAAATATTAACACCGTTAGCGGTGTAATTGCACAGTACATATCTTAGCACTTGAGGAAAGTTAATTTAGTCCCTTCCCCGCTTAAATTACTCGCGCTTCCAAATGAACACCAGGAAGAAGGTAATAAAACACTGTTAGGAGGGTTGGGTGTTTTGCTACATGTAGTAAAACACCCAACCCTCCTAACAGTGTTCTATTACCTTCTTCATGGTGTTCATTTGGAAGCGCGAGTAATTTAAGCGGGGAAGGGACTAAATTAACTTTCCTCAAGTGCTCAGATATGTACTGTGCAATTACACCGCTAACGGTGTCAATATTTTTCTGTGTGCACCAACTGCTTCCCTTCTTTATTTATGGAAATACCAACCACAGTGGATGTGTGGATTTTAAATTGCGATAGATTAATTTACTTGTGCGTATGGACAGATAAGAACAATGTTATGCGTTGGGGCAATGCTATGAAAATATAGGTGTCCATGTGCGGAAGTTAGGAGTGAAATCAAAGGCATATTACACACGAACGCAGGCATCAGAATGTGTGAGTGCCTACTCACAAAAAAATAGAGCCAAATTAAGTTGAGGCAATAATGCAATTTGATAGCAATTGATACATACTGCACAAAATAACGCTCCCATCTTTCCATCTGCGTTTCCTCCCACATTGACCATGGCATCCGGCGCACTTCTCGCGCCAATCATCGTCAGCCCGCCAACACCGTCACGCCGATACCGACGTTCCGTGCCGAGCCTCCGTCGATTCCGACGATCCTCTGTCGATGCCGACGAGCTGCCGCGCAATGACGTCGACCACCCTCGGGGAAATCAGCCGGGCCTGTTTTCATTACCGACACCATTTAAAGCTAATGAAAACGGCGCCGCAGTCGATTTCTTGTTGCCGAGATTGAGTGGCGGCTGAAGCCTCCGATGGAATCGCGGGATGTGGTCGGAAAACAGGCCACCGTGCCGTGCCGTCCAGAGGGGAGGAAATGTGGCCGAGAGCAGTGGCGGATCCAGGGGGGGGGGGGGGCAAAATGGGCATTTGCCCCCCCCCCAAACGGCATGATTTTAACATTACGCCTATGGACGATGCATGGAAAGAATCGATAAATTTTTATGGTTTCATCCCCCCCCCCCAAAAAAAAACTCTGAGCTGGATCCGCCTCTGGCCGAGAGACTTATGTTGACTGTTTTGTGGAACTTCGTATGAGGTGAAACGTACATAGTTTGAATAATATGATTAGACGACTTACTGCTGAAAATTAAAGTAAGAAGGCGTAAACTTTTATCCATATCGGATGGGAAAAATCGAAAGCGCAATTTTTCAACCAAAAAATTAAGCTGGATATTTGTTTTATCCTATAAACATAATGAAAAGAAAACTTTCAACAGCTGTCGTCGTAGGTATCCATGAGCTTCCCTAACAAGCCACGCTAATTGGTGAACGGTGTTGTGGTCAATGGTCATGGACCACGATTGAACGAAAAAGCTGTCCATTTTGGGAATACATTTTTTTCTGTTATTGTTGGCCGTTGCTCTGGCGTTGCATTGGCCTTGAAATGCGGTAAATAATGGAATGGCTGTCCATGAATCACAAAATTGTCAGGGAGCGGAAAATCATGCATTTTGCTCACGAATGTCAAACACGAGTGTTGAATAACACCTCATACCTAATATTTAAAGGTGTTGAATACGATGTTGTGATAACGAAGTATCCAAGGAATGTGATGGTGTCAAGCTCACCGGTATCGGGTGACACCGTCGTCGCCGTCGCGGCGCCGTCGCCGTCGACTAATTGCCGGCGGCGCGCGCGGCCGACGCGCCGGCTCCGGTGGCGGCCGGCGCTCGCCGTTTTTGCCACCGCCGCCGCCGCCGGCTCTTCATTAGGGGCGTGACGACATCGGGCTGATGATGACGGATGACGGTCCGAGCCGGCGCCGCCGCCGCTGATGACGCTCCATTGGCGCCGCGTTTAGCCGGCCATGCATCTCGGCGACGGGCCGCGCTGGCAGCCGCGCCGGAACGTCTCTCGTTGGGCCACATCGGCCGTCGGGGCACGTGTCGCTGGGCCGCGTCGAAGCCTCGTTGGGTCTCGTCCGAAACCTCGTTGGTCGCGTTATGGAAGGTGTCTGGTCTATTGTGTTGGGCGCGTGTACCGCAAATCTTGTAGCAAGCAGGTAGTCTGGATGTGGTGCTTTCCGCTTTGTCATCTGTATTCTGTAGTTCCATTTTGATTATTTCTACTTGATATCCACTCAACCTTTAGCTCTTTTTCCCCCTTCGGTACCCCTAATTCAGAGTGATTTTTTTCTATGTGAGGTAATGAGAAATCCATGTTTTCTGACAGCATATTTCTTGACTTGACACTTGCGGCATTTCAGAAAGTTTGTGTTAAAAATGTTACAAAGTTAATTCATCTTTTTTTGCAATTGTCCTGATTGCCCGTATGTCGGTTTTACCTGGAATCAAGTTCGGTAATTATTTAAACTTGTCGAATAAAATAAATTGTCATAAGCCCCTCTTTTGATGTTTGTCGTTCAATTTATCATTAAGGTCGAAGGACACCCATTATATCTTTGTTTTCATTTTGAAATTAAGTGAATCTTGCTACTTTATACACACAGCTAAGTACTGTGATATTTTTCTGAGAATTGTCGTGAGGCACCTTCCGTATTGCATGAGTTTTCTGCCTGTCTAACCAGAGCTTTCACCTACAAACTATAGACATCCAACTCCAGTGTTCCTGGTTCTATTGCCATGGTTGAAAATGGCCACCGGTGAAACACTAGTAGTGTTCTATGTTTTCACCCTAAATCTCATGTCGCTAAACGTTCTGCATGTCCTCACTGCACGATCCTGGTGGATCAGCATCGTGTATTTGTCGAACATGTACCTCAACATGCGGCTAATGCTGGTTGTCATGGCGTCAAACAATGTCCTTCCCCTCGCTCGGCTTGTTTTATGAAAGAACAAAACTGATGCGTGGCAGGTGTTCTATGTCTAGTTCAAGTGTCCTAAAACACTTCACATTTCTTAAAATCATTTGAAGCCTTAGCACTTGAGGGCTTTTAGTCAACCAAAGCGTTGTGTGCTGCAGTGATCGTTGTTCACTTTCCACATTTCCTATCGGTGTTCTGAAGTCTTAGTTCCTAAATGGAATATCATCATTAGTAACTAGCGTATCCGTTGATCATTGTATCTAGCATTCCATAAAAATGGTTTTACCCCCAACTTCTTGAATGATCAGTTGTATCACTGAGTTCCTTACATCGATAAATACTTGTTCCTGTCAGCCCTCCGGCGCTGAATAGTATTTAGTTATAAGTCGCACTAAGGACTGAAGGGTGAATAGCGGAGGCGCTAATGGATTGCGATGTATAATGGATTGCAATTTCTTCGATGTATTTATTACAAGTGGCAACTGTAGAAGAAGTTCCTATCTTCAATTCGTAGCCAACACTGTTCTTCGTCCTTCCGCCTCTCAATGATCAGTAATTCCGTCCTCAATTATTAGTGTTTGTCCTCAATCACCACCACCCCCCCTCCCTCCCCATCTCTCGTACGTTATGGATATATACCCACCTTGGATGACGACTGTGGCGCGGGTGGCGCGCGGCGCGGGCGTTAATTACTGACGCACCGTGAGACGGCCGAAATGTCGACGCCAGCATGTCCCAACTTATTAGCTCGCCTCTGACAGCGAGACGCAATCCGGTCGACCGGTTGGCGCCTCGACGGCCCGCACCCGCCCCGGCCTGCTCGGCTTTAATTACAGAGTGTGGCGAGCGCCGCGCTGGGTTGGAGCGCAGGCGACGTCTGCATCTTGGAGGAGAGAGGTGAGGGTGGGGAGAGGGGAGGGGGCGTCGCCGGGGGAGCAATTAGTCGGCTCGGTGGCGCCACGGACGGGGAGGAGGGCCACCTCACTGACAGGGGTGGGAGGCTGGGTGGGACCGACAGTGGATTCTATTTAGATAAGGGGTGGCTGTGTGTAATTTATGGCGGTTTGACCGATTATTCGCCTGTAATGAGCCGGACGAACCGGAAGGGATTTTATGTGAAATTCATGAGGTCGTTGGCGATGGTTAAGGGAACGGACGTGGTTCTTTTCCAGACTGGGGACAGACATAAATCTGTTTGTACGTTTCAAGGACCAGGTCAAGCGGCGAGACGGCGAGGACATGAACGAGGTCGACAAAAAACGTCGTCGCTGGTCACCAAAAATTAAGCAAATGGAAAATTAATCGGCCACGAAATCGAGACCTGAGCGCTATTGCATAAACATAAGATTTACGCCACCGGAGTAGATCTTAACTTTTTTACGAAACGGCCATACTCTACGAAACACCGTAAAACCTGTTGCATAAAGGCCGTGACCTACTTCGTAAATATTTGGAAAATCTAGGTATGACGTCATACATGAATGAAAATAGTGCCGGATCTCAGCACGAAATGCAGAAGAATGGTGACAATAATGAAAGCGATTAAAGTTCCAGTGTACTGAAATGTGTGAATCACGTTGTCTGGATAAGTGGTTCAAATCACCTTGAATTGATAGCGACTTTAGAAAACCTTTCGTACTTTTCAATATTCATGCGCCCTCCCACATCAAGCGGCGGTCGGCTTGGTAAACAACATCGATCGTGGCATCTTGGGAGTGTGGGATATTCTAAGATCATAGATAATATGCCCTCACTATGGGTTTCAGTCGATATTCTACATAAATTTGCATAGAACTGATTGCACTGTATCCGTCTAGAACAGTGCCGTAGCTGCTACTGCCACCTTTCGCCAATTAAGTAAGCTGAGATTTGTACACTCGCCGTCCGGTGGTTGCTAGGTAGGACACGAAAGTAAACAACATTCCAAAGAAGAATTTCAAGACAAGTGTCCAGCTTGGCTTGCAAGATCGAACAAGATCATCATTTAGTGGCTGAAAATGAAGAATTAAGATAACCAGGGCCCAGACTAACAAGTAAGTTTTCTATTATAGCGAATGGTTAGTGAACAATTGTCGGTTCATTGGCAGCACACTGCTCACTGTTCAGCCCTTTCAGACCAATCGTGAGCTTTTTCAATAGTTAATGGTTAAAGCTAATGCCGCTACAATTCCTGATCTATATTTTCTTTTGGTGTATTTTGAATTTGGCATCGTGTTTATTAGCCTCAGCCCTCAATTACTCGCAACATTCCAATGTTCTGTCGCTTTTTTCTTCACCATTATCTACAATTAGGTATGTTGAAATGCCATATCATATTGATATGGTGTCAGGTGTCTTATCATTAAAATCATTTAAATATCCACAAAATTACGTTTAATTATATATTTGCAAGCAACATGCTTTCGCGCGTTGAATTAGTAGGCACAAAACAGAATGCATTTAAGCTAGGTATTACAAGATGAATGCCTACCTATTCGTCTGTGGGCTTGCGTGATATTTTTCAGTTTCAAACGTAAGCATTAAGGGCATATCAGCATAGCATCTAGATACCTACTGGACTATTCTGAATCTGCCAGTGAATTGCTGATTACTTTCAATTCACAGGCTTTAATTAAATGACATGGCTAATTAAATTTAATTAAATGGCACTGGCTAAAATTGGCTAATTAAATTTAATTAAATGCACTAGCTAAAATTGGCTTTAAAAAGTCCACTTTACCAGTATAGCAGGGCACAGTCACAGACCTTTATGCTTGCATTCAAAGAAGGCTGAGAGCGAGGAGATATATGGTGTCATAAAAAGTTCATTATTCGCTCGATTTACTTTTTCCGCCCCTGTCTATATGTATCGCCTCTTTCCTGATTCCCTCAGTCCTCTCTCCTATTTCATGCTCTGTCAGCCACTTTGCCTTCGAAAATGATCTCCTCTCAATCCATTCGTTCTAGTCTTTCTGATACTTACCGACATCTTTATTTCTGTTTCAGGAATTTCTATCCGACTTCGTGGAGGAGTCTTCTGACCACGGCATTCGGCTGTTCTACATGAAGGTTGAAGAATCCCGCTGGGTTCAGCCGACAGAGGGTTCTGATAAATCGCCGATAGATGGCGGCTGCTACGCCAAGAGTCACTACCTTCGTTGAAATCGTCCTATCAGCAGCGTCTTATCCCGGTGTTGGCGCACTCGGGAAAAGTGAGGCTGTGCAAGCTCAGCATCATTTGTTCCCATTTTTTAAAAAGCGCTCTTCGTGTTACGATTACAGTGACATGTCAAGTTTACGTGGGTCTCTAGCTCAACTTGAATCGCGGCCGTATTGGTGCACAGACGTTCTCTGAGTCTGAATACGTATGGTACATACGTGCTAGAATCTGTGGCGAGTGTGTTTGGATGTTCACTAAAATCGTCAACGGAATGTGGGAACCAGAAATAAACATCGACACGGCTGATATGTTTGATGACTAATGCGTCTGCAGTTCCTCAAACGAGCTACGAGCGTGGTCTAACGTCAGTCACCACCATTGTAGTACAATTGTCGGGTACGACTATGCTTATATCATGCTATCGCATTGGTTGAGAAATGAGAGGTGCGGTTGCAGTCTTTCTATAAATTGTTCGAGGATAAGAAAGCATCAGTGTGTTAAGGAGTTACCTTCATATGCATTCATAACTGTATAAGGACTCAAAAAGTTGGAATTCGGCGTCAAACAGCAGCAATAGCCGACTTTCGGCTAAAATCTAAGAAGCCCACCCCCTCCGTAGAATATTTTACGATTTTTACACATTTGGCGCATCTGCGACATTTTCTGCGCGTTTCGGTGAACTACTTTTTCTTAAATCTTAACTTATATGCAACAGAAACCCCCAAAAGTTACGTCACGTGCTGGAGTAAATTCCTTGCTCTCCGTACTATTTTCAAGACCTTTGTGAAACAGATTGGCGTAGAATAAGTACGATTCTAAGACAATTCGTAAAATATCCGGTGTCGTAAGTTTTATGCAATAGCGCTCAGGGCCTCGTTTCATAAAAGGAATTACTTACGGCGTTCCGTCAATTATGCCAGATTTGGCTTATTTGATGCCAATTCGGTTTCATAAAGCCGGAGACCGGAGTAATTCACGCCATCGAAAGTACGGAGCTTCATTTACGGCAAATGCTCGATTCCGGACCAATTGATGCCATTTGGGTTTCATAAAACGACGTAATTAACGCCAAATATTTTATCAAGCTCTTGATATCAGTGGTGTAAACTACGCACAAAAATGTTGCGTGATTTTGAATTAATGTGAAGATTCGAAGCTAGTTTTTAATATATTTTATAATGTTGAGCCCGGTGGGGAAGAAAGAACAGCCAAAATGAGAAAAAGAAGCTGCAAATCTTCTGTACCAGTCGCTTTTTGTGGCCACTATCGGAATTTTGTTTATTCGCCGCGCCGCGCCACTTTCGTAGTTAGGCACTTCTGCTTAGCTGGCTTTCTGCTGTTTTTAATATATTGTTTTAATAAAGGATGGTCATCAATATCAATTTTGTTTTTTCATAAATAATTTTTAAGATTTAAATTCAACATAATTGTTTTATAATTTGTCGTAAAAAAATAAATGTTGACATGAAATTGTAATTTGTAGGACGCTTGATAAATTACGGTAACTACGCAAATGTGCTTAGTTACGGAGGTGTAAACAATTCCACTTGACGCTTTGTGAAACGGCTTTATTTGCGCTCCGTAGTTTGAAAGGGTGTGAATTACGGAAAGGTGTAAGTTACGGCAGAGCTTTATGAAACGAGGCCCTGTACCTCCGAATTAGAAAGGTGAACGAACCTCATACACTGTTCCAAACAGCCTGATAAAATTCCCAAGTAATTAACTAGAATTAATTGACAGTAATGAACTGGAACGGGATCATTCTGCAGCACGAGCTCATGAGATATACACTGTCAGGGACATCCGCCGGCGATTCTGCGCGCGTTCCGAGCTAGTTGCTGACGGACGAGAGCCAGCGGGTGAGCTCTGCACGCCAAGAGGTGAGATATGTGGTGCCATGGCCGTCACAGTCTGCTCACATCCGGTTATCAGAATGGGGGAGAGGTCGTCAGAGATATGTATCGGGTTCGAGCGGATGGTGATTGAGATTGAAGGAATGCTGCACATGATGCCTGTCTGTGCGAATCAGTTATGGTGGTGATGGAAAAAAATGCAGCCCGATCATGCTTGTTATTGAATGAGCTGATAAGTCGATCTTAAAGGGACCCTCCCACCTTCAAAAAAGTTAATGAATTGGCATGAAAGTGATGTCGCTCGGTTCAGAAAGAGCAAAAATGAATATCTACCAAATTTCATCGAAAAATATTCACCGGTTTTCAAGATATTAGACTTTTACTTTTGTTTACTTTTTGGGATCTCCGCTGTTCCTAGCGACTTTATTTGAAAGTGCGGCATTTGTTGCGCGCAAAGCAGCATATACCACCGCGTGCTGCCAAACGCTTTAGTAAAAGATTTAAAAATCGTTAGATCTCCACTGACGTCACAAATTCTAAGGGGGCATACCAATGCATTAGCCCCTTAGAATCCGAAAACTGCAAGTTTGAAATTCCATATCTCCGAATTAAAGCATTTTTCGATGTTGTGAATGCCCAAACCGGTATTTTCAGGCCATGGCCACCAATTTGGCTATCTCAACTCAAAACTAATGTTAAGGTGGGAGGGTCCCTTTAAGCCTTAACCCGCGCACCGACGGGGGGGCGGATATCCGCCCCCCCCCTGAGGTTTTTCGCGAATAGCGGGAAAACCGCGGCGCGTAGCGCCGCGAAATTTGGTATGACTATTCCCTTATCAATTTTACACATGGTGTGCAAGTTTGAACCTCCTACCTTTCAAGGTCAGGTCACCAGGTCACTTTGAATGACCCAACCTCAAGTCACTTTTTTGCAACTTTGTCACCGTGCCAGAGCTACAGTAGATGTCGGAGGCCTTTGAAAGTCGCAGGATGTTATTAGGTCATTAGTAGCTACAATTTGTATATCTCGGAATTTTGATATCGGTGACCTAGGGTCAGGTCAATTTCGCGACCTCCCCATTATAAGTCAATGGGGGAAAAATCAACTCCCTGTTTTTACCACTAAAACGGGTCGGAATGGCCCCATATACCATACATGACTTCATATACGATCAACCTTCACTACCTTGAGGTCTGTTTTGCTGTTGGGCAGCTGTGAGGTCATGTGACGTCATCAAAGGTCACCAAAGGTTTTTGGCCAATAACTCCGTACAGGAACAAGATACAGACGCGTGGATGGTCTCATTGTGTTCAGCTCGTCAAGACGCATCGAATGATATACATGATGACCTCGAGGTCACGTGACCTGAGGTCAACCTTTGACTTTGACCTTTCGAGGTCAACATATATATCATTCGATGCGGATTGACGAGAGGATCACGATGATGCCCTTAGTTTGTTCCTATCTTGACTAATTCGAAAGTTATTCGAGAAAAACTCTCTCCATATTTAGCGCCGCCATTTTGACTTTTTCGACCCCTGTGACGTCATCTTTGACCTGACCTGAAAATGACCTTAGTAAAAATTGTAGATCTTGACCGTGCGTATCCGATGCCGTTTACCGCTTGTCGCTATCTTGCTTCGTTCTCGAGATCTCAGGGGGGGGCGGTCATCCGCCCCCCCCCCCGTCGGTACTAAGTTGGCGCAGACCCCCGTCGGTGCGCGGGTTAAAACTTCATCTGAATGCAATTTGCGTATTTTGCTGAACAGTAAGAAAATTTCAACTGAAATTTATGCTTGTTTACAGACTTAAGACTGCAAGCAAGTCAATGATTTAGGTACATGCTATAAGAAAAGTATCTACATACTAGCTATCTTAATTTCATCGGAATACATCGACTCGACTTTCCTTCAAAATGAGTAGAAACTTTGTATACCGCAGGGATCAGATTGATGAGTGATGACTGATGACCGATTCCCCTCCTGACCTCTACCCCTTCCCTCCTCCGACACCGTCTGCCCTAGACAACTGGAACCAGAGAGGAGTAGACGGACCGTGACCGGTGGGCACGTGCCCACCATCCGGGCACCTCCGGCGACCCCTGACCCTAGTTCCGGTACCGCCTCCGGCCGGCGGCGGCACACGAGTCGGCTATTATATCGCACTTCCGGCGAGCCTACCGATTGATGAGCTGACGTCCTCTGGTCATGGACAATGTATGGGAAGATGGGTGCACGGTTTTGCCGTGCTTGATTGGTGTGGTGGCGCGTCGCAGCGTGCTGCTAGGGTGTTCGTGCGCACTGCGCCTGTGGGTTAGGTTCATGGCTACCTTCTACGTTTTGCGTAGCAGAGAAACAAAATGGCAAAGTTGTTTTTTTCAATGCAACGTTACTCTACACAGTAGTAATTAGATGAGACAAAGACCATTTGTCCCCGGTTCCTGGTCTTTAGTCCACGGTCCCTGGTTCCTGGTCCCCGGTCTCTGGTCCGTGGTCCTAGTCCATTGTCCCTACTCCCTAGTCCCTGGCTCCTGGTCCCTAGTCTCTGGTCCCTAGTCCCTGCCTCCTGGTCCCTAGTCTCTGGTTGGTCCTTAGTCCCTGATCCCTGGTCTCTGGTCCCCGGTACCCGGTCTCTGTTCCCTGGTCCTGTTCCCTGTTTCCTGGTCCCTGGTCCCTGGTCCCGGTCCCTGGTCTGTGGTCCCCGGTCTCCGCTCCCTGGTCCCCGGTCCCTGGTCCCCGGTCCCCGGTCCCTGGTCCCTCGTCCCTGTTCCCTGTTCCCTGGTCTCTGGTCCGCGGTGTCGGCCGTGGCCGCCGCCTCCCGCGGCGGCCGGAGCCAGTGTCCCGCCGAGTGCTCCGCCTCTGATGAATGAACTGTTTGTTTTCCTACCTGTGGACCGGCCGGCGGCACGGGGACATCGTGGGAGCCAGAGAGCAAGCAGCGGCTAATTTACATAAATGCGTTCATAGGGCGTTGCGGTCAACGCGGTAAAATAATTCACTTTGGTTTGGGATAACTTAACTTATTAGTACATTTCGGCGCATCGTATTGGACTTCACAATTATCAATTGCTTTGTTCTTTAGTGCATGAAGTGGTGTGCCACTGCGAATGTTAAACATGTCCCTGGAAACGAGAGTTTATTGTCATTTTGAGTTAATTAATGTACTGTTGCAGTTGGAGCAAAATTATAATGTCGCTAGACTCTGTATTCTGTTTCGGGCAATGATAGAAGAATGAAGTTCAATTATCGCACCACATCCTTCTCAATCGCCCCCATCTCCCCCAATATCAGGCAGCAAATCAAAGCCAATTGTTATTCCGTAGACACTAATGCAGTATTCTGCTACCACAATCTGATGTCATCGAAAACACACGAAAACTGCGATTAAATGCAACATTTTATGGCTTGTAACCACACAACGATTTCCTCGTTTATAGTATGTCACCATATTCGGTAAATGGTTAGGTATTACTTCAGAGATAGCTGCAGGGTGTATAGAATTTACAACTATCACGGACTGGTCCAAAATGGACGACAGATGACGGCGCCAACATGCAAGCGGCTACAACTAAACTAATGAACCTAAGATTCTACTCGTGAAGCTTTCAATTCAAATTCAGTAACATCAACGCTATAGCTTTGCTTTGTTGGCATCCAATCTTTCAATACGCACATGCAATAATATCAGCTTGAGGAAAAGAGGACAGCAGATGCTACAAGCCATCCTTCGGCCTATAGGAAGCTAGCTAGTGGGTTATCCTCACCTTGTCATCCCGCCGCTCTAGTTCCCACACATCTCCAGGCCGGACAGAGACATTAGCCTGTGGCCTCGACCGGTCCCGGTCAGTGCCGCTCCTCTGACCATGTCCGCAGAGCTGGTCGGCTCCCCGCCGGCGGATTTGTTAACCTAATGAGCCGACAGTGGCTAAAGGAGCCGCCCGTAATCGGGCCGAGCGGCCGGCCGCGCCGCCGACGCCGCGCACCTAATTCGTCACACGGGTTGACGTCACTCACTCAGTACTGACTGAGTGTTGAGCTGTCCGGATGGTCGCAGCTCGGTTGTGGCCGCCTTGGCCGTGTTTTTTGGTGATCTAGTGCAACCGTCGCAGAGCAAAGGGAGTGTGAAATTCAGTTTTTTTGTGGGTTCTTTCGCTAAGAAGTATTTTTCAATTATTAATGAGTGTTCTGTATGCAATATTGCTTTTGCAAGGACGTTGATTGTTTTTTATACTTTGATGGCTGATAAAGTTCGTATGCAATTTGTTAATAATGGAGGGGTTGGTGGGATGCCTAACTGGTCCGGGTGTATGGTTAGTAAGAGGTGGAAAATGGGCTAGTTGCGGAGTTATTTGAAGTGGTTTATGGCTGGGTATGGTTTATTTCCAGTTAAAATATTAATTTGTTTTGGGAGGGGTAGGTAATAAAAAAAAACTCATCGGTTACAACTCATCATTTACAAACTAGGGGTCTTATTGTTTTCTTCTCTTAGATCGCTGGACTTAGCCGTTCCACACTCTGTATGAGTGAATTCAGCTCATTTTTTTTTTCACGGGATAGCGGCTCCAAGTGCAGAACCTGGCCGGGTTACGTGTTGGGTGGCACTGGCCACTGATGTGGGCCAGTGCGGTTCACCAATGAGGTGGTGATGGTGTTGTGAGCGGTGGTTGAATTTGGTGAGTTGTCCGGTTATGCCTGGCTATGGTTGAACCTTGGTTCCCATGCAGGTAAACGGCTACTGGCATAAGGTTTGCCATGGTGAGCGCACCCCGTGAATGGCGGGCTCAGCTATAGTGGCGTGGCGCTGTCGGAGCGATGAGTTTTATTAGTAGTTTATGGCGCTTCACTGATCAACGCCAATTGCGCTTAGGTTATTTTGGGTAAATGGGGGTTAGGTATAAAAAATGTAGGTATATGAAATAAAAAAAAACTAAAAGAATTATAAAGTAAAAATAAAAACAAACAAACAATATAAAAAACAATTTATTGATGGCGCTTCACTGGTCAACACCAAATGTTGCCCAGGATATTCAAGTAACTGGGGGGTTTACGTATCGCTCCGGTAGGTAGGTACTTGATCACTTTAGATGGAATTTGTTATACCTTTGCTTTTGCTTAGAACGCTGGATATTGGCATTCTACACTCCGTTTAAATGGATTCAGCTCATTCTTCCAAGGGGTAGCAGCTCCAAGCGCGCGACCTGGCCGGCTTAGGTGTTGAGTGGCCACTGAGGTGGGCCGGTGTTAACCGGTGGTGTTGGTGTTGAGGGTTGGGAGTTGAGTTTGTAGAGTTGTCGTTGGTTATGCCTGGCTATGGTTGACACGTGGTTCCCATACAGGACAACTGATACTGGCGTAAGGTTTGGCGTAGTGAGCGTACCCCTTGGGAGGTGAGCTGTTTTTTGTGATGTATGGCCTTTTTCCAAGCGTTATATATTTTTTATTAATTTATTCGGAGGCGCGCTGTCAGGGGTCGCGCGCGGTTGCTGCGTGCGCTGTCGGCGTCACCGGGGGTCATTGAGTGGTTGGAATTTTAATTTTACCATACGATGTTCCGAGTAATTTCTAACATTTTTATGATAGCAACCTGGTTGTGTGTACTCAGGTTGTGTACTTTTGTCACTCAGGACCTGCCTATGATTGGTTGGTGGGTGAGTTACTGTACCTTCTATGGGTGACATTGAGGCAGCTCGGCGTTTGGAGGCAGTAAACACTTCCAAAACGTGTCGAGCTAGGAAGCTACGGCAATTTTTACCCATATTGGCCTGTTTACAGCGTAGGGGCTGTCTGTATGCCGGTCTTTTGGTCCCTGATCAATCCGGAGCTTAGCGGGAAGGCAAGCTTGTTGCCCGTGGCGGGGGGATGCGGATACTATCAGATTTCAACAGCGGGTATTTTGGTATTCAGGTCGGGTAATTGCCCTAAACATTTGGAGAATCTTGGGATGCCCAATTCTACAAGTCCCGGGTGAAGCTCGCTAGTCTGCCCGGGGGTATCCCCTTCTACAACGACCCCGAGGCAGCTCGCTAGTCTGCCCGGGGATATCCTCTCCTACAACGGCCTCGGTGCAGCTCGTTAGTCTGCCCGGGGGTGTCCCCTTCTACGAACCCGGGACAGCTCGCTAGTCTGCCCGGGGGTGTCCCCTTCACAACGGCCTCGGGGCAGCTCGCTAGTCTGCCCGGGGGTGTCCCCTTCTACAAAGGCATCGGGGCAGCTCGCTAGTCTGCCCGGGGGTGTCCCCTTCTACAAAGGCATCGGGGCAGCTCGCTAGTCTGCCCGGGGGTGTCCCCTTCCACAACGACCCCGGGGCAGCTCGCTAGTCTGCCCGGGGGGTGTCCCCTTCTACAACGACCCCGGGGCAGCTCGCTAGTCTGCCCGGGGGGGGGTGTCCCCTTCGGGGGGTGTCCCCTTCTACAACGACCCCGGGGCAGCTCGCTAGTCTGCCCGGGGGTGTCCCCTTCTACAACGACCCCGGGGCAGCTCGCTAGTCTACCCGGGGGTGTCCCCTTCTACAACGGCCTCGGGGCGGCTCGATAGTCTGCCCGCGGGCGTCCCCTCCCACAACAGCCTCGGGTGTAGCTCGCTAGTCGCAAGTCTGCCCGTGGTAGTCCCCTTCTTCAACGGCCTCTGGGCAGCTTTCTAGTTTGCCGGGGATGTGCTTTTCTACAACGGCCTCGGGGCGGCTTGCTCGTCTGCTCGTTGGTGGCTGCCGCCAGGACGCCGGTAGCGCAGGCGTCATTCCGGCGGCTTTGAATGTGGATGCCGGCGGGCGCTGAGAGCTCTCCCCTTTTGCTGGTCGGCTATCTATGACCTGATTACCTATAGTTTCGTGGTCACTGTTTTAACCTTTGCAAAGCTTTAGGTAACATTCATGGTCGTTATCATTGCCACGCATATCACAGGGATTAAGGTACACGTAACAGTAGCTGTGGCCTCTGTTGTTAGTTGCCTAACAACCATTGGGTTACCATGTTTTTTTGGGGGGACGGCGCTAAAATAATAACAATAATAATGACAATAATAATGACAATAATAATGACAATAATAATAACAATAATAATAACAATAATAACAATAATAACAATAATAATTAACATTAGCAATAATAAAAAAGCAGCTCGCTAGTCTGCCCGGGGAAGCCGTTTCTCACGGCCCCTGGTGCTGCTCGGGATGCTCCCTTCTTCCACCTTCTACAACGGCCGCGGGGCGGCTCGCTAGTCTACCCGTAGGTGGCTGCCGCTAGGACGCCCGGTATAGCGCGGGCGTCATTACGGCGGCTTGGAGCGCTGATTCCTGGAGCGGGCTGAGAGCGCTCCCATTTTTTGCTGGGCGGCTATCAACGACCTTCGTTGATACTGTTCTAACCCCTTCCAAAGTTTTGGGAGAATGCATGGTCGCGCTGATAGGTATGTGTATAGGGTTCAAGGTAAAGGAAAATACAGCTTTTGTTAACTGCCACAGAACTCATGGATGGTTGTTTTTCGTCGGGTATATCGAGGGTCTTTAGTTGGTGGAGGCTATCATCGCAGTAGTGGCTAATGCTAATGGTTGTTACTTGTTAGTCTTGCTGTAAGGGTTTTGGTATAAATGTAATATTGTTCTTCATTGGTGACCGCTGTATCGTTCACATTCATGTTGGCAGGTTTTAGGGATCGTGGCGTTTCTGGTAAGCTCCGGGCCAGGTTGAGGAAATAATTACTTACCTTCAACCAACTACCAAGCACGTATTTGGGTGGGCTCTGCCACTGGTCTCGACACTGGCGGCGACTTAAAGTCTTTTGTTGTTTATTTGTATCCCCCATTCGGTCTGCTGGTCTCGGGAAAGGGGTGTTTTGTTATGGCGCATTGGTGTCTGGGTGGATGTATTGAATGGGTGGTGACACCATTGCGCCGCGCGGGGGGAGGGGTGGCGGCCCGTTGGCAGGGCAGTCTCGGTTGAGACATGTATACTTGCTAGTATGTCTGTGTCGTGTTCATTGGGCTGAATATACCAATAGCCCCTTTTTGTACAGCTACAGTGTTTTTCCTGGACGGACTTGGTTGTGAGGTTTGCACTGAGGTTGGTTACGCATAGCATAGCTAATTGTCTGTTTGCTGGCAGCTCGAAGGGGAAGCGGAAAATACGCCCGGTTATATATAACAAGATATAACCGGTTTTTCCGCGACACTACGAGCGTCTTCTCTGGGGCGGCCCCGGAGCCGGGCCGGCCTCGGCGAGCAGCGTTCGGCGGCAGGCGGGCGGCCGCCCGCGCCCCGGGCGGCAAGGCTGCTGAGGCGGCGGCCTCCTCTGATTGGTGGAGCGACTCGTGTCACGTGACGGTGGCGGCGCGGGGTTTGAGTGTATATGCGCGGTCACTCTGTTCTAGGCCGCCCGGTCTGACGCAAGTCAGCAGTGTTCTCGCTCTGAAATGTTTTTGCGTTTGACGTTTGAGTGAGTGACGAATGTGTCCTGTGCATGTTGTGACTGTGTGTTATCCTTCCCCGGCAGACCTGTACCTGGGCCGAATACATGCTTTGAACTGAACATTACACTGGTGGCAGCTGATTGATTCGGCCCAGATGAACCCACGCTTGATGGCCATGCATGATCTGGTTGCATGAAGTGAGCTTTGCATGCTGCATGTCCTGGGAGCTCGGACTGTGTGTACTATCTGAAGCCAAGAAGTATGGTGGAGACTAAGCCTGAGCTACTTGGGGCTGTTGGTGGTCATGCCAAAATTGATAAGTTTGATGGCCAGGGAAATGTTGAACGTTTCCTGGATCATTTTGATGTAGTGTCCAGAGCAAATGGTTGGAGCCCAGAAATTCAGGCTCTGCAGCTTCCTACTGCACTTTGTGGACCAGCTTTTGATTTTTTCCGCCGTCTACCCATTGAGGAGAAAACCACTGTAAGAGCACTGCAGGATGCCCTGCGAAAGGAATACTCTGCAACTGCCTTGGAGTCGGACTATGCTCTTCTGTTTGTATCTCGGAGGCGGTTGGCAGGGGAGCCCCTCCCAGAGTTTGGTGATGCTCTGAAGACGCTGGCGCGGAAGGCGTATCCATCTTTTACTGAGATTCAGCTCGAAAGTCTGTGCAAAACCCACTTCATCAATGGAGGGTTGGCTGACACTCTGCGAGCCCAGCTTCTCCTTGGTGGTGACCAATCAGAATCATACAGAGACCTCATCTCGAGGGCAAGACGGCTTGAGCAGGTGTTTGCCCCAGCGGCAGTCCGACGTGTGCCGTTGGAACAGGATGAGCTGAGGGGTGAAATCCAAAGACTGGCAGGTGTTGTATCAGCACTGGAGCAGAAAGTTGATGCGCTGTCAATACCCAAGAGCAGATTTGGACAGGGAATCGGATTGCGCTTTACGAGGAAACGAGTGCGCCGCCGATGTACACGGTGCGCTTAGATTGGACTGCGCTTTTCCTGCGTTTTTGCACAGGAAAATGCGCCTGGACTGGAAAGAAAGTAAAATGCCGCATAATCTTCAAACGCTCGATGCCACTGAATGAAATATGCATGTATTATGCTCAGGAACATGGCAAAGTAATAATATGACTTAAATGCATTAAATTTGAGCAAACACAGCGTCGAAATTCGCTCATGTTTTTAAGTGCGCTTATACTGACCAAAATGCGCCGTGAGTGGAAAATCAGCAATTTCCCTCAATACTAGTGGACATTTTTAAAATGTGAATTTCTTTAATATAAAGCTGATAAATTACCCGTTACTGTACACAATATGATGCTTTTCATCATATTTACCAGTGTTTTATGCGCGGATCAAGATTTTGGTCTCGGCTAGCAGCTATTCGCACTTCAGGAAAATTGCGCCCCATCTGGCTGTATGGACAATGTTAAACTCATGCAGCCCCACTCGACTTTTAAGCTGAATTTGTGAAAAGTGATTTAACAAAAAAACGGTTAAATTGAAGAACGAGTGTTTGGATATTACTCGTCTCATCTTAAAACATCATAAAACACTTCAATAAATAAGAACTTCGTCATACTTTTCCTAAAAAATAAGTTTTATATTTTGGGCTGGTTCAGTTCTGGCGCACTTTTGCCTATGTGCGCTTTTAAGTCCCAGAAATTTGTCCCTTGTCGGCGCAGTGCGCCGAAAAATGACAAATAAATTGCGTGTTTAAGCGCATGAAGGGAAAAAATGACGATTTAAGCGCATTACAGGAAAAAACTTTATTAATGATTTATATGTTGCGTTGTTTATTCTGTATATTTGATTGATCTTTAGCATTACATAACATATAACACTTCCTGAAATGTGATATTCACATCATGTCCTAATGTTTCACTCTGGTCTTGATTCAGCTATTCAGCTATTTAAGTGTTATTAAGGGTCTTAAGGGGTGTATGGATTTGTGACGTATTACGAGTCTTAATCCACCCTGTACTGTCGGTGTTTATAATTGCATGTGTGTATGTGGGGGGGGGGGGGGGCGTTTCACACTACTGACCACAAGCGGCTAGCGGAATACATTTCGAAAACGGGTCAAGTATGGTGAATTAACCCTCGCACAGGCAGGTGGGTCGTATCGACCCTTCCAAGTTTTATCCTAGACGGACGCTAAATGTCAGGTCAATGAGTTATTGATGCCAAAGAGGTACAGCCTCCGACCGGTTCTTCCGGGGTGTGTGCCAAAGTCTAGAGGTTTTCTTACGCTGGTACCCACAGTCTTAAGGATCAAAGGATCCACAGTCCAAGGATCATAATGAAACTTCTCACACATGTTGGGGCATCATTGTCCATCGTTTGGTAAAACAAATTTAACCGGGTCATGCTAGGTGGCGGAGTGATGACGTGATAAAAGATACAGTTATCACGTCATCAGTGATAACAGATACAGTGTCCGGCGAATAGTTGACTGGTGACTGATCAAAACCGCAGTGAAATTCGACATTTCCTGTGTAACTTACGTTTGTAGCTGTTATCACATTTCCACAGCCAGTCCACGTGCCAGTGTGCAGTCGCGCCCGCGTGCTTGCTAGTGACCCCGCGACGTTAATCCCATCAAACTCCTAAGCTGTGCTCCCGGCTGTTGTCTGGTATTAAGTCTCCAGGTGTCCCACGGCAGTCATTCTAACCAAACATTAGCCAAACATTGCCATTTGTCTAACATTCTTACTTTACATTATTGCTCTCGGATACTTAATGAAATAATTTTTATATATTTTTGTCCAGCTGATCAAGACAAAGCAATATTTGTCGAAATATATGGACTTGTATGCTATTGATTTTCATCCCAGTGAATTCCGATAAATGCTTATCATCTACTATCGCATACTTGTCATGGGAGCAGGTATTCGTTAACACATACAGTGCTCATCTTAATGCAGTGTATTTTCCAACGACTTTGGAAAAACGCTGTGTGAACGCGAACGATCGCGAGTTCACTCAACAGAACGATTGCGACACGACTGTCGCAGCAGAACTATGAAAACACGCTGTGAACGGTTGCCGATTGCGGGGACAAGGTACACCTCACAACTGACAGAACGATTGCCATACGACTGTCGCAGTAGAACTTGAAAAAAAAAAACGCTGTGAACGGTTGCCGATTGCGGGGACAAGGTACACCTCACAACTGACAGAACGATTGCCATACGACTGTCGCAGCAGAACTTGAAAAAAAAAAACGCTGTGAACGGTTGAAATTGCGGGGGCACCCCTCACAACAGAGCGATTACACACAGAAAAATATTGACACCGTTAGCGGTGTAATTGCACAGTACATATCTGAGCACTTGAGGAAAGTTAATTTAGTCCCTTCCCCGCTTAAATTACTCGCGCTTCCAAATGAACACCAGGAAGAAGGTAATAGAACACTGTTAGGAGGGTTGGGTGTTTTACTACATGTAGCAAAACACCCAACCCTCCTAACAGTGTTCTATTACCTTCTTCCTGGTGTTCATTTGGAAGCGCGAGTAATTTAAGCGGGGAAGGGACTAAATTAACTTTCCTCAAGTGCTCAGATATGTACTGTGCAATTACACCGCTAACGGTGTTAATATTTTTCTGTGTGTACCACACGGCTGTCCGTGAAACTACCGCCTGCGCGACCGTCCTCCCCTCTCATCAGCATACCGGTCCCACCGCCCCTTCTCACGAGCACTCTGTAGCATTGCCCTAAGTTTGTTCTCGACGCACTTAGGTGATCGTGAGTCAAACAAAGGGCTGTTCCTTGACATCATAGTAAGTGCCAGCCTGCTAGACACAAACGTACCATCACTGATCATCTTGCGCACTTGCTTCTCCAAGACTGCCACCTCTTCTGAGCTGAAGGCCACAGCAGCTGGACGAGGCTCAGAATCTTCTGTGTCTGTCGTCTCATCACAGCCATACAGCACCTGCTTCATCTTTTGCACCGTTTTGGTCGCCTCCGCCCGCCTGTTTTTTGCTGAGTAGGCGCGGAACTGCGTAGCCGACCTGTGTGTCATGTGGTCCGCCAGTTTACGGCGCTCGCTGTCCGTCAGGTCGTCATACGCGGCGGTGGAGGCAGCCTTCCTGATCATCGTAGGCGTCAGCTTAAAGTCTACCTGGAATCCACGGCAGACTTCGGCGATGTCGTCCGCCGGGTCCGATGAGGGGAACAGCAGGTCCACCTTATCTTCTGTTACCAGGAACGACCTGAAGTGTTCGACGTACACCTCGAGATGTTTCACCAGACCGCGAACGACCAAGTTCGCGGATCCGTACGTTGCGTTGCTTTTGTGGTCCTTCACTCGCAGAACTTCGTTCTTCATTTTAGCATACTCGTCCAGTCTTGCATTTTTGATAACCCCAGACCTCTGGAAGTTCTGAAGGAGGATCGCAGAAGTTAGAAGGCGTCTCATCTTTACGGCGTCCGTCCGCCGAATGTCGGAAGTCATCGCGCACATCTTTGGGAGCTCGGCTTCAACTAGTTTCCGTAGCTCATTCAGCTGTTCTCGGGTGGGCAGGTAACCGTCTTCTCCGAGTTTATCTTGGAGTTGCGCCTCTCTATGTAGGTCCAGAGACGATGCATCGCGCTTCCAAGTCTGTAAGCGCCGTCGGGCGGCATCCCACTGCACAGCGTGCTCTGGCTCACGTACGCTGGCGAACCTTTCGAATTCCAAAAGGGCGATGACTGCCGATTTCACCGAAGCAGTTTGGTGGGGGACTTTCTTGAGGAGAAGTCGCTCCACGTCGTCGAGGTGGTTCCGCAGTATATCAGAGGGACTCTTTGAGTCCGACACCTCCCTGAACAGAGCCCTGAGCTGCCGCTCCTGTCGCCGTGCCGTGGTTGGCTTTAAACGCCACCCCTGCTTGGACGCGACAAAGAGGCTGATGATATCAGGTCCGTCTTGAGCATCTTCTCCATCGTCGCCAACTGCTCCGCCAAGAAGCTCCGACTCCTGTAAAAGAAAAGAACAACTAAAATCCGGTGGTATATTTTGCCTCGGTAGGATAGGTCAGAAGGAGGGAGGAAGGGAAGGGGAGGGGAGGAAGAGGGAGGGGAGACGAAAATCGCGTCTAATGACGTAATAAAACACCCATCCCCCCAAAAAAGTCGGATTTCGCCAAAATTTTTACAGAATGTGCATAAATGATGTAACAAAAAGAAACGCAAGTTTAGTGTCGATATCTTAAGCCGTTCTGTAGTCATCACAAACAGGTTTCGGAGTCGGAATCTGAGTCGCCGGAGTCGTGGCCACGAGTCAGGAGTTTGAATAGGCTCAGCTGCCTCGACTCCGACTCCTGAACGCGTTATAATTTACGACACCCCTTGTCGATACAATAGATCTTGCTGGAAAGACTTTTTGCAAATGAATATAGAGGGTGCAAAAAACATGAAGTTTGCTTTCCGTGAAAACGTTTTCTGTCACAACTTTCGACTCCGCAGAGATAGACGATTGAGGCTTGCACAGCCGTGTTTTTCTGATCCATTGTGGTCAAATGATATATACCTAATTTGACAGAAGCACAATTTTAACCTGGGCTGAACCAGAAAGGTCATGCTGCATATAACTCAACTGAATTAGTCTCGATGAGGCAAACACATTGAACTTGTTTTAGAGGATGTAACTTCCAGTCAAAAGTCACCCGTATTGCTAGAAAAAGCTTTCGATGAACTATGATAACGACCGGTGACCGGTAGTGAAAAATTTCATTTGAATCGTCAATGATGAACTTTTGATTTTTTCTAAACATAACATAACATAATGTTATGAATTGATAACTATGCCATTCAGTCTCCCAAACTGAATAATGTTTAAGTCAAATTTGAGGCACTGATTCTGCCGAAGAGAAAACGCTAATATTTCAACTGCAACTAATATTACAAACCTATAGCTACACTCGACCGCACCCCCCCTCCGGTCAACAACTTTTGGGCGAAATTTGGCAAAATGTGATGAGTCATGAGTCATATTTGACTCAAATCTGACTCATTCTGACTCAAATGAGTCAGAGTTGAGTCGGGCTGGGAAATTTGGGATTTGAGTTGAGTCAGAATTGAGTCAACCAATAAAATTTCAGTGGTGAGTCGAGTCAGAGTTGAGTCACCTAGGTTATCACATGAGTCAGAGTCGAGTCAGTCCCGAAAATTTGAGTCGAGCACAACCCTGGTCATTTGAGAGTGGGAAATCCACATTGAAAATCATAATAGGGGTGGAAAATTATTCACCATTGGGTGTCATCTTCAACCCAAATCAAAATTTTTTGGGACATTGATGCCATTCAGATACATTTCAAATTCATCCATTTGACCCCATCGGTAATGGACCGCGGTCGAAAAAAATGGTCCCAATAATAAAATTCGAGAATGCAATTGATGTGTACTGATGTATGAATTACGTTTCGTGAGTTTAAGTATAATCCTTCAACGACTGTAATTGTAAGTTGTGACGCGATGACAAACATTTAGAAATTGATCATTGAGGCCGGGGCAGTTAAAGCCTTTCCATTGTATTTTATTAACCCGCGCCCCGTTGGGCTCTGCCGAGCAACGCGCCCGGTTGGGGGGGGGGCCATTTTGGCCCCCCCTAAGATCTCGAGAACCACGCAACATAGCGACAAGCGGTAAACGGCGTTGGATAGCCCCAACGGGGAACTACCTTGTGACCCAATTTTATTGACCTAGGTCAAACCGATGACGTCACAGGTCAGGTCAAAGGTCCAATTTTCACCGTTTACAGGCACTTCAAGAAATGCGTTGTAAAATCGAGTAAAATGCATTTCATTGAAAATCATCGATGGGGAAATGTTCTTCAAACACATATTTTGCTATTTGAGGTCACTGATACCAGGTCAGGTCACAGAGGTCAGGTCACGGGGGGGTCACAATATGAAAGTGTCGTGTGATACATGTTTTATGGTCCATTTTACATGACAAATGCGATTATATGGGTCAGGCAGAATTTGGGGCCAGCTAAGATCACGTTTTGGTCAAGGTCAGGTCAAGGTCAGGTCAAGGTCAGGTCAAATTAGGTCAAATTTTAAAGTTAATATTTTTGCATAAAATGGGTATCGAATCGATGCAGCTCATCACGGGGAGTTCAATGGTGGTCTTTGTTTTGCCGTACGTGGTCTAGAATTGCTAAAAATTGAGTTCAAAAATTTGACGTCATCATTTTTGAACAGTTTTTTTCGCTATAACTTGGCCAAAAAACGAGATATCGATCTGAAATTTGGTATGTATATAGAAGAGCGCTGGGACTATCACATATATTCCGGTTTTTTTCGAAATTCGGAAAAATTTTGGATTTTTTCAAAGTTTTTCTAAAAAAATCAATTTTTTGATTTTTTTTGGTCAAAAACCAAAAATTTTGAAAATCCGAGATAGCAGTTTTGTAGCGCCGCTTTTTGTCTACTAGACCATATAAAGAACTTTGAAATTGCTTGATAACTGTAGATTTGGTGAGCGTTTCAAGATTGCATGTTTTTTGCTCATTTTTGCTCGAACATGACCTCAGTTTGACCTCAATAACTCCTGACCTAAGGTGACCTAAGACTTGAAATTTGGTGTGAAGGTGTCAAATTGATGCCCGGGAAGGTACTGAAAATTTGGCGGCGCTGCGCGCCGCCGTTTTCTTGCTATTCAGGAAAAACCACAGGGGGGGGCCAAAATGGCCCCCCCCCCAACGGGGCGAGGGTTAATTAAGTCCGAATGTTTTGATTGGGCGGGTTTGAGGGATCAGAGCCTGCACTAAGCATAGCTTGTTGTGCTGGCCCTGACCCCACCACCCGATCGCGCAACTCCAGTGCTATGACAAAATTTTATCCCAAAGTTTAACATGCCTGATAGAATAACATGGTCCCCTCCACCCACTGACGCTTTCTGGCACAGGTCGGCTTGTGGCCTGACCGCGGATGATAGGTAATTAAGAGTTTCACTAATTGTGGAAAAATGATGTTGGAAAACTTATTTGACGGCAGCACCCGCATCCATTCTTACGTCTTACGTCATCGGAACAATCTTCAAAAGTAGGCACTTCTGTGCCTCCTCCAGACGTGCGAGGAATTTCGTATTTCGTATCAGGCCGGGAGTCGGAGTCAGAGTCGGCGTCGGTCGGGAGACGGGAGCCGGAACAGCACCACCACGACTCCGATACCTTAATCGCGAATATCCGGGAGGGGCAGAGGTGGGTAAATATTACCTCTACCCCACCGCCGAGCGGGTTAAAGTTCGGATTCTGGCGAAGGGGGGGGGGGGGTCCAGTGCCAGATTACTATACGGTTTGTTCAGTAGGAAAATTGTACTGCCCAGGTGACGTCACAGCGGCTGTGTAAATAGGGGGTAGTTCAGATGTCAGTTTTCATCACATCTATACCATGTGGGGCTACAAAATGTATATCTCGGATTTTTCATATTATTGACCTATGGTTAGATCAACATTCGACCTCGCCCATCATAACTCCATGGGGAAATGCGTTTTTGTGAACAACTTATGAAGGGGACATGCTAGACCATGAAATCGACACCCATTTTAACCTTTTTGACCTGACCTGACCTTAGCCTTGGGTCAAAATGAAGTTGACCTATTGAGAACTTTGACCTCTGGAGCCGAAACAGAGGACCTGAGGTCAAATCCGTTGAAACTATACAGATAGAGAATTTCATTGCGCATCTGATGTTTTTTATCGTTCCTAGCTGCCTTAGTTTGGGCGCCAGACATCCCTAACCCACATCCCACTGGGGTATTCCTATAACTCACACCCTGCTGGGGGACTTTTTAGAGCCCCCCTGCTATCTCCTAAAATACTTGGCCGATTTCAAAAATTCCAAAAGCAAGCGGAAGGTCGTCAAAAATTAGGTGGCGTGAACTTCGGTATTTTTGGTGTTAGGTAAAAAAAAAAAAATCTTTGGTCATGTCCTTTGGGCTTAAACCTTTGGTCATGTCCAAAACAAGGGGCAAACCTTAAACTACTGTAACTCGGCACCAGATCATGCTAGGCGGTTGAAAGTGACAAATTAACAAATGTTCCATTCTGGGCTTTCAGAATTGGTGCAATTTGTGCATATCCATACATAAAAAGAAGTCGCTGTAGCCAATTTAAAAATGACATTCATTGTGAAAGACCCTGTAGAAGAGCAAGAAGAACGCGTAAAAAGCATCGGAAAGTTCTTTTCAAGCTCTTTCGATCTGGTGTACTCAAATTTGATCTCCGGTCAACGGTTTGGCCTCCAGAGGTCATGAGTTCTCGTATCGTCATCAGTGGACCGTACTCCCGGCGCGCAGATGGTACAGAATCTAGCGGTTTATTGAGCCGCGAGTGAAATTTGACGCAATTCCAAATACAGTCATCAGTTCGGCAATTACCATGGCACTGGACACAGCGGCGTCTTTCATGATCTTCCGAGCGGAACGGTCTGTCACGCCGTGATTCCGTCTCAGATGCCGCTGCAGGTGTTTGACGGAAGCTCCACACCGATCGCACTGCAGCTTCTCGGGAATCTCGATCTTCCTGTGAAAGAAAAGCATGTCTGCTATTAAGTCGCATCATTTTTACTACCGCACGAAAAGAAAAAGAAAACTAGTGAGGATAGCGCAAATACGGTAATAGTATTTATTAATTTGCTCATCTTTGGAATAGCCATAGGTAAAGGAACGTATACGCAGTGAGGGTGTGTCATCGAGGGGGGTTTTCTCTCAGATTTTAATTGGAATTTGTAGAAAACTTGTACATGGGTGTGGGAACACCGAATATGAAAGTTACTTCACGATAAAATTAGTAATTGGTGAGCGGTAGCGAGATGAAGTTCCTCGACGAGGACGTTTTCAGGCGTTGCAGTCTTAAATGCTAATGAGCATTTGCGATTTGTGTGTAACACCGGACTAAAGGCGATGCGCGAGAAAACACGATGTTAGCGGATTAAATGCGACCGAAACATCAAAACTGGACCCAGTGAATGATAAATTGCCCCACCGTCAACATAGATCTGGATCCTGGATCTACCGGATCCTTGGATCCAGGTTCTGAAATATTTACATTCGTTCCTTTGCTGTGCTATTGCTGTCAATACAAAATATTAATAATGTATCCAAGGATACCGGATCCTGGGATCCAGGATCTATCAGATCCTGGGATCCAGGATCCAGAATAACAACATTTATTTCTTTGATGTACTATCACTCATCAGTGTAAACACAGGATATCGATACATTATTCAATATTCATCCCCGGTACGCACTCCTGCAAAACAGTTTGGCCCAGCGTTTTCCTCCGATAGGAGATACCTTGAACCTTTCATCGACATCACCATCGGATCATCCAGCCTCTCAAAGGATTTACGGTTAGCCGATAGTCCGCGCAGATTCGTAAGCCATTCTTCGTTAGTGTAACCAATAGTGCTGTGATGTACGTAGTTCAGCCGCTCCCTGGCCGTTTCTTCACCGCCAAGCCTTGTGCTTCTCACCTTTCCAACTCCGCGGTCCTATAGAATAAACAGTAGCGCAACTGCAGTACAAACGCTTCCTGAAAGCGGGGCGTGCCGGATCAGTTCCCGAAACCTTAACCAAGATCTGGAGCTGCCTCAGCAAGCTGTCGAATTACAAGAGAAGGGTACATATTGTCTGGATCCCGCGCCACGCAGACATCGATGACAACCAGGAGGCAGACAAGGCAGCAAATCGGGGACGAAACCTCATACAAGCAGAAACCGATGTTGATCTCCTGTCGGCTAGGGTTGCCCTCAGGGATGTGTGCCGAAATAAGTGGAGCGGCACGTATTACACAACGGTGCCGCCCGAGCACATCCATCGGACAGCGACCGATTGTGACTACATGAGATGCCGGAGCGGGTGACAATACCACCTGGTATCGGACCCGCCGTCTCTTCGGATTGTATTCAGCAGACCAGACTCGAACAGACGAGGCGCGAGCAGGTGCTGCTTCATCAATTCAGGGCAAACAGGTGCCCGCTACTTCAGGCCGCCCTGGCTAAATGTAATAGACCAGACACGGACGGCTTGAGAGTGGCTCTACGGGGCCGCTCTCACATACCAGGACGGCCACCACTGGCCGTTGCAGTCCACTGTCATCACCTATCCTATCATCCCATAGCCCTGCAATGGTCAAACATGACCGAAAGGGATTCTAATCCAAACAAACAAACAATCTCCGTCGATACACCTGTTTGGAGTCCATCTTCAGTCTGAGGATGACTAGAATCAGTTTGTGGCTCAGATCGTCCTTGAACAGGACTGAAGCTCGTGCTCTTCATGTCACTTAACACCTTCATCGTGGCGAGCCCGGAGCCATGACGTCCCCGTACACACAACTGGAGTGATCAATTCGACTGCGGCTTCAGTCTATTGGTCTCTATTTATAATGGGAAATGATGGCCCATGCCATGGATATTGGATAATAAATACAACCAGCTTCAGCGCACACCTCACCTTCTCCCCCTAGACGAATGGACTGGGACATGAAGGACGTTAGGCACAGCCCGTTCGTTCGCGCCAGTCCCGGAATGCGAGTGCAAATGTTCGCTCTGATTTTGGTTATCGTCAAGCCCATGTCCACAGTGTCCAGCATCACAGACAAGTCCTCGCTGCATCCGCGGGCCTGAGGCGCCGGGAGACAGCTGCGCTAATACCTCACGTCTTCACGGCCCAATCACTCCTCTCGGAAAAGACCCGCCACCTTTCTATTGCAAAGTGTGTTGGTCAAGCACGTGCTACACTTGTGCTAGCGCACTCATTTTCAGCATCTTGTAGCGCTTGTCGAGTTCTATCAGTGTGCCAAGTTTCATGGTGCTAGCTCAACAGATGACGATTTTAGAGCGTTTTCCATGAAAAAACGTTTTTTGCCTCTGGCACGTGCAGCTTGCACCCCTCGGGACCGAAACCTCCCTAGGATAATGGTTCACTATGAGGAGAGGGAGCCTGTGAGTATGGCGGCGGTGTCATCAATCCGTTGGCCTGTAGCCCTGACAACAAATTTTTGCAGAGCCTCACGTGGCGGCACGTGACACGGATCACCACGTGACCAACGCCATGGTCCTTCGGCGGATCGCTGCATCGAATGGTGACAACCCGTTCGATCGGCCC